>NC_081410.1:398920525-399248025 GCF_030272615.1 Cryptomeria japonica
CAAGGGGTCATCTATCCCCTGTAGGACATCATCATTAATTTTTCCTCTATTTAGTTTCCATGCATAGGCCTTTGAGACCTTATCATGTTGTGTCCTCTTAGCAATGGTAGTTTCTCTATCCAATTTTCTTATAAATTTATCTAGCATGAATGGCTCATGATCACCTACTCACAACTTCTATGATGCTTTCACTTCTCTTATGTAACCCTCAGGGTAAAATTTTGGTCTAGGGTCACCTTCCACCATTTTATAATTGTTTAATTTATTCTACAGCAATCCATAACTCTTAGAGCTCTTAACAAAAAAAATTGAGAACACCAACAAACCAGGCACAATGAAATGTTTTCCATGATCTGTTAAGTGTTGGGCACTTGATGTTGACAGTTGTCTAACAATCTCGAGGCACACCACTCTATTAGGCAATGTGATAGGAAAAAGATAGGGTTTTACTTCAAACCCATATACTCTTATTTGAGTGTAATCTAGAGAGCAATACCAGTCTCCCCAATTATGCTCCATTGAGGTGTCTTCACCATTCTCCTTTGGTCTCAAAAACCTTTGAATTTCAGGAGACAACGCATGGTCACATGGATCTCCCAACAATCTGTACAATGTCTTAACAAAAAACTCCTCAAAATGCCAGTATTGGTTATTATTGTATCTCTTCTCCCATGAAGATATCCACAGTTGCATAGTTTTTCTCATCCCAGCCTTATCATATGCCCTAAAGCATAACTCATTTGGCCACAACCCCTTGTCTTGTCTAACATACAAAAACATATGCATAATAATAGAATAATACTAAAAAAATAACATTAATCACATCTTCTTTCAGTTTCTCTAAACCGTGATTAATGACTTCAGCAAGAAAAATAGAAAAATAAAATAACTTGGGATCCTTAGACTACAAGTCTGCACAAATAACCATGGCCGCTATATCCATCAAGGATGAGCCTCTATTCCCAGAACCTGAGCAACACAATAGTATGTGTATCTAAAGTAAGGACGGAAATAATTAACATCATAAGGGACTTTGTCCTCTTTGCCCAATGGCACTATCAACCCTACAACTCTAGGCCTATGGATGGGAAGTCTCCATCTCTTATAGATGTCTTCTATGTTGAAATATTCTTGTGCCAACTTCTTGGTATCAATCTGTTCCTTGAATCCCCAATCCAAATCAAACATAGTGTCGATTATTTCTTTAGTAATTGATAATATTGGTTTCCCCATATAATCATATATGGTCCTAGTTTTGGGATCATAATTGTTGGCTAGGGACTTCATGAGTTAAACATTCACAAAGACATTAGCCACTGCTAGTTTCCCCAAATTTAATCTCCACAAATTATTCACCAGCTCAGGTGAATCCCTTCATATATATCCGAAAATAAATAGTTCATGACCTCTTATTTATGTCCATATATCGCCTAGGCCCTCAAACGTATCCTCCAAACTTGCCTCATCTGTTTTAATTGTCTTAGACCTAGGGCTTGACAAAGGACATTGGTCAATTAGGTCTTGGGCTAGTGAGCACCCTTCCTTTTTCTGTCTTTTAGGTTTATCCTCCATGGGTTGGGTCTCTTTAGCCTTCCTAACCCTAGTCTTTTTAGAAGATGACACCTCCATTATCACTACATAGCTCTGAGAATGAGAAACTTACTTGAATTATGGGTAGACCTCTTGTGAATTTTAATTTGAATCATCTGGGTTTCTGAGGCTCACTGTGAATTCTTCAAGTGTTTCCCAAAAGTGTTTCCTTTCTAGTCAATTTATTGAGAATTCATGGTGATCTTATCAGTTAACATTAATAGTTGCACAATGGTCACAGAGGCATTCATTTGAATTTATGATGAGGTGACTTTATTAAGATTTGTATTGATCTTCGCGGCAGAAAGTAATCATTTATCTAGTAGTACTTCATATTTTTTATCGATGCTCATTAATTTTATAGTTGCACTATTGTTTCGATGGAATCATTCACTTCAATGGCATCACTTTATCTTCCTTCGAAATATCATGTTTCATCGACGTTACCTTTATTTTGATGAAACCATTGTTATCATCAATGAGCCTTGTGGTTTCATCAATCTCCTCATTTTCATCGAAAGTTTTACCTTACATGTTCCTGTCAATGTAATCCTCCATCGGTTCATCAAAACCTTGTTTTTGATAGGAATCCTTTTATTTCTGCGTTTCACAACCATTTTATTGATCTTTAAGTTTACCGATAATGGTTCCTCATTATCTGGCTTTTTCATTGGCATCGATGAAATTCCTTATGTCGGTGAAAGAAGAATATCTTCCTTTGTCCTTTTGTTTTTACTGATGGCATGTTATCAATGAAAATCTCTTTTATTTTATCAACCTTTTGTCTTTTGATGAAACTGACATTGTTGGCCAATAACTTTAGTATCTCTTGGACACCTTTCTTTTCTCGAAACGTCCTATCGATGAAACCTTCCCAAGTGTCTTTGATCTCATCATTTTGGTCAAACTAGACATTTCAATGAGAGGTTAGTGTGTATATCTGATGGCTTTGGTTTGGGCAATAACTTTTAGGATTCTGATGTCGATGGAAGTTTCAAGGGTTGTATCAAAATTCTTAAGGGCATGCTTGATTTCATTTTTTTAGAAAACTTTTATAGCTTCAATTAAAGCCATGGAATTCTATAAATTTAAATTTGATGCTCAACAGTGGCTCTGACTGGGGATGGAGGTATAATATGGATACCTTCAAGAATCTAGAATCTTTGGTTAATAGAAACATACTAATGGGGTTTTGTGGTATATACAATATGGAAAAATTAATCCTACTCTACTATACATGGAATTATATTGTTTGTTTAAGCGAAAAATTTCTTCAATAATTGTCCATGTACTAGAAAATCCTAATTCTCTCATGTTGCACTTTGTATGAAATATGAGTCTTCTCCTGCCTTTTCCAGGATTATATATGGCCCTAGCCAAAGAGCCTCAAACTTCCCATCCTTTCTTTTCTCCATATTTCTTGCATCCCACATCAAAACCTAATCACCTATCTCAAATTTTCTATTTGTTGTTCTTTTGTCATACAATCTCTTCATTTGATTCTATAATTTAACATTTTGTTTTTGAGCCTTTGTTCTGATTTTATCTAGCTCTATTAATTGTACAAGCCTTTCCTGCAGAGGATCAATGATATCAATCTCTTCCTGTACTCTGAATTTGTGAATAGGCAAGAGGTTATCCAGAGGAAGTCTAGCTTTCTTTCCATAAACTAACTCAAATGGAGATCTTCCTATAGACTTCTTCACTGTTATCCTATCTACTCAGATTGCCAAATTTAATTCAGAATCGCAAGCTTTCTTATTTTGTCCTAACATCTTCTTAATGATCTTGAGAATATTTTTATTACTAGACTCAGCCTATCCATTACCTTGGGGATGATAAGGAGATGAATGAGATATCTTGATGCCATGCTCTTCACAAAAAATGTTGAATTCTTCAGATCTAAACACATACCATTGTCTGTGATGATTCTTGTAGGGACACCAAACCTAGTAATAATATTTTCCATCATGAATTTGGTCACCACTTTAGTAGCCTGTTTGGTAGGGATTGCTTCCACCCATTTAGTTAGATAATCAGTGGGTACCAAAATCCATCTGTATCCTCCACTAGATTTATCATATATTTCCCCTATGAAACCCAATCCCCATTGTTGAAACAGTTCTTCAACCTGCATTGGTCTTAATGGGAGCGCTCCATGGTACTTCATTTTTCCTGAGAACTTTTGGCATGCTTCACACTTTCTAACATACTTATAGGAATCATTAAACACATGTGGCCAATTTTAACCTTCCCTCAATATCTTGTGAGTTGTAATCTTGGCAGAAAAATGACCATCACATTCTCCACCATGCATTTCTTTCAAGATCTTGTCTACCTGACATTCATCTAAACATGGTAGCAATATTCCATCTCTATTCGTCCAGTATAAATCACCATTGATTATCGCATATTTTGAAGATTGCAATTTTAGGGTTCTTTTTTCGTTATCAGTCATATCATCTGGACACTTCTGGTGCTTGAGGTAATACACAACATTTTTGTACCATGGTGTGTTTTTAATGTTGAAGTTAGCCTTCTCCAAACTGATTTCATTTATCTGCAACTTCTCAACTTCTACCCCTGCCATAAGCTTAGCTAATCCTTGTCCCTTTATGACTTGTGAAATCTTAAGTTCAGTATTAAATTCTTGTATCTGATTAATCCACTTACACCTTTTCCCTGTGACTTCTATCTATCTATATATATCTTTAACTATTGCATTAGGAACATAGGCTATTACTTCTGCTCCTACCAAGTATGGCCTAATTTTTTTTTTGCTTTCACTAGGGCATAAGATTTCTTTTCATTTATTTCATACTTCACTTCAGTTGGGCTTAACGATTTACTAAAATATGCAATCAGTTGTTCACAACCATCTTTATTCTTTTGTATCAATACTGTTGCTACTGTATGACAAGAAGCAAAGGAAAAGATTAGAAATGGTTTGCTGAAATTTAGTGATATCAATACTGGTGCCTCAGTTATTGCCCTCTTTGTTGCTATAAATGCATCTAATGCTTCAACATTCCAATCTATTTTAGCTCCCTTTCTCAACATTCTTACTATGGGCTTTACAATATTTGCAAAGTTCAAGATAAATCTTCTAACAAAATTTATATGTCCTAAGAATGATTGAATGGCCTTGACAGTTTTTGGTCTGGGGACCTCATTAATCGCAATTACCCTCTCAGGATCAATCTTCACTCCTGTTTTAGATACTATATGTCCCAAAAGCTTTCCTTCTTCAACACCAAAGTCACATTTTTTTGAGTTAAGAGATATCCCTATTCCAAGGCCCTTTTGAATATCTTTTCCAAGTGGCTTTAATGGTCTTTGATGTTCTTTGAATAAGCAGTTAGATCATCTTGATACACTACCATTATCACATCTATCAATTCTGCAAATGCTACATCCATTACTCTTTGGAAAGTTGCACCTGCATTGGTCAATCCAAATGGCATCCTTGCATACACATATGTACCCCATGGGGTTGTAAAAGTTGTCTTATATTGTTCAGCTTCCTTGACTTTTACTTAGTTATACCCTGAAAATCCATCCATCATGGATAATAGCTCACATCCAGTCACTTTCTGCAACATGATATCCATATTTGGTAAAGGGTAATTATCTTTTAGCGATGATATGTTCAGGTTCCTAAAGTCCACACAAAGCCTAATGTCCCCATTCTTCTTTTTGATCGGTAATAGATTTGAGACCCAAGTAGAATACCTACAAGGTTTGATTATCTCCTCCCTTATTTTGGGCAACAAGGTAGAATTTATAGGCCTTTGTTTCTATCTGAATGGTTTAGCATCAGGTTTAAGTGGTATCTCTTGCTGAAATAGATCCTCTATGTAGGCTTTGAGGTCATCATATGACCATGCAAAGACATGTCTATATTTTCCGAGTAACATTATTAATTGTTGTTTCATTTTAGGGGTCAATTTCTTTCCAATATACACACGCATTGGAGATTCTTCATTTCCTAAATTAAACTGCTCAACATCATCTTCCTTAGTTGTAGCTACTTTTACTTCTATTATGTCCTGTGTATTGAAGGTTTTTTCTAATGTGACCAAACCTTTTGGTAGTTTGTTAGATTTCAACTGTATGATTTCATGTCCAAACAATGTTTCCTTTCCATCAATCTCTTCTACAAAGTCATTAAAGTTGATGGCTTGTACCTGATAATGATCCACACATTGTAAGGAATTCAATAGGTCACCATCGTCTTGAAAAATTTCCCAATTATATAGGTTATCATGAATAGGGGGTTTGACTTTTATCTTCACTTCTGATATTCCATTAAGTGTCACATCATTTTCTTTCAATGCAATATTTAGTAGGAAATCAGCCATTATGTTCTTTGATCTATCAACCCAATTTATTTGAAAGGCATCAAATAGCTCAATGGTGTGTCACACTGCATTTCTATACTGCTTCAATCTAAGATGTTTGGAAGCATACTTTTCCTTAACTTGAGACACTGTCAATTTTGAATCCCCAAATACACTAAGAATTTTAATTCCATGCTTAACTGCCAAGTTTAATCCGGTAAATAGAGCTTCATACTCAAGAATATTGTAACTTGTACATTCAAATATCAACTTGAAAGAATACTTGAATAGTTCCCCACTTGGTGAGATGAATAAAATCCGAGCCCCACTTCCTTCCTTTCTACATGATCCATCAAAATACATGCGCCATACGAGGTCTTGAGTTTCTTTGATGCAATATTTAATTGGAGTCAAAGCTTCTGTCTTTGGCTTTGTTAACTGTACTTTAAATTTATCAATATCTAACTAAATGAAACAATTTTTTTTAGGAGGCTCCACATCCTCTATGATATATTAGGAAAGAGGCTCTCTCTCAATTCTCACTTCATGTCAGTTCATTGGTATGGTTGTATATGATAAATCCAATCGAACATGTCCCCCTATCAGGTTCAACCACTGTCTAGACAATAACATCCCATAATTAGGAGGGACATCCACCACCATGATGTCTATTTTATAGGATGCTTCAGGGCATTCTACTAGCTTGAACTCTACATCCTTCATAACACCCACCACTGGAATAGACCTGCTATCCATAGCATAAGACTTGCCAAATGTCGTATCCACCCCCATTCCAAGCTCTTTCATAACTCCTACAAGCATAACATTTATTGATGCTCCTGAATCAATCATGCAATATTTTATCATCTTAGTATTGATCATTAGAGTCAGGTAAAAGGGGTCTACTTGGGAAGGGCTCTTTGTTATTGTTGATCCCAAGTATATGGCTGGAGCTGGATCATGTTCACCATTACTGTCTTGACCACCATGCTTGTGTTCTTTCACTTTCTCTCCCGATACATCCGTGATCATCCTTAGAGTCATTTCTCTATATTCAGGGAACTTCATCATCTACAGAGACCTTCATCTATGTCAAAGCATTGGCAATGTCAAACAATGTGGTAACGGGCATTGGGGAAGTAGCTGTCATATTTTCCATCTCCTTTTTGCAGTTTTGTTATTTGAACCTCCTTCTCTTTAGTTTTTCTTGAATCCTTGTCTTGGATATTATTCATTTTATTTATTGGTTTAGATATTTTGTTGGTTTCTTTTATGAACATTTTGGAAGGTTTTCCCTACTCAGGGTTTATGGTTAAATTGTTTCTGAGAGCATAGGTTCTTTTGGCTTGTTCAACTATAGCCGCAGTGATTCTTTCTCTTTCTTCTTATGTAGGAACCCTGAGTTTGATTTCATCTTCCCCATCCAAAAATATTTGTTGCACACAACACTGTTGACTAATCCGTTTGGAATCTATATCACTGTCTCCATCCCCTTCAGATGAATCATATTCTTCAAACGATTAAAGATTTATGGTGTGATCATCTCCATACCCTTCATAATCTTCTTCTTCTTCCTGTAACTTCTTTGCTACCACACATTGGTAAGGGGAATGCGGCATGTCACAAGAAAAACACCACATATCATCTTTTGTCCCTAGATTCACAATTCTCTTGAAGGGATCTGGTGGCTATGTGTTGTTCTTTTCATTTTTTCTACTGGTTTTCCATCTTTCCATGCAATGTTGTAGGGAATATCATGTAATATGGGTCTATCATGGTGAAAGAGTTGTTTTTTTTTCTATTTTGTTTACCTCATAGACAAATCCTTCAAAAAATTTAACACTTTATCCAATTTATCTTCGTCCTTGATTTGTTTAGGTGCCCTTGGGTTAAACAGTTTTGCATCATCCCTTTTTCCAATTCTCCCAATGGCTTTCCTATTGTTTTCTATGGTTATGGAAGCCTTCATGACATCTTGGAGAGTTGTAGGGCTTCTGGTTTTGAGCTCATAATTTGTCTTGTTGTCAAAAGCATTTATGTAATACAAGATACTCACTTCAGGGACTAGTTTTATCCTGTTGGGGATTTTGTTCATAAATTTGTTGAATCTCTTATTGAAGTCAACCACTATTTCATTAGATTCCTTTTTTATACTTATGATTTGATGTAGTGCAAAATCAGGGCTATTATGATCTCCATACTGTTCGAGGAAGAGTCTTTTAAATTCTACAAGGCTACTTATTGAGGCATCAGGCAATGTTCTGAACCAGTCTCTTGAATCCTCTATCAAAGATTGCATGAATAATTTCATCTTGACATCCTCATATGGTAGGAAAAAGTCTTCCATAACTATATCAAACGCTTTGTAGTGTGCCTCTCTTGTGATTGCATTGCTCACAGTGAACTTTGGTATTGCAGTTCAGACCTCACTTGGAATGGGATGAGGATACACCATGATTCCTGAAAAGTCAAATTGTCTGATACGTTCTGTATTCATCAAACCATATCCTCCCTGGAAGAAATTTCCATAGTTCTGACTCATATTATTATAAGGGAGAAATTGATTTTGGGGTTGGAACTGCTTTTGATATGCAAAGTTGTTAAAATCATTGTACTGATGTTCGGGAGGTATATTGGTGTATGCAAAGTTGTTATTTCCATGATCATATAAGGGATTTCCAAATATCTTATAGGTATTATCCTTTGCATTGGTTTCATCTTTATGACTTCTCCCTTTGTTGGATCCTTGGGTTGCATGTTCACATCTCTCTTTGTACTTATTTAGGTCATGATAAATATCATTTTCATTGACGTTAATGCCCAAAGTGCACATAATTCTATACACTCTCATGTTCTTCCAGTATCTTTCATTTTAGTAGCTACATCCAACATTTGTTTCATCAAATCTACCAAACAGTCTTGTGCATCTATCCTAATTGAGCCTGAGGAACTTGATGCATTTGCTCTTGAATTTTGGCAGTGATTTTCAAAACCGGGAGGGAATTTTCCTTTTCATGCTTTATCTATAGCTGCCAAGTCCTCATTTCTTGGGCATGAAGGAATTGTATGGTTCTATTTATTCCAAGTTGAATATGGGTTATTTTCAGAGTAACATTGATTATATCTTTCATTCATGAAGTCATTATGTGTTCCATTGGATTGTCTGTTAATTCTTTCTTTGGATTATTCCTATTTCTTTTCTGATCAAAGTTTAATTTCACTATAGGATGGCTTTGTGTTACTGACATTTTCTTGAACATAAAACTTCTTTTCTTTACTTCAGAGTCGCCACCTCTCTTTAGAGAGGAATTTTTTTATTTTTTTTATATGAGTTCTTTCCCACAGTAGAGTCCTTTTAGATGAATGTTCTCCCCAGCAGAGTCGCCAATCTGTTGGATCTGCAATCAACAGATTGGATAGGTTCTAAGGAAATGCAAAATCCTGTGATCAAACCCTCCAATTTGACTTGGCCAACTTATAGAGCGAACCTATTTGGTTACTAACTCCCTCACTTTAGGCTCTGCAAGACCTAGGCGGGTATACCTATTCACTAGTGGCTTTCGATGACTAATGCTTTTTATAGCAAATTGAGTATCTTGATCTAAATTTTTCCCTATCTTAGATTGGCATAGGTTCCTAGGATAGGTGGCTTTTAGATGAGTTCAAGATTGTTGTTGTGGAAGCTATTCGATCTTTGTACTTGAAATTTATATGTATGTATACTATTGCTAATTGGTTTTATATGTCCTACTTAACTATCCCTATTTATTTAATGTAAAGGTAATTAATATGGTGAAGATTGTGATTCGTAAATGACCAGTGCCTTCCCTGTTATTTGGGCTATAGATTCTTATATTCTTCTAGGACTTAATGTATGATTTATGAGACAATTCTTAAACTTACCCCTTTGGTATATCTATCAATTACTGTTTCTTAAAAGAGATCTGTCAAATGTTTACATTATAGACAGCCTAAATGAATTTAACCCTAACCTTAAGGGACCATTCAAGAAAGAGCTACAAGGAACAATGACAATTCACTACTAGATCTTTTGATTCAGATTTATAACATAAGAACATAAACTTCACTACAAGAATACAAGTAACCTTATCTTCTCAGAGATAATATCACAAACAACTGCCTATAGAAAATGAAATAACTCACAACACATATGCGAAGGAAAACAACTGATTGTATTAAAGGTCCAAAATAGTACAGTACTATGCCAGAGTCTATAATATATTTCTCCTTTTTTTTTAATCTTTACAAAAACTGCTCATATATATATGAGAGAAAAATCTATCCTACGAAGAGTCATGTCTCTTCCACACTAACACTAGATTGTGTTTGTTTAAAAAAATGAAAGATAACAAAATTAAGCATTCCAAGGTGATTTATATAATTATCACTCTTGTAACATCTGGTGGCAATACTCCTCATCTTCAACTCTGTTTCTAGTGAAAAGAAATCAAACACTGGCAGATTTATGCATGGAGCGATGTCTTCATCTCGGTTTATATCAGCAATAGCTTTTTCCTTAACATGGGCAAACTCATTTTTCCATTGTTCTAATTATATTGTCTCTCCTTCCTTGCAAATTGTTTATACTTTTGCAATGTCATCTTCATCCAATGCTTGGAGATCTTTATTAAGTGCATCTTCATATCTGTCATGTTCTTCTAAATAAAGATCTCCTTGAGATTTCTCTTCTAGAGACATGGCCTCATGATTGTTCATTACATCCTACAAACTTTTCTTCAACCTTTCATGCTCCTCCAAGGCTTTTATAGTCCTTGTATAGGCCTTCCAATATTGGTTTGTGTATACCATCATGGCTTTAAAGCTATGTTCAACAATGTCATTAGCAAGTTTGTTAATTCTCACTTTAGCATTATCTACTTGTTTTTCAAGCTTTTCACTTCTTGTTTTCCAATAAATGGCAAATGTTAAAGCATCTATAACCTATCGGTCAGTCTGGAGCATCGTATCCAATTCATCATTCCCAATAATAGGATCCTGTTGTAGCAATTGTTCTTGTAACTTCTTGATTTCTTCAGTGGCCTTCTCATACAAACCTTTGTAAGTGTTATTTTCTCTAACCAAGAACTTTGTCTGATCTTGATTCAACTTCCATACATCCAAGTTCAATCTGGGAGTGATCCTAGGATCAGTCTTTCCAGCTTGCTAGATCATAAAATGGCCAAAAGCTTGATCTATGTCAACAAGTATCGGTCTCTTTTCCTTTGGGTATAAGGCCCACAACATGAGAGCCTCTTGATCTGGATCATATCCCGAACCCATAAAGATTTTGTCAACTTCATCAGGCATGATTTTTCTAGTTGGATCTTGTTTTCTGAGAAAGCTATCAAATAATAATGCGGATCTCATGTCCCATCCAGAATAAATCAGCACATTGTCATCCTTGAGTAATTGTCTCCCCTTTTCAGGTGTCATCTCCCTCATGGCTAGATATACCTCTTCTTGCAATTCTTGGATCTTTTCTTCTTCTATTTTTCCCTTCATAACATTCCTAATTTGAATTCCTTTATGTTGGCACAAAAATGTATTGAACTCCTTAGAAGAAATAAAATCATTATCAATAATAAAATCCTCATGTTCTAATAGTCTTATATCTCCTATCTCTTGGACATTGTATTGTCCTATTACCAAATTCAATTGCACATCACTTTTAAAACCAGGCGAGTAATCTTCCCTCGGTGAATCAATTGGAATAAAATCAGAGGTGGATTGGGGAGACATTTGAATTAAATGCTTTGTATCCCTAATGTAGTGTACTCTATCTCTGAAAACATATGTAGGGAAATCTTCTAAGATTTCAAGTTCATGCTCCATGAGCTTGTTCACTTTAGCCAAGGGGTCATCTATCCCCTGTATGACATCATCATTAATTTTTCCTCTATTTAGTTTCCATGCATAGGCCTTTGAGACCTTATCATGTTGTGTCCTCTTAGCAATGGTTGTTTCTCTATCCAAATTTCTTATAAAGTCATCTGGCATGAATGGCTCATGATCTACTGCTCCTAGCTTCTGTGATGCCTTTGCTTCTCTTCTATAACCCTCAAGGTCAAAGTTTGGTCTAGGGTCACCTTCCACCATTTTATAATAGTTTAATTTGTTCTACAGCAATCCATAACTCTTAGAGCTCTTAACATTAAAATCTAAGAACACCAGCAACCCAGGCACAATGGACTATTTTCCATGATTTGTTAAGTGTTGGGCACTTCCTGCTGACAAGTGTCTGACAATCTCGAAACACACCACTCTATTAGGCACTGTGATAGGAAAAAGATAGGGTTTTCCTTCAAACCCATATACTCTTATTTGAGTGTAATCTAGAAAGCAATACCAATCTCCCCAATTGTGCTCACTTGAGGTGTCTTCACCATACTCCTTTGGTCTCAAAAAACATTGAATTTTAGGAGACAAGGCATGGTCGCATGTATATCCCAACAATCTGTACAATGTCTTAATAAAAAACTCCTCAAAATGCTAGTATCGGTTATTACTGTATCTCTGGTCCCATGAAGATATCCACAGTTGCACAGGTTTTCTCATCCTAGCCTTATCATATACCCTAATGCATAACTCATCTAGCCACAACCCCTTCTCTTGTACACCATAAAATAAAATATGAATAAGAATAGAATAATACTTAAAATGTACATTAATCACATTTTCTTTCAGTTTTTCTAAACCGTGATTAATGACTTCAGCAAGAAAAGTAGCAAAATCAAATAACCCGGGATCCTTAGACTGCAAGTCTGCACAAATAACCATGGCCGCTATATCCATCAAAGGATGAGCCTCTATTCCCAGAACCTGAGCAACACAATAGTATGTGTATCTGAATTAAGGATGGAAATAATTAACATCATAAGGGACTTTGTCCTCTTTGCCCAATGGCACTATCAACCCTACAACTCTAGGCCTATGGATGGGAAGTCTCCATCTCTTATAGATGTCTTCTATGTTAAAATATTCTTGTGCCAACTTCTTGGTATCAATCTGTTCCTCGAATCACCAATCTAAATCAAATAGAGTGTCGATAATTTATTTAGTAATTGATAATATTGGTTTCCCCATATAATCATATATGATCCTAGTTTTGGGATCATAATTGTTGGCTAGGGATTTCATGAGTTCAACATTCACAAAGATATTAGCCACTACCAGTTTCCCCAAATTTAATCTTCACAAATTATTCACAGGCTCAGGTGAATTCCTTCGTATATATCCGAAAATAAAGAGTTCATGACCTCTTATTTCTGTACATATATCTCCTAGGCCCTCAAATGTATCCTCCAAACCTTCCTCATCTATTCTAATTGTCTTAGACCTAAGGCTTGATGAAGGACATTGGTCAATTAGGTCTTGGGCTAGTAAGCGTCCTTCCTTTTTCTGCCTTTAGGTTTATCCTCCATGGGCTAGGTCTCTTTAGCCTTCCTAACCCTAGTTTTTTTAGAAGATGACACCTCCATTATCACTACAGAGCTCTGAGAATGAGAAACTTACTTGAATTATGGGTAGACCTCTTATGAATTTGATTTTGAATCGTCTGGGTTTCTGAGGCTCACTGTGAATTCTTCAAGTGTTGCCCAAAAGTGTTTCCTTTCTTATCAATTTATCGAGCATTCATGGCGATCTTATCAGTTAACATTACCTATTGCACAATGGTCACAAAGGCATTCATTTGAATTTATGATGAGGTGACTTTATTAAGATTTGTACTGATCTTCACGGCAGAAAGTAATCATTTATCTAGCAGTACTTCTTATTTTCTATCGATGCTCATTAATTTTATAGTTGCACTATAATTTCGATGGAATCATTCACTTCAGTGGCATCACTTTATCTTCCTTTGAAATGTCATGTTTCATCGACGTTACCTTTGTTTCAATGAAGCCGCCTTTATTATCAATGAGCCTTGCAGTTTCATCGATCTCCTCATTTTCAGCAAAACCTTTACCTTACATGTTTGTTTCGATGTAATCCTCCATCGGTTCATCTAAACCCTATTTTCTATAGGAATCCTTTTGTCGCTGCATTTCACAACCATCTTATCGATCTTTAAGTTTACCGATAATGGTTCCTCATTATCCAGCTTTTGCGTTAGCATCGATGAAATTCCTTATGTCGGGTAAAGAAGAATATATTCCTTCAACCTTTTGTTTTTACCGATGGCATGTTATCATTGAAAATCTCTTATATTTTATCGACCTTTTATCTTTCGACGAAACTGTCACTGTCGGCCAATAAATTTAGTATCTCTTTGACACCCTTCTTTTCTCGAAAAGTCTTATCGATGAAACCTTCCCAAGTTTCTTTGATCTTATCATTTCTGTCAAACTAGACATTTTAGTGAGAGGTTAGTGTGTATATCCGATGGCTTTGGTTTGGGCGATAACTTTTAGGATTCTGATCTCAGTGGAAGTTTCAAGGGTTCTATTGAAATTATTAAGGGCATGCTTGATTTGATTTTTTTAGAAAAAATTTGTAGCTTCAATTAAAACCATGTAATTCTATTGATTTAAATTCAATGCTCAAGATGTACCATGAATTAGAGTGTAAATATAGAAACAATTCCTGCATGTGAATCACACACACTATTTTATGAAAAGAAAGGCAAATATTAGGGAGCCCACATTATGGAAAAGGATTACAATGTTTATTCTTGGGTCTCATCAATGGTGTGAGAAGGAAGGAAGCTTGGCTACCAATCATGGAGAAAAAAATAAAGAAGACAATAGCTTAGGTTGCAGAGGTTATCATAGATCTTTCCTCAAGCATTACTACCATTATCTTCAAACAATTTGGTGACTCACCTATCATTGAGATAAGTAATTTCTTAAATTTGTATTTGACTGACCTGGTTGTTTATCTTATCTATGGAATTAAGTATATATCATGGATAGTTAGAATCTATGTCATCCTATTGTGAATATATTTTTACTTGACCATGATGGCAATGTCATTCTTGTGAATTTCTTGACATTGAATCTTTCAAAGAAAGGAGATAATACTTGGTGTGGTTTGTAAGGTACTATTTTGGTGTTGTGTGTAGTTTTCTTTTCTATATCATTATTCGATCTAGCAAAATAGACTTCCTCTCCTATTCAAGTAGTGAACAATCTGTAAGCAAGCAATTGATAAAACCATTTTCTTTAATCTACTTTATCTTTAATCTTTAGCAATATCAATGCCATCTCTTGAAGCCGGCCTATTGAATTTTAAGTCATTCTTCCCAAGATGCAAGGCTTGTTGTTGTTTTGGAACTTGCTAATATCGCTTATATCTGCATTCTTGTGTGATCCTTAAATCATCTTTGTGCATGTTGGGATCTTAAATCATTATCAGATATTAGCTTTGTACTTGCATCTCCTTGATCAAAGCATTGCTTCTTATTGCAGTAATGTTAGTTTAATGGTGATATATTGTAACACCCATAGTGCTCTCTTAATTCATGAATGCTTATTAGCATTACAATTGTAGTATTAAGTTATGCTAGTAGGGAATAATGGTATCCTATGTGCCTATCAAAATTGTGGGGTTGACCTTCTATTGTCATTAGGATTATTTCAGAATAAGTTATTTTAATATATTCCTTAAGCCCAAATTTTAATGTTGTATATTAGATGTTTTGTAGATATTGAATCACACTCGGTTAGTATCATATGAGCTATGAATCTTGGATCACTATCAAAGTGAAAATATAGTTCTTTGACATTGTAATGTTTTAGAGTTCAATTATAAGTTTGGCCTAATGATTATATGAGTGGCAAAAGAGTGTATGAAGTATTATGGGTTAGGGTTTGAAGTAAATAATCTTAATTACGAAACAAATTAATTTGGTTTATAGTATAATGACCCCACCCTTCTATAATCTTTATATCTATCATTTAGAGTAGGAGTACCTTGAGTATGAGTTGTTTTGGCCTTAATGTATCAAATATTGATTGGAGAATTAAAAGAATGATAAGATGTTGTTACCAGTATGCTCTTTTCATTGCATTATTTATAGATTCATGCTTGTAATCAAGTTTCACTTTTATTAATTGTGACTAAAAAGGAAACATTAAGCTTGTTAGTAGACATGTTATGCTCTCTTTAAAAATTCATCTGCTTAAAATATTATCTTGGGACAACATGTTCGAACTAGTTTTCACACACAAACTTTATTAACAAACAATAATATATAGATGCATGCTTATATGAGCCTATGCATGCTTTTGTGGATTGTGGATATGTCAAGACTATTATATGTATATGCACTTATGTTATCTTGTATTTTCATTTGTGCTAATACATACTTTGAAGTTCTTTATATGAATTTTGTCAATTCTTCATGTTTGAGATGTATTTACATTATGTTTACCTCCTATAATATGTGATTGAGATGGAACTGAGATCTCAAAAAGTTTTTAGTCAAGGATAAGCAAATGTTGTTTCTTTCTATCTTTGTGTTACATGCATCTTGTATTCCTATGATAATGTTACCTTAGTGTATAATATAGATGTATCATTTTGCACAAATTACAATACTCTTGACAGTATCACATTGCTAGTCTTCCTCGTGTTGGATTGGGTATCTTTCATATCATGAAAGATTCTGGTGAAGTGTAACTACTTCATGGTAGGGTGAAAACATGCTCCGACAATGTTCTCATCCATGATGTGATCAAGTGAGACAGATGTCAGGAGTTCCTATCTAGGTGGTCATCATAATTTTCTTGTACTTTTTTGTATTCATTATAATCGACTAGGTGGTCTATTATTAAGGTCTATGCTTCCCTATGTTTATTCTTGTTGTTGTTTGCTTGCTCTAACTTTATGTCAAGACATGTAATTTTGTATCTCTAATATTTTATATTTGTACATGTGGCATTAATGCACACTTGTTGATATGTAATTTGTTAATTATGTTAATTTGGAATTATGGTGGTCCTTACAATCTAAATAAGGAAAGGGTTGAAATTATGATTAGACTCACTAGTTGGTTAATAGTTATACTCGTTCTTAGTTAAATTTGAAAGGTAATTGTGAAATTAGAGTAAAACCATGAATAATTGAAGCATATTATCAAAAACAGATTGCTATAGTTATCTGACAAAGCCACAAACTTAGATCTAGGAAAAAGAAGATAATTAGAACATCTTCCCAAAAGCTTGGCCTAATTTTTTGGCATGAGGTAGTACAGATTCACCTTGGTCCTCTGAATTTCACTTTGTCAAAAGTTGAACTTGTCGATCATTGTCAACTCTGTCAAAATCCCAAGGTCACGAGGGATTCACTGGCTAGGAAATATTATATCATGTGCATCCTTATTGGAGGGTTTAATATCCCAAAAATGAGGGTGCAATATATTGCCTATTGGTGAAAATAAAAGGGTTTTTAATTCCGGCTATGAAAAAATACAATATTTGGTGAAAATAGGGGGCTTTTAATTTGGGTTTTGTATTGGGAGGGGGTGACAAAAAAAGGAGTTTAGGGAAATATTTTTTGAAAATAGGGGGATTCTTTAGTATGTCATGAATGCACGTGCTATATAACCCAGGTTCACTAAGTGAAGCCCCCATGCCCAGGGTACAACTCTTGAACCTATTTCCTACAAACAAAAATAAAAGAAAAGATGTTGGGATAGGAATTTCCCTTAGGTCTAACCCCAATTTAGGAATTAACCTTGAAATTAAAATAAGAATTGAAATGAAAATTACTACTAAATGCTTTCCTTTTAAGGGAAAGGCCAAATTTGAAGTAAAAATGCTTGTAATTTCAGAAATATACCTTGATGGATTTTTGTTTGATCCTCATGAAGGGGTATTAGGATATCTTGTAGAATGTCTTGAAATAATGTTGAGCATGGATTCCATCTTTAATGCATAAACTTGACTTCAATTTTGCTTCAATGCTTGATGAATGATTGGTTGCTTGCTCACTTGAATTTTCTAGACTGTAAATGAGATCTTGATTTTGGTTAAGTTTCAAATTAGAGGGATAGATCTCCTTTTATACTTGATTGCTCAAAAATTAATTAAATTTATAGAGTAGATTGACATGGGATCAATTTTCCTGCTCAATTGAACTGATTGTTGTGGTGACCCAAAATGAGCCCTTATTGAGAGGAGTAGGGTGTCGGGTGCCCTAGTTTTGAGCTAGGACTAGGGTACCTAGTGCCTTGGTCCTATCAATCAAGACTAAAGTTTTGAGGAAAGGTAGAGAAGGTGATGAAAAAGTAGGATTCCAAGTGGTGTGAGCAGAATCAAAATAGACATCAGGCATCGAAAGTTGAAGCACCAAGGTGAGGTCTAGGTGAGGATGAAATTGTATGCAGATATAATTTATGATGCTACAGTTTGATGTTAGGAGGTAGTTGATTATCTGGACTTTATTCTTATTTGCTTCCATGACTACGGTACATGAGTGAACATGTTTGGAAAAAGTAGATTGGATGTTGATTGGGTGTTTGAGTAATGTGGTCTACAAGATTATTTTCTTTGATATCTAATTTTGTAATTTACTAATGTGATGATTATTTTTTATGTTTCAGTGACTAGATATATGAGTTATGTGATTGGTAGTTGTGTACAATCTATTTGGTTGTAGTGGGATGACTCAGATGTGGACTATATATATCCTCCAAGTTTGATTCATTGTGGTGCATACTTGTTAGTTGGCTTTTTTGTGGTCATTAGTGCATTGTTATGTTTATTTTCAGATGAGAGGATATATTATTTTTAGAGTACCTAGATAGTTGGTGTTAGGACTTGTAGCATGTTATATATCTTGATGCCATGATATCTTGGTTATTCACTGGCTAAACTTTTCAATGGGATCTTTTGAGACTAATGTATTAATATTGTAAGATTGATTCTTGATTGGTGGTTTGTTGGTAGTTATATGTATCTTCTTGCTTAGATTTCATGGTTTCACTTGATGTTGTTGAATTTTTAATTGTATGTGTCTCTAGACACATGTTCTTCATTAAGGAGATGGTTGTCACAATGCCATGTGTGACTCAGTAACATGATTTAGTGGGAGTTATTGGTAGCACAATGTTGATTCACCATTGGATGGTGGATGATCTTCTTAGTATGTAGATGTCAGAGGAGATCTTCATCTTGTTTTTGCATAGGGTCCTTCACATTTGTAGGTACACTGGTAGGAGATGATTATCTTCATGTTGATTGGAGATGTTTGCAGGTGATGTTTGGTTTAGAGTATTTTGTTATTATACCACATTGGTAGACTCTTGATTTCAGATTTGAGTTTTGGCATGATAAATTTCTCTTAAGATCCTGTTATGTTCACTTGGACTATCTAATCTCCTAGTAGGAGATTTTAAATTGTTATATTTGATTAATTATAACTTAGTTGTTGAGCTAGAGAAGACTAGGTATAATGAAATTTGTTATTGTTTAGGCATTATACTTGTAAGGGACTAGAAGAAAAAATAATTTCATCTTTGTTATAAAATATATATTGATAATATCCTCAAGAAAATTAAAAGATTGAATACCACAATATGGTAATCACTTTGATAAAAGTTGTTGAGATGTTATTGCTAGAAATATGTTGAAAGACACGTGAAGAAGAAAACTTTATGATTACATTTCCTTATTAGAGTTTTTTAGGAAGCCAATGCATATGTAGTTTGTATTACACTCAACACAACACATGTAGTAAGGCTCGTAAGTTTGTTTTCAAGCAACCTTGCACAAACAATATTGAGAAAATAGTAAACTAAACTTTTTGATATCTACAAGAAACAATTAAACTTCATTTCACATTCTATAGCATTCAAAATAAGTTTTTGGAGTTCATGAATTATTGTGACATAGATTGATCATAGATGTTTATGATTGTATTTCAACATTTTTTGATTTTGAATAGTATTATTATTTTCCAGCAAGCAAGAAAAAACCAACAATCTCACTTTTTGTTGCTAAAGCAAAATACATATTAGCTTTTTAAGCTATTAAAAAATAATTTGATAGGAAAAGTCCTACTAAATGATATTAATTTTAATCAAACCCAATCCATGATTTTAAAATATGAAAGTGAAAGTAACATCATAATGATAAATAACTAAAAATTTCATGATAAAATGAAGCATATGGAAGTGTTATATTAATAAGTTAAAAACAACATGATAATTAGCTAAAATAATTACGCCGAGAGGCATTCTATACAATGTCAACACATCTGTGAAACAAAAAAAGAAAAGGTAGTTACAATCACAACCTATGAAATTCAAAGAGTCTAGAATGGAAGTGGTTTCGTGTCCATAAGGTAGTGGTTTCATCCATAACTACATAATTCAAAGAGTTCTTACATCTTTTGAGACGTTGACAATGGGTTTAAAAGTCGATCTTTGTGAAAATGAGAGAAATACTACACATCAAGGGTATTGTGGTAACCAAATTGGAGAAAAAGTTTTGGGAAGTGCTATGTGATGAAAATGGGATCGATCCTACAAGGGCGACTCCGATCTGTAGCTAAAGAAAATCAATGTGTATTACAATGAGGCGATCAGAGATTGATATGTGCCTAGAGCGGTGCTCATGGAACTCGAACCTAGGACCATGGATAGAACAAAGTCAGTTTGAGACAAAAAGGGGAAGGAAAATGCAACAACATCTCATGCAAATGTAGCCGATGATGGCAGCACTCTATGCTTCTAACAATATTACCAGTCATCACATTCAAAAGGTAATGGTGGAGTATTGTAGCCTTACTTTTTCTATCACACCAGCCCATTAGCCCAAAAAGAAATCGGATAACAACTCTGTTAAGAATAAGCATCATTTTGTATTTTGATGATTCAAACATACTTTAATAATCTGTTCATTATTTATCTTTTGTTCATTGAGATTCTCAAAATTTTAATTAATTCACAGTTTAGATATTGGTTTAACCTCCTCTTTTTATTTTCGTTCATAAGGAAAGGGCACCACAAACAACCCTTAAAAAAAACTAGGCCAAAAAATTATTCTTGAAGTACGGCCTCATTTACTATATATATTGCTTTGTCTCACTTCATAGAGGTATTCTTAGTTTCGATTTTCCCCTTAGAGTGGGGGTTTTGAGTAAATTTTCATAGAATCCTCATCTCCCTCCTCTGCAATACACTCTTCCTGCTTTGTTCACTCGATATGGGGAGGGTATTTATTACAGTTTTTAAAAGCATTTTTAGGCTCGATGGGGATAAACAAAGATTTCACAAGATCCATAATTAACAAAATCAGTCCTTCAATAAGAATAGGAAGCTTATAATTCTTCATATTTTCACTAATGTCAAACTCAAGAGAAACAAGTAGATAAAATGAAAAGGAAACTGCTTTTTATGAAGAAAGTAGTTGAGCAAGATAAAGTGATAACTTAAAAGACAAGTGAACTTGTCATCAAGAGTAAACTACCCCATAATTACCTTGGTATTGTCGGCCCAAATTGGCTTGATGGAGTTCTTGACATATCCTCGTGAAGAGAGTTTGGCCAATTTATCTCTCTCATCCCTCTTGAAGAATTTGTTGATTACCGCCTCCAAATCCTTTTTGTCTCTAAAAATATATTTACCATCAATGAACAACCCAAAAATTTTCCTAATTAAGTCCTCCAAAATCTCCAATTCCTATCCACGAATAGACATAATGCAGTTTGTCCAACCCTTAATGAAAGTCATGCTTACCTATATGGATCATAGTTATGAAGCTTCTCTTAATAAGGAGTAACCTCTCCTTCCACCAAGATTTTCTAGACCCAAGCATTACTCTCCATCCCCTATCAAGAAATCATCTCCACATGACTCTTATCACCATCCAAGATTAAGGAAACTATGGAAATGAGAAGTAGCAGAATGAAATAGAGCATACCCCACCATAGATAGAGAATAAAAGGGCCCAAAACATTACCCAAAATTTGTGTGAAAGTGACTTTGAAATGATAACTATTAAGATTATACTCATTGATGGCAGAGCCACCTTAACTCTACTGACTCTCATGATTAATGATGGCATTAACATCAAAGGGTAGAGGGTTATGGGAGTCCCACCATTGTAAAAGAGGGATGGAAAGTCCTAGCTTCACAAAATATTCAGCAATCTTATTGCTCTCCCTATAAATATGGGAGATATGACACTCTTCAAAGGACTTGAGAACAATAATTGAGTCCCTTATTAAATCAACAAGTGCTATAACAACTAAGAAATTAAGATGTGTTTTTGAATATGGGAAAATAGGTTTTGATGGGCCCTTGAAACCCATTACAACCAAAAGATCAAAAGATTTACATTAAATCATAGCAAAACACAAAAGACAACACCAAAGAAAAAAACACCTAATGAGTAGAATGCCAGCAAACTAGAGACAGCTAGTCAAAAAAAAAGGACTGACACAAAGAACCCAAATTTAGGTTAAGTTCTAAAGCATTTCAGTAGCTTCCAGCTCCAGTTGTTCCATATTATCAGTCGCCTGCTTGATTTCCTCAATTTCCTTGCTATGGCTTTGCATCTTTTTGGTGCTCGTCCGCTTTCTTCTCCCAAGCCCTATCTCCTTATCTTCTGTGGTATCTTTCTTCACTTCTAAGTGCTTTATTGATATTTATGAAAAAGTTTTCGGCCTATGGAATTGTTTTAATATAATTATATATTCATAAATGGAAAAGTTTGCATTAATTTTTACTAATTTTTAATTATTATTTTTTATATAAATTTAATACATTTTTTAATGGAGGTTTGTTTATAAATTCGTTGCAGCCTTATCTCTTTTTGATGTTGGGCTCATTAAGAACCATTCAATATCATAAATAAATCAAAGGTCTATTAACAAATCTTATACATTTCTTCTATTTTCATAATTAAATAAATAAATTTAATTATTTGTTGAATTTAATTATCCCTCATCATTTAATTTAAATTTTTAATTCAAATGAGCACATGACTCTTATTCTTAACCACTTAGCCTAACCATCCTCTAACTTAACCCATTCAATCTATCCTTGGGTCTAACTAACCCTATCCCTTCTAGCTTCCTCATCCTAACCTCTTTCCAACCTCTTTGGAGTGTCCACCCTCTCTTAAAGAGACATGGCATCTTTTCCACATGTATTTTATCCCTTAGCACTTGCCTTCTTGGTGGCACTTCTTGGAGATTCCTTGACACTTCTCCCTCTAGGGATGACAAGTGTCCCTTCTCCCAACCTTCTCTCAAACTTCTTCATTTTCAACCCTTGATAACTCCAAATCAGATCTCAACCATTGATTCTTGCCACCTCAACTTTTGTCTTGGAAAATCTATAAAAGCATCTCATTTGCATTCAATAGGTCTCTCCCTTATGGTTTTAGCTTCTTTATCCTAGCTTAAATATGCAGTTTTATCATCTTGAACTGTGCATTTTAGAAATTAGCAATTAGCATAGCATTTTAGCATAATCTTTAGCATAGCATCTCATATCATATCAATCATGCATTTAGTTCAAATCATGTAGATACTCATATTTCAATTAGTCATTTTGTTGGCCATGCTGCTACTGAGAGCCACCTTAAAAAGGTCTACAAAATCCTTAGAATTAGAGGAAGATGGGACACCATTGGGAAGGCTGAGTTTGTATTGTTAATTCTTAATTTTCTTTCCATATAACTGTCTCATTCCATGTGTTTTTAAGATTGTTCAATATTTTGAGACATATTATACACATACAATACACACACACATGTTTATTTATTTATTTATTTATACATACATACATACATACACACACACATTTTGATACATGTATGTATCAATAGTTTGATACATATTTTACACATGAAAAACACACACACACACACACACATACATATAGATATCTGTATATGTATATGTATGCATACATATATATATATATATATATGTGTGTGTGTGTGTGTGTGTGTGTGTGTGTGTGTGTGTGTGTACATATACATATATATGTATATATGTGTGTGTGTGTGTGTGTGTGTGTGTGTGTGTGTATGTATATATGTACATATACATATATGTATATGTATATGTACATATATACATATACATATACATATACATGTATATGTATATGTATATGTATATGTATATGTATATATGTACATATACATATACATATATGTATATACATATATATATACACACATACAAACATATAAATACATATGTATGTGTATGTCATGAATTGTAATGCCCCACCAGGAAACCCCAAAGGGATAAAGCTAAAACACACGAATGGAGTGCACATAATTTTAAAAAAAAAATTAAACATAACATAATGATACAATGAGTTATCATAAGCTCAGATAACACAACGGAAGACTAAACAACCCTAAAGAGTTTCCCAACGTGATTACTTAATTTAACATCTAACTCAACTCACGACATTGATCCAATTAAGAAGGTTCACTTAATTACTTTAAACAAAGATATAATTTGTTCAGCAATTTAAAATTATAGATAATAGGACGCGTTCATCCATTATGGTTGAAAATGCAGCTAACATGAGGAAATTCACCCATTACAGTTAAAACATAGATAACATGTGGACGTTCATCCATTAGAGTTTAAATATAGATAACTTAACGAAGTTCATCCATTAGAGTTAAACTTATGGTTAACATGATTAAGTTCATCCAATAAATTTTAACCATTCATTACGTTCAATCTTACATTAAACATATGTCATGCATCTAATTTCATATCGTACTTTAGCTTCATAATAAACTAATGAATACTTCCCATGCCTACTTAATTTTGCTATCAATAATTGAATATATTCCATTAATCAAATCTACATTCTCTTATGATCCTAATTATTTCATTTAATAAAATGACTACATACATGCATTCATGATTATCTTCATCTAATCCCCATTATACATTTTAACATAAAGCATCCATACAAGCCGAATTAAAAGAAAACATAAAAATGTAAAAACACCTCATAACACTGAAATGATCTCGGAGTTCACCCTTAGTGGGCTACATCTCTGGGTCTGCTCAATTGCAAGACCCCTCTGATACTTAATCAATAGTGAAGGATACATAAGGTTCACATCATTTACAATCCTACCATCAAGGCGAACATAACCAATAATACACACAACCACCTTGGTCCATTAAATACATAAACGATCCTTGAATAGGAAAGGATCCAACTGAACATAATAAGAAGCCATTATAAAAGATCAACTAGAGCATCCGTGAAACTAAATCTTCGCAACCCATCATAAGCATCTCATGGTCTAACATGAAAATCAGGTTCTCACAAGGGCAATAAACAATAGGATGACTCCACCACCTTGCTCCAATCAAAGGCAACACAACGCACACTAGCAAACATGTTCAAACGAACTCCTAAAACCCAGGAATACTCAAGGTCAAGCAAACGAAGTTCAATATGGTAGGATTACCCACTTGGTCAAACTAAACTTCATACAGGGTGCACTGACTGACGGTACTCTAACTAGAGACCTGACCAGCTAGGGTCTACCACAAACCAATATTTAACATATGCACAAGGGACATGATCGAATGAAAACTATCACATGAAAACATTCCAAATTCGGGATCAAGACCAACACCGGTACCCAAATCGACAAATGACAATAACCTACAATCACAAACGAGGACTTGCCATTTCATAAGCAAATGTGAATACAGAAAATTACATGCATAGGTAGAGATTAGGAAGGACAATCTTTTACACATTGGTTAATCATTAAAATCGATCCATTTTTCTAACGGATCTAATTTCTCAAAATACAATAACAGAAAGAAAAAACACTATTGCAAGGTAAATTCAATACCACAATGGCAATAGTACAATTTTGCCTATTTCCCAATTCTAGAGAAAAATATAAATTAAACAATTTATTTTACTAAATATAAATATCATTTAAATTTCCAAATACCCAAATAATATATTATTTCATTTCTAAAATCTCCAGATAACATATTATCATCTAATTTCTCAGATAATATATTATTTAAAATTTACTAAATAATAAATAAAATTTCAATAAAAATATTATTTAATCTTATTCCCAAACAAAATGCTTCAGCCTATAAAAATAAGTACAAAACAATATATATATATATAATCACGAAGTAACAATAGAATTATTTCTATACTTGATATATATATATATATATATATATATTGCATTGAAACTAACTTAAATATAAAATAATTCAATTTCAAGAACCCAATTACATATATCAAAATTCCTTAAAACCAAATTGTTAATTTTAATTAATCCCAAAATAGTTTTAAAAAAAATATTAAAATAAGATTAGAATAAATATTTATTATCCCTTATCCTACAAAATTGTTTGCAAGTGAAATTAGAGTCATTCCACATATTACAATGTCATTTTTGCTTCAAAATAGTATAATGAATTTTTATTTTATTTTATAAATAATCACGAAGTGACAATAGAATTATTTCTATATTTGATATGATTTTTGTTTTATAAAATTAGAATAAAATATTCAATTCATATTATCTTGAGAAATAGTTAACAATTGAAAATAAAATCTTTCTTTCTTTTTTTTTTTACTCAAAACAAAATAATTGATAAATTTAAAATTTGAAAAAAAATATTAATATTTATAGATATAGAGGCTTTATTTAATGGAAAATAAAAATAAAAATCCTTATTTCTATATCAAAATAGAATTTACAATAACACAATAGCTTCCAAAATTTTATATTTAAAAAAAACTATAAATTTTTCTTCCACAAAGAAAAGATTAGTTAAAAACATTTGCTCCACATTTTTTGTAAAATGAAATACATAGTTTATAACAACTAAAATTATAAACTTTAATAATCTAAACATAAATTTTATTTCATAAGAAAACTTAATCAACTAAAATCTGAAACTAATAAATACTTGTAAAATGAAATTTCAAACTCTAGAACACAGAGAGGGCAAATACCAGAGAAAATTTTAAAACAAAACCCATAAGGCCAAATTGGGTGAACTATCAAATTAATGTTGGCTACACAAGAATGGGAAGAGGAAAATAATAACTCCATTTCACATTCCTCCAAAATGAAACTATCAGAAGAAATACATAGGCTGGAAGCACGGGAGGGTAATTTTGGCAAAATTTTGCTAGCATAACCCCTGTGATTTAAATTTGAAAACAAATCATTTTATCATTAAAAAAATCAAAACCCAACCAAAAATTGGAAACACAACCTATTATATTTATTCGGTCTACAATTAATGTCGACCAACTTTATAACAACTTCGTCAATGTACATTCCATCTACTGCTGCATGCATGTCACCCACCTTGACACCACATGGCATATTTGTCGACATCCACCTTAGCTTGGTCCTCTTTGTTAGTTTAGATAGGATCACCGACCAAACTCTCAACCAGTCCTTCTTTTCTTTCGATTCACTAGCCCTACTGTTATCTCACACTTTACCAATTACCCTTTATGTTTGCACTTTGTTGATCTGTCAATGGAACACCTTAACTGGTCATTAGACATGTCTATCTGTAGCATGCCCATTCTTAGCAGATAGGAGCACATCACTTCATGTGAGTTTGAGCTTGGCGCCTTTAGGGTTTCTTCCACTAATCACAATGCACATCGAATCCAATCAGATTTCATTTGATTTGATCTCCAAGACAACTACCTACACATCACCACCATTAACGTTCCTTCCAAAACATGTATACTAAGTTTAGCAAACATGGACAGTCAGTTGGCGAGACAGAAGATCAATCACCATTAATGGTTCACAAATTTCATCACCAACCTCATCCTGCACCTGGACACTCTACATCGATCACCTCAGTTTGACCTTCCTTGAGCCGCACACCTCTGCAACATCTCTGCAACACCTCCCATGATTTACGGGGTCTACAATTAATGTCGACCAACTTTGTAACAACTTCATCGATGTACATTCCATCTACCATTGCATGCATGTCAGCCACCTTGAATCCATGTGGCATCTTTGTTGACATCCACCTTAGCTTAGTCCTCTTTGTCAGTTTAGACCTAATCACCAACCAAACACTCAACTGGTCCTTCTTTTCTATCAGTTCACTAACCCTATCGATATCTCACACTTTACTGGTTACCCTTCATGTCTACACTTTGTTGATCCATCGGTGGAACACCTTAACTGGTCATTAGACATGTCTATCCATAGCATGCACATTCTCACCAGATAGGAGCACATCACTTAGCCTCTTTTCTTCCTTACTGGTTCTCATACTCACTGGTAACCATCTTGATGACACCTTGTCATCAACCTTTGACTAATACCAACTAACGCATCTACATACTGGTCGCATACTCTCTCTGCAACTGCTCCACATTGCCTTCTTCACCATTAGGCTAGACATCATCTCAGCCAGTTTGTCAAGGTGACAAAACCATCACTCTTCATTTATTTCAGCAACTCAACATGCCTTCTCTGTCGGTCCAGTGCATATCCCTGATTTCATGCACTTGAGGCATTCCTTTCATTCACCGGTAGATCCTATGTGAGCCTCCATTCACTTGTCTTCTACTTTTGTCTTATCTCACAGAGCTAACATGCACACTTTTCATAATATGAGATAAGCTCCACTTATTGGTGGGATTTAGTCCTTGTCATCTACATCCTGCAATGTACTCATGTGGCTTGCCTATTTGTGCAGCATACCTTCTAACAAGCACATGTGATCCAGTTTGGGACACATTCACTATCAGTCATCTCTTCACATTGTGACTACATCTTCATCGGGCAGGAGTCTTATTGTTCTACATCCACACAGCATACTGGTGACCTGTACATACTTCTTCTCCCATGTTTATGTGATTTAGGTAACATTTTGCCTCTTCATCACAAACAATAGCTCAATATCTTTCCCACTCACATATGTCATCATGTACTTGTTGTTATATCATAGTGGTCTCCTGTCCATATCTTCCACACAAGTTAGACACTAACTTTTGCACCGGTGACTCAATTGTGACTCCAATGGTCATTCCTTTGAATGGAATTCTTGTTCTTTACCCATGACCTGCAACACTTAGTTAACATTAATAACTTCATGTCAACAATACTCCCATACCGGTTGTCCTTCTATAACAATTGACATCAATGACAGCCCAATGCCAACACCAACTCATGGTGAGGCATGGATATGTTAATCTTGATTACTTTTGATATAAACAATTTGAGCTTCTTAATCCTCGAAGTGATACTCTTTTTGAATCTTATCAGAAGTGGAAGAATGAGATGATTTTATCTTTGAGTAAACCTAGACATCCTAGACCTATCCCTCCTCCTCATGATGGACCCGATCTCCTTCCTACACCTTCTATTTCACCTTTATATGTTGTGGTTCTGCCTCCTACATCTTACAAATGGAAGCACATGACATCTCCTATCTTTCAACCTCATAGACCTTCTCCTATTCCTAATTATTTAAAGGAAGAGAAGAAGCCTATTTCTATTGATCCTAAACCTTCACAACCCTCAGCTAAAACAAACAGATACCATTGTACGAGAGAATGTTGATGAAGAAGATGTGCTAAGGCTCATAAAGTTTCTTCTCAACCCAATTCCTCCCCAAAGACACAAAATTCTGACTTGATACCATTGGTCCAACCTTCACCTAACTCTAGGGAGGAAGTTTAACCTAAATCTCGAAGATGTAAAATGCTAAAGAAAAAATAATGGTTCATGTTCTATTCCTATTATAGATCCTATTTTTATTAATCTTGATGAAGAAATGGAAGGTAATGATGTTCATGCTAGCAATATTGATGAAAATGATTCCAATGATGAATATGAACTTGTTGATGTTGACAATGATTTATCTAAACAATTTTCACAAGCATTAATCCTAGCTCTTAGTAACAGAAAAAGATACTCATCATTAGGGCATGGTCCTTGGTTGGAACTTGTAGTATCTCCATCTACCATGCTTGAAGTTTCTCTTCTTACATCTTGTCCACGTTCCCAAAATTATGTTCATTCAGCTTGGTAGGCAGATGAATTGCTTGATTAGCTTCATTCATGTCGTAGATTCTCTCTCCTCTCTTTCTTGTTTGTAATCTTCTTCTATTTGTTGTCCCTAGTGTTGTCTACTCGAGGAGGATGCAAAATGTTGAGATCTCTTTTGGTCTCTTCCATTCTAGTTCTACTCTCTTTGGAGGATGACTCAAATAATTCAATACACATATACTTCATGATATACATTATTTATCATAAGAGCATACTGACCCCAAAGTTAAGTAGAACTCTTATGTGTTTTGTGATCATTATCATTTGACTTGTCCTTTCTTGGCTTGGACATATCATTGGGGTAACATGCTTATCTTTTGGATGCATGTTACCTTAAAGAAATTTCTCCCGGTGTGGCATATGCAATCACTTTAACGTGGGGGCATACACTTCACTCAATATTTCACTTTTTGCACACACTTTCACATGTCTTGATACTCAAGTTACTTTGCAAACTTGGCCTTTTCTTTGTAATTTTGGTATTCATGACTCATAGTAAGCAAAACTTACTAGGATAGTACTCATTATTCTCTCTCTCTCTCTTTCATATGATGTCCATTTTAACCTAATATTAAAGTTGTAAGATACCTAAAGTCCACTAGGGGCTTGACATTTCTTGCCTATTTAATATTTTGGTTAAATTTTTCAATGCTAACCTTTGTACTTTACCAAGAATATGCTTAGTCTCATACTCCTACTAAAGTGGGGACTAAATGTAGCATCCAAAATTGTACCCCCTTACAATTTTATCCTCATTTGGGCCCTCACCGTAGCATTCATGTCTCGAGGCCTGATCGAAGCCCTGATTTTTCTCACACCATGCAAGTATCTCGTCTTTTCCAGTATGCACACTTTCTACCTCTCTTTTCTTGGTCCCTAATTAGTCAGGAATAGGGCATTGGCACCCTGGTCCTCAGAAACTACAACACCCAATGCTCTGGTCCTCCCACTTAGGGACCATTTTAGGGCCCCTCAATGGTAACATCATTTGAGCGGGAAGCCAAATCCCATTTCGGCTCATGTTGGAAAATTAAGATGTTTTTCGATGAGAATGTATAAAATTAGGTCTACCCCTCTCATTTGAAAGACAATCATTCATATTGATCAATTCATTCAAATTTAAGTGAGCAAGCAATCGATCTTCCCTCAAATATCAGAGTAGAAGTAAGGTCAAGATTTAAGAATTGGATTTGATAGTCATGTTTTATGTTTATAAAGACCTCATGAAACCCTAATTCCTTGTGGAGACAAACAAAAATCCATTAAGAGGTATATCATTAGTGTTTCAGTCATTATTTAGTATCTCCCTCCAAAGATCATTTTCATTGCTACAATTTAATTACATTTCATTTCTATTTCATGGTTAATTCCAAAATCGGGGTTTGACCTAAGGCAAACCCCTATCCTAAACTTATTTCCCTTCTCTACTATGCACAGGACTTGGTACGAAGCTATAATTAGAATTGTCTTTATTCACAGAGACATATAGGATCCCCTTTGGATGACAAAAAATAGGGAGGACTATAGTGACATGCATTCTACTCTTGACATTTCAAGAGCTCCTTCTGGGATCAGATCTAAATACTCTTACATTTCTCAAATCCAAGTTTGTGGCTTGATCTAATGACTGTAGATCACTGTTCATGTGTTTTTATGTCAATTACAACACATTTACCCTAATTTCAGTAGTATTATAATTCAAACTAAATGACGATAATCAAACTGCCCAAGGTAAATATAATAAAAATTCTCAACCCTATCCTTGCTAATTTGAGGCTAGATCTATTAGGTTCACCCCTCTTTTAATGTAATAGTCCCTAAGCCTAAAATTAGTGGTTTTTACATCTAATGGTGCAAACTCTAATTTCTCACCATTACAAAAAATTTCTATTTCGAGAAAGTTTTTATTTTTAGAAGGTTTTTATTTTTTGAGAGTTTCTATTTTTTTAAACTTTCAATTTTTAGAAAGTTGCTATTTTTGAAAATTTTCATTTTTGGGGTCTCTTCAAGCCTTACAAGCCCTCAAAAGTAGTATTTATTTTTTTTCTCTTAACTTAGTCATATGGAGTCAAAATTAAGCGAATAAGATATCATTGGAAGGTTATTTTAGAGAGATATCCAACTCTATAGGTGGTTTGATCAGATTTTGTACCAATTTTCCATACCAATTCTTCAAAGTGATCCTTTATTTTTATATTTCTGAGGTAATAACTTGAGCTAAAAGTCTTTGTTTTTCAAATTCCATATATTGTTGGGAAGATAATAGTGTCCCATATCCATATTTCAAGTATATTTTTCCATATGTTGCTCCAAGTACATTTTCTTGAGATTTTGTTTTTTACTATATGCTCAATTACTTAGATGTCTTTGCACTGGGGATGGATTTTTTTTTGGAGAGCGTTCTATTTGATGTACTTTACATGTTTTGAGATTATTGGAGTTTGATAATTTCTCTTCAGGAGGTATCATGGGTTTTTCTACCCACCCTCTTGTTGTCATCCTGGCAAAGGGCAGTTATGAGTCCTGGAAGAAGGGCATCTTGACACATCTTAGGTGTTTATATTTTTTTCCCTATCTCTATGGACTCATCCCTCAGCCAGATTCAAAGAGGGGTAAGTATTATTGGAGGATTATTAATTACCATGTTGTATGATTCATTGGTTCTAACTTGTTGGTTTTGACACTATATGTGCTTTGATTGACTCACCTTTGGGAGATCTTTGGAGACCTACATATCTCTCCATTTCGAGAGGATCTTGTAGTAGATTGTTGCATCCTCCTTGCACCTACAGATTGTATATCCTATGATTGTGGTACTTTTGAGATGCTAGAGTATATCACAAGTCTTTCATTCCCAAATGGATCTAAGGCTTGTCTCTCAGTTCTCACTCCTCATATTGAGACTCCATATTAGTCATCTTCGTAATCTTCTATTTTTATTGATGAAATTGGCATCGGCTCGTGCATAGCCCCTATTGATTTAGTTCAACAGGTTGATTTTTTCTTCTAGTTTCAACTTTGTGGGATGGCATTTTACCAAATATTGCAGCACTATTTGTTGAGTCACACATTGCAACTATTGGGGACATATTTGTTGATCTTCACTTCCTCTTTGATGGCAGTTTGAGTATTCTTGTCATCCCATATAATTTAGTATCTTCAAAGATTGTTTGGCAGGTATCTTCACAACAGTTTGGATTTACTTCAATTGATTTGGAATATCATGATTCAGATAGTTGGATAGTTGAGCAGTCTTCCATGACACACATCATGAGACTTGTCCTTCCATCTCCTTTCATGAATTTGTTTCATCCTTGGCCACTTGATTTTGTTTCTTCATAAGGGGAGGAATGTGGTTTTCCACTTTTGGATCATCTTTAGCATTCATCCTTGAGCCTTCATCTTTGGCATTAGAGATTCTTCATTACAGTGGGGATACATTGTCTCTTATTTTCTCTCCTATGGAGGGAACATTCATTGTACTTCCATGACAAATTTTATACTTGGGGGAGTGGGGGGAGGGGGCGGGGATGGGCACTTGGAGTCCTTCATTTTAGTCACATATCTTACCTTTTTCATTTTAATTGCATCTCTCACTTTTGGAGAGAATTTTTTTCCCACATTGTTTTTTCTCTTGTTCTCTTCTTAGAGATACTTCATTGTTTTGTACATGGGTACCTAATTAGGCCTTTTTCTTCTAGGACCCATTCCACATTCATGCATTTAAATTTTTTCTACTCACTGTAAGTTTCACTTATGGGGGGGTGTTAGAGAATATTTAGCTATTAGTTTCTTGTTTACAACTAGTTATGATTTTTTTAAGTTCACTTAGGAGTTTTTTATTTTAGTTGTGCACCTAGTTTAGCTTGTATACATCTAGTTTAGCTAGATTTGAGCTTTATTTAGCTACTCATGTTTTCACTTTAGTTATCCTAATTTTAGCTTTCTGATTTATTTGTAAGAACCTCATTATACAATTGTAATTCATCCTATAATCTATATTCTTTTCTTTTGAGTAATATAGCATTCATTTGTGTAGCTCTCGTTTGTGGAAGGTGTTCTTGTTTGTCATTTGATCTTGTAGGCTTGTGTTTCAAAATTCAATAGTGATAACCACCCCCTCTCATGTACATGAACATAATAATTGTTTAATTTTATTAAAAATATATTATTTAAACTCAAAATTAATATAAATATTCTTGGGGTTTACAATTGTATGGACATGTGAGATATTTTATTACAAGCTTTAATTGATGTAGACAGTCTCTACTCATAACATTTCAAACTAATATTCTAAGATTAATTCCATAAATAGAAAAGAAATCTACTTTTAATTGTCTTGGGTATGCAACACTTCAAAAAAAAGAAAATTAATTATCTTGGCTACACATGAAGCAGCCACTCATAGTAAAAAAAAATAATATAAATTTCTTTATAAAGGAAATGCATTACAAAGTAACCCATCAAACAAATAGATACATTTTGTATGTCCTTATCAATTTGATTTATCAAGTGAAACTATTGGTCGCTTCCTCTATGAATAGATGCAAGCACCACATTGAAAGGCACAAATATTTCCTATTTAGATGTCAAATTTTATGACAATAAAAATCACTCAATTGTAAAAATTATTACTAAATTCTAATTTTTAACATCCATAAAATCTATCTATTAATATCTCATGAATGATCAAATCATACAATTTAATTTTAATTATAGAGAAAATAAGAGGAGAAGAATTTAAGACATCAAACTAAACAAGAATTCAACCAAATGAATTACAAGTTTTATGTTGATTATGTTGGGAAATAAGTTGTTGTACACCTTGCATAATAATATTTATAATTGTAATATTTTATTTATTATGTGATGTAACATATGGACAAGTAACATGTAAAGGTTCATTTAGAATATTGTCAAGGCCACTATGATGTTGTAATGTAACATTATAATACTAGGGAAAGATATTTAAAATGAGAAAAATTAGTACCTAATATTAAATGCGGGGGTCAAGGGGTAAGTTAGCACAAGGCTTTGCGGCACATGGTTTTACGTTACTACTAGTTGTATTTGTGTAAGCTTTTGTCCATAAAATTAAGCACATGTTTAGTGGTTGAGGTTGGTTGGTAGTTTTGGGATGTCATTGTATTAATTATTTTGGAGGATTGCATTTGTGAAGCCTGGCAGAGGACATACATTGATTCATGCTTGAACACATGGGAATGCACATGAGGGCTTGATGGTTCAAGGGTATTCATTGTAACTCCATCAGTGCTTTATATTTCTTTATGGTTGATTAATATGATGGAGTATAGATGCTTTTGGATGATGGGTTTTCCCTCATCAGAGTTTTCCTAGAGTATGTCTTGTGTTATCTTGTGGCTTTTCTATTTGATCCTTGCTTTATGGTGATTCCACATGCTTGCATTGCAATGTTTTCTCTCATGGGTTATATAGGAAATGGATTAAATAGATTTGATGTTGGAGCTTTTCAACAAGTAGTATTAGAGCTTTCATGGTTGATTTGAAGTTATAACCATAGCTTGAGTGGAAGAGGTTTAAAGTGAAAGTCATGGTTGGGCCACTAAAAATTAGGGTCAATTGTAATAAACAGGCACAATTAATGAGACAACAAAAACATAAATGGAAAGAAAAATGAAAACTACATAATGAAACCAAACCATAAGCCTTCCTTGAGATGTCTCATCTTCCTCTATTTTTTAGGACCTTCAAGGTGTTGAATTTGTTGGCTCTCAGCAGAGCAATGACCTCCAAAGTGGCAACTCAAAAGTTGAGTAGATACTTCATGATAATGCAAGTGATTTATTGCATGATTGATTGATGTATGATTTAGCTAAAATGATGATATAAGCTACATGATTGATAAATGGAAACTAAATTAACATGCTAAAATCTATTCTAAACATTCTAATATTGATCTGATTGCCAATTATGCTAGATGATTAAGATATAAAATGCCTATAGTAATGATGATAAAATCTAGGATGCAAGGGATCTTCTTTTCTCCAAAATGAGGGATATTTATAGGATTTCCAAGGCCAAAGCTGAGGTGGCAGGAATCGGCGATCTAGATTCAATCTGGAGATATCAAGGGCTAGATTGAGGAAGTTGGAGAAGAGGTTGGAGGTGTTGGCTCTTTTTTATGCTAAACAACAAAATCAACAACCAGTATAATCTACAACCAAAATTTGAAAGGTAGCCAACCTCAACTATGATTTCAAAGGACTAACTGGACCAACTTAACATGGATATAAAATCCTTCTTCTCTTTAGGCTCTGCAAGGCCTAGGCGGGTTTACCTATGATGCACTTCAAATACAGTCTAAACTCACACACAACCTCACCATTAAAGCAGAAATCTCAAACATGGATCAACAATAAGGAAAGTACAGCAAACTAGCTACATTCACATTAACTCTCAACTACATTGGAGCTTGAGATAGGTGGGACATTAGCACAAAACTGAAAGAAAAGATATTATATTCTGATTTAATTTTTAAAATGATGCAAATGACCTCTAGCTGTAACAGATCGGTGCCTCATCCTGGGCATACAGTCAATACAAATAACTATAGATGGAATCCAAGCTGCATATCAAATTTATTGAAAAGATTTCCCTGTATTAATGTCTGACATTAACACATTCTAAATTCATCAAAGGATCATACATAATCCAAACATTAACCCAAATCCCTAATTTTTTCTCATAGAATTTAAATCCCTTCTGTAAAGGATGCCTAAGAACAGGAATTACACTCTCACTTTGAGAAGATAAACCCAAACTTCCTTGAAGACTGAATTTATTGAATTTGAAGAAATGTCTAAAGATAATCTACTACACTGTATATATGCCTTACATATATGTGACCTGAAACTAAGATACAACCTACAAAATATATCTACCCATGACAACAGAATAGGAACATCAACCATTACAACCAAGAAAATCAAAATGCATAAAACTGGAACCTGCAATTTTGGATTTCTCCCTTGGAGAAAAATTCCAAAAAAAAATTAGGAACCCTTATAATTAAGAAGAATTGAGAATATGAAGGAGAGGGGAAAAGATCAAATTTCATCAAAATTTGCCAAGTGTCCTTTTTCCATAACTGCAAGAATATCTCCTCTTCTTCCCATGGAAACTGCTCTCACAATATACATTTTTTTGTTGAAACTAATTCCATAACTGCATTCCTCATTCCAAGATCTTTCCAATGATATACAATACTTGCATATTTGGCCAAACAATACCCTCTGGGTGGATTAATCTTGAATATGGGTCCATCATTTAAATTTTTTGAATTTCTCTATAGTTGAAACTATATCATTTAACTTTAATTTTTCTCATTTTTTGGCCTAACACCCTACCACGTGGTAGCTTGCGATTCACTAGGAGGGTCCACTGGGCACCACCTGGGATGACACCTCATCTTTTGCCATTTGTCCACCACCTAGATCACCACTGGACTGCTTGTTTGTCGTCACCTCAGTTGCCATGTCATCGGGACCTCTACGAGGCTGCCACTTGGATAAGTCACGTCACCTTTCACCATTTCACGAAGGGTAACGGGTGTGCATCTTTCAGATAACAAAACCACAACGACTGTCAAAACTTGATGAACCTCACAATCTTTAATCATTTCGCTGCTTCACGATGGTTAACGGGCGAGCACCTTCACCTCGTGAAACAGTGCGCATCATCGATATGCGTCAAACTTGCTCACCAGTTAAGTTGCCCTTTCATTGCAAAATTTGCCTACCTCAGGATTCGTGCCCACGTGGGGTCCACTTGGTTGCCACTTGGCCCCCTTGGTCACCTCGAGAAACGCACCCGTGCACGTGGGGTCCGCTCGAGTGTCCAACTGGCACCATCCATCAAAAGCCCTTGAGGCTTTAACACTATGGATGAGTGTGTGTTTGCTTATAAATACCAAAAATATCCATTCCCCATCCAATGTGGGATAAATGGTTTTGCTTGAAAATGCATTTTTTGTAAGTTTTAATGGCAAGGAGGAGTTGCTCTCTTCTTTGGCACCTTGCCTGGGGGTTTCAATGCCCTTTGTAATCATCCATGACCTGCTGCTTTGACATAGCAACGAATTTGGTTGGAATGACATTGGTTGCCTTTATTATACTTTTCTTGAGGTTTTAAAATACCTCTCCAAACATCACATTTTCTGCATTAATTTCATTTGCCAAAGGTTTATTGCCTGCCAATGTGCATTTGTTTGGGAGCTTCAATGAGTTTCATACTTACCAAATGCATTTACTTGAGTTTGTTTTTTAACTCCTCCAAATGCCATTATACATTTGCTAAAGTTTTTATGGTCTTTACAAAACCACGGAGGCCAAACACCCACCAATAGTGTTTGCTTGAAGGGCTCATGTCTTGGTCTGTAGCCACATTGAATTTGTTGAAAGGTTTTAATTCCCTAGTCAACAACCATGCAACCCATTTCATTTTTTAAAAAGCTCAAATGGTAGCCACGCAGGGAGGGCTGCCATTGTTATTTACTTATGTTTGCAAAGCAGGGAGGACATTGGCAAAGTTGTGGAATTTGGCTTACACCTGCCAATAACATTTGCATTAAAATTTATTGCTGCCTCTCTCCAAACATTGGGGGTTTTCAACAAAGAGAAGGGAAGAGAAGAATTTGTTTGAAATTCTAAATGCCCCCCTCCATTATCACTACACAAAAGAGGATGTTGTTGGCAATGAACTGCAAATTGAATTTGCTGAGGTTTAATTTCTATGTCAAACACCACATTTTTTAGATCCTCATCCCATTTCTTTAAGGCATTTAAAAAGATATCCCATGTGACCTTATCTATGAATCAACAGTCATTTCATCACTTGGACATGGATCCAATTTCACAAACTCATCTAAAGCCTGATATACGACACCATCGTCAAATCCTTCCTCTGGTAACATGACCATTGCTAATGGTACAATCTTAAAATGCACATAAAGTTTTGGATGGAATGAATAGAAAGCTTTAAACTCTAGAGTCCCAAGTTTTGCTGGAAGAGTAAATTTGGGAATTTTACATATTTTGATTCTGAAAGGATATTGAATGAAGTGGCAAGTCAGGTCGGGCCCCAAAGTGGGTCTGGCTAAAAAAAAAAAAAAATTCATGCAACTGACCTTTGAAATGCCTCACGAAGCTTAAACATACCTCTGGAATCGATCGACACCATTTTCGCATCATTAAACTGAGTTTTGCGAATTTCAGGCGCTTGCGCCACATTTTCGCATTTAATCGTAAAGACATAGTTTTCAAACTGGTCAAAACACCTTTCTAGACTTTGGAATTTTAGAGGCATGTACTCTGATATACAAACATAAACTCTGCCAAGCCATTTCTCTAGACAAATCCTGAGTGAAGAAATATTAATAGTCAAAGATGACCAACTGGCTTTGTCAGTACTGCGGACCTGATGAAGTCAATGCGCAGGCAACACATGATGCCTTTCTTAAAAATATCAAACGATCTTCATAGACCCTCAAATATGAGGCATAGGTACTTTGAAGTACATATCAAAACTTAGAATGCTCAGTTCAACCGAAAGGCTGATTGGGTACAAGTGGTGCGCTCATGAAAATAGCTTTTAACTGATGCGGCAATGAAAGTACAGAACACTGAATAAGGTGGCTCAAGAAACCCTTTTGAAAACCAATCAAACGGATTGGCAGGAGCTTAAAATTTGAAACATAGTTTGTCTTTTATACCAGAAATATCCCAGAAAAAACATTCTGATATGATATTCACTAAGGAATCTTTTACAAATGTGCAAAGCGGGGCTCTGACTAGCTCCTGAAACAGGGACTTGTGCAAACCATAAACTGTTGGCAAATGCACACTCCAATGAGATATTGTAGGTGATTAAAGGTGTTATCATTGATGGCAACCTTACAATCCTATGACACTGGCAAGACAAATTACCAGCACCGACAAAGAAAGACTCTACACCGGCACTGAGACCACAAACAGTAAAAGGAAGCATATCGGCACAGAAGCCAACAGGAATTTTGTTTGTAATATATTTTGTTAATTATTGTAAAATCATTGTAAGCCGACTTGGAAAGTTGTAAAAGGACTCATATATATAAGAGATCATTGTAGAACATTTTGTAATAGAAGGAAGAAAATATATAGGCGAAATAAGGCAGACCTATTATGCGAGTTATAGGTTAAGGGTTTATGTATGAAGCAGAGCTATAAACCGGTACTGGATCTGGCATAGTAGATGCTATTTTGAAGCAGCACAAGACATTGGATTTATATAATCCATTTTGTAAGTTAGTGAGACTTCCCATTTTGTAATTGAGCAGTGAGCTCTAGGCACTTGGCCTTCTTGCATGTGCACGCCCCTCTTGTAGCAGTAATATTCTCTTATTGGCCAGTAAGTGAATATTGTGGGTCACAAATCCCACCGAGGTTTTTCCCACACCAGGTTTCCTCGTTAAACTACTGTGTTATCGTGTGTTTTTCATGTGGTTGTTGTTATCTCTATTTATTGCATTATTTCTTGTTTACCGGTATACAGTATTAATATGCTTTACATGTTTTAAGTTAAGAAAATCTTTTAACCGGTTAGATACTGATTCACCCGCCCCTCTCAGTATTTGTGGGAATCCTAACATAAATTGCAAACGGATTGAGCTTACTAAACTGAGCAAATGGATTCATAAAGACTTCAAATTTTGCATGTTGACTCACATTTATGCATACAATTCAATACACCTTGAATTTCACCATGACAATCAACTAGGTAAAAGTTATAGGCACTCAAAGTAGGCTACTTGGTAAAATATGAATTTGAGTCTATGATGGACTTTCAGTTCACCCCTTGAAATGGGTACTTGGTAAACTGATCCAAACTGAAATCTGAAAGTTGCAACACATTGCATAGGCCAAATGAAAGGTATAGGACACACTTCCCAAGCCTTACCCTTCAAAAATCAACTGGCTCCATTTTACCCTCTCTCTAACTAGGCCACCTAAATGAGATTAGGTGCCTTTTTGAAAATTAAATAGAAAATTTTTGAAATGGGCCTCAAACCTTGACCAAATTTAATGAGTCCCAACAGGAGGGACACATGTCATCTCTGTGGTGACAAGTGTCAAGGAACCTTGCTCATGAGAGGGCAAGTGTCCAAGGGAGAAGACATGTGGCCAAAGTGCCTTGTGTCTCAAGGAGGGGATATCCAACCCACGGGAGGTTAGAATAAAAGAGGTTAGGATGTGCAAGATAGGATAGGGTTAGTTAAACCTAGGATTAGATAGAATGGGTTAGGCTAGGTGGTTAGAAGTTAGGAGCCATGTGCTCGATTTGAATTTAGAAATTCAAATAATTAGGAAAATGGATAATTAATTTCAACAAACTTGGATTTGTTAATCTTAATTATGGGATTAGAATAATTGATTTAAATGGAGAGAGGATTAATTAATTTAGATTAATTAATCAAAGGGATTATTGAAATGAACTATATAAATAAATCCTTAGATTTATTTACAAGTAGATGAATTGGGAAATTAATCAAATTATTTGTGAATTCAATTAATTGGGAAGGGGGATTAATTAAATAACTGCATATTTAATTAATTATCTTCAGACCATTTTTAGATGTATACATTTTGCCCCTCTTTGAAGCAATGTGTGACGATGCATTGGTTCAAATAAAATTTGGTTCGATGATGTTGATGTGATATGATTCGATGTGGATTTGATCTCGATATGATACATTTTGATTTGATGCGGACATGATTCAATAAGTTGCCCCAGACACTGATTGATAAATTGTGGTATGAGGATGCTCGCTCGGGAGATGAATCGGATTTTTATTTTTTTTAATTTTTCGTGTTTTTTTAATTTTTTGATATTTTATAATGTTTTTGACTTTTTGATGATTTTACAATTTTTAGATATTTTCAGAGTTGATCTGATTCATCTCCTGATCAGAATTTTGAAAATACTACCCTACTAGGTTGATTAGTTGATTAGCTGATTAAAAATAAAAGAGATAAAAATCCCACTTAAATGCCCCACTTTGAGTTTAAAAAGTGAAATTCACTTATACCACTCCTCATTTATGCATTTGAGTTGTTGAAAATTTTCTCTAGAGAAAAATGGTGATCCCCTATCATCAGCACAAATTTGAGCAAGTCCGACGACATGAGTGTCTCATAGCCTACAGTCCATCAGTACGTACCCCGAGAAAACACTCTTTCATTCAATTTTTAGTTGTTATTTCATAAAAATTAGCCAATTTAGAAAATTTTGATTTTCTTCATTTTTAGCCTATGGATTTTTCAAATTTTTGCATTTTTTGAGATGGGTTTTTTGCATTTTTGAAAATTTTTAATTTTTGCAATTTTTTTTTAAAAAATCGATTTTTGGAGGAGGGGTGGTGCCACCATCGACACTGATGGTGGAACAGCAAGTGCCACCACAAATGTCATTGGCACCGCAGATAGAACCATGGCCACCATCCTGGATTCCGCAACGAGCATCGTGGACGGTGGCGGCGACACCGCGAGCACCATTGCAGGCATTGTTGGTGCGGCAAACAACACCACAAACATTTTCAGTGGTGCTACGGGTGTCGCCGCCAACACTATGGGTGTCGTGGATGACCCCACAGACATTGTGTTGCGGACCGCGGGCGTCACCAGGCCAGAGAATGCAAAAAATATTCTACTCGCGTGTGAATTGTTTGAAGTTGTTAAAATTCTTGCATCCTACCCCCTCAAATTTTCACCTTTTTGGACAAAGGTGATTTGCTATCGAGTGTTTTTTTTTTTCATAGGGTAAAGATAATCCAAAGTTGATGTTCGATATCAAATTGATGAAAAAATTTTATTTAGATACTCCTAATTGATGATGATTGATGATCATTTTTTATTATATCGATTTGTGTGCCTCATAAGATAGGCTTGATTATGACATCATGATAGATGAGAGTTGCTGATAGGGGCTCAATGAGATTTGATAGAAATCTTACCCAAGAAAGATAGATTGATTGATAGATAGATAGATAAATAGAGTTACTAATATGTTGATAAATTGATTGCAGGAGCTCTTTAGTGTCCTCCAGTCTTAGGAGTGCTTACTTAAGACATGGATGTTGATACCCTGCCTTAGCTAGGAAGAGCGAGACCACGTCAATAGGTGTGGCATATATTCTCTTCTTGATGTGCTCTAAAATTTGATTAACCGAGGATTACTACTAGCATTGGCTGAGCGTTCACACAGTGAGCATAATACCTTCCACCTACCAACTGATGAGATGACAGTTACACTCAAGGATGTATACCAGATACTGCACATCCTAGTGATGGGAGAGTTGGTATATTATGATCTCAGTGAGCAAGGGGCTCTAATGCACTTCATAGATTTTTTGATGATGATGAGGTTGGCAGATATGATATTGCATGCCAGGAGATGTTAGATATAGGTTATGTCAGATTACCTACTGTGCTTGTCGGATTCATCAGGGGTTTCCTTTGTCCTGATCATAGGTCAAAGGGATTATCCATTGTATTGGGTCATCTCCTTGATTAGTTGATTACACAGGGGACTCGATTCACATGGGGATCTTGCATGTTGGCCCACATATATTATGATTTACACCAAGTAGTGTACCAAAGATCAACCACATTGTCAGCAGGGGTGACTGTTCTCTAGATATGGGTCTAGGAGCATCTACCCATCACACCACCATTAGCAGACAAAGAGACCTATAGGTAGGCCTTATGCACATGGATAACTAGGTATTATTGTCCAACAAAAGCTGGGAAATTGGAGTATTGGTGACGAGCACTAGATGACCTGGATATAGTGATATGGAGGCCTTATAGAGATTGTGAGGTCTAGCCAAAGGATGCAATTGAGATGCCTTATGTATTCTTGACTCGATACCTGATTAGATCTACACCCTATATTATTGAGAAATTCATTTGTATGAGGGTGTTGAGAGAGTATTGCAAGATACAAGGGATTCCACAGGGTACAACCCACTATGCGCACAAGAGACTTGATGTGTCTACTTGGGGGACCACTATTTCATATGAGAAGGCATGCACAGAGTACCTATCATTGGGGCCGTAGGATTGGGACTATTTGCCAGGTATCATAGATAGTGGGATGACTGGTGAGTATGCTATATATTTTTACTGCACACAAGTTTTCTAGATTGACTTATCTTGATGAGTCCAAGCTAGCCTTTGATGAGGATGACGATAGGACACAACACAAAGCTCCGAGATGGCCAAGGGATGACAAGGGGAGAGGAGGTGTGGGTGGAGATGATGGGGGAGATGTAGGGGATGACGAAGATGGATATGGAGGAGATGCAGGAGATTATGGTAGTGGAGATGGAGATGGAGGATATGATGATGGGGGAGATGGTAGAGTAGTGGTAGTGGTATTGATAGGTACTCCAGGAGCCAGTAGTTCTAGACTTTCTATAGAGATACCTATGGATTGGGTGACCCGAGTGGTCAGATGAAGGAGATCAGGTCTAGTGGACCAGGGGCAGCAGGTCCCAGATCAGGAGGTTCCCCAGTTTGAGAGGGTACAAGGAGTACCACATGTTGAGCAAGTACAAGCGGGAGTACCATAGGTTGAGAAGCCATAGGCAGAGGCACCACAATGGATCCTCATTAGGATGTCATCTCATCAGCTTCAGGTTCAGATTAGTAACTTGTAGGGTCAGGTTCAATAGCTAGAGGGTCAACTAGCAGAGAGAGACTCTTAGATAGCCTAGCTAGAGGTCTAGATGGAATAGTTACAAGTACAGATATAGGCACAGATGGACCAGCTACAAACATAGTCATAGGCACACATTTCCTAGGTAAAGGATCGGATGGCCTCTCTCATGGCAGAGAGAGATGCAACCAAGGATAGGTGTCAGAAGGCCAAGACATGGGTATAGATGTCAGGAGGGTCTAGTTTAGGGAAGGATTCCTTGAAGATGATGCACCAGGTGATCCGGGAGGCTGAGTATTACAGGACCTTATACTACACTATTGTTCCTTCTGATCGGAGGGCTCCAAGCTTTTCATAGATGAGAAGAAGATTGTGACATAGCCAATCTAAGAGTCAAGGAGTGATAGGGCCACTTCAGAGAGATCCTTTGGGTGGGGACCCAAGTATAGGGGCATCTACTAGTGTTATACTACATCAGGACAAATTTCTACTCTGTGTCCTAGTAGTCACACTGATATGGGACATTGATCAATTGATGTACATGAGATATTGATGATTTCCATGATGTATTATTGTGATGTATCTCAGATATTTTTGTGATATCATTGTACATCAGACATTGATTATTTTTTATGATATGAGATGCAATCGATTCTACTTGCTCTATATGACCTATGAGATTATAAATGTATTTTACTTGCTATATGATTATGCTATGCAGCTATTTACATGACGTATGATTTATTTTCTATATGGTTATGGATTCTAGATGATGGATGTATGCTTCTCATATGATGATGCAATATTTACATGATGTATGGAAATGTGATGATGTGCAATGTTTTCTATTTTTATGATGTTTTTATGATTTTACCTATGCATACTTATACGATGGATATAATGCAACGCAATGATGATGCCATTATGATACATGATTGATATGAAATGGATGTAATGCAATGATCTAACTAAATGAATGAATGATTGGATGCTTCATATGAATGATGTCTTATTATGCAATGCTTACATGTGATGACATGAACTAACTTATTATGTAGGATGGATGAATTGATTCCTTTTGTTAATGTCCAATGTACTCAATCACTTAATAAGAGAGATAACACCCGTTGAAGTGTTTGGCCTTGGAAAAGATGAGCTCTTGTAATCCCATGAAAAACGAAATGCAATCTACTTTAAATATGCAAATGCGAATGAAATGCAATGTTGTGATCAGACCAGTCATTTGGTCATTTCTTTTTATCATCATTAAGCCTTTAAAATTTGGGAAGTGAGTGCAAACATCGATGGTATAATTGAACCATGATGACCTGAGCACTACTTTCCTAGCTTTTGATATTGCAAGTTAGCACAAGCATTAAGGTATAATTGAACCAGGATGACCTGAGTGTTGCTTGCCTAAAATAGACAGCATTAACCATTTCTATAGGTAAATCCGAAATGTCCTTGATGATATCTACTTTGATGATCATGTCCTGAGATAAATTTGCCCATTATTAATGATTAATTTACAGATAGTAGATAAGAAAATATCATGTTCCTTCCTTGTTCCTCTAGTCAATAGACATCCTTAAGTCACTTAGGAATTATGATAGCAAAAATCAAGATATAAAAGTTGAACCATTTTTGATAAAGTGTTAAAATCATTAGTCAAAAGATATCATCCATTGATATGTGTTTTCAATGTTCAACTTGATAGTTGATGTTTGATGATTCGATCTTGTATTCAATGTTGGATGTGTCTTAGTTCTCTCTTGACAAGTGGTTCCTAACATTGCTCTGCCTATTTGATTAAGATCAACAAAATTTTGCCCCTAGTCTAGAAATGAACTTTATTATGGATATGCAATTATCCAAACCATGGTGTTGTGGTGTTGCCCAATTATGTAAAAAAGGCTTTATGATGGATATATATGAATGCAACGAATGGATGCAAAATGAAATCATGAACTCATAGATAGAAGATTTGGCTGATAGATAGCACTTGTTACCAGGTTTTCACCATCTTTTTTTATTGAATTTTTCCTCATATTTATTTATTTTTAATTATTTTACTATTTTCGTTGTTTTTGTGTTTTCTGCTTTTTCACTGGTTTTAGATTTTCTTCTTTTTCATTATTTTTGAATTTTCTTCTTTTGAGACATAATTTTTTTTTAGATGCATTGAGTTGATAGTTTCTTCAAACCATTTTCCTTCTAGTGTTGACGATTTGTAGGCTCTGGATCCATATGCAGTTGAACCATGAATAAGGACCTAACCAGTTTGGTTCAAATTTTCCCTTTTTCTCTCAATCTTGTTGGTTACATGGATTTTCTTTTAAGACAAGATCTCCCAACTAAAATATTCTTGTCTTGACTCGGTGATTGTAGCTTCTCACCATCCTTTGTTGATATTATTTTAAGTGATCAGAAGCATTTTGGTGATGCTCTTGTAGAAACTCTAGTTCTTGTAACCTAGATACTCTCTGCTCCTCATCCGGAATGAGTCCCTTTAGTGACACCCATAGAGAAGGTATCTCTACTTCAATTGGTAAGATTGCTTCTGACCTGTACACAAGGCAATGTGGAGTTTTCCTAGTGGGTGTACGGATGCTAGTGCGATAAGCCCATAGAGTGGGATTCAACTGAACGCGCCATTCCTTATGAGGATAGTAGGGTGTTGAGAATCTATGTTGGATTTGGAATCACTCACATAGTTCTTGCACATCTTGACTCTTAAAGGGTCTTCCATTATTAGTGATAATGGACATGGGAATGTCGTAGTGACAGATGATATAATTGAGGATAAAAGAAGCTATTTATTTCCATGTCACTAATGTTAAAGGCACTTCTTCAATCCATTTAGTAAATTATTATGTGGTAGTTAGGATGAACTTGTGTCCATTTGAAGATGAAGGGTGAATCTTTCCTACCAGGTCTAGACCCCATTGAGAAAACATCCTGCTAAAGGATGCAGTTCTTGTGTTGGTGCATGTATCTGATTGTCGTGAATCTAACATTGTTTACATTTCTTAACATATGTGAAGGAATCTCTTTCCATGGAGGGCCAATAATAACCCAATCATATGAGTTTCTTAGCTAGCATAAGACCACTTGAATGTGTGCCACAAATACCTTCATGGACTTCATTTAAGGCTTTTTCGGATTTGACGTGTTCAAGGCACCTGAGGAGAGTGTTATCTAGACCTTGTCTATAAAGGGTATAAACGATAATGGTATAGCAGAAGGATTAATGGATAAAGTTTCATTTCTAAGTTCATGAGAGATCTGGGGGAAGGATATTATCTTTCAAGTAAAGATATGTCAGGCCATAATGTGAGGATTCAGTTCCGGATATATTACAGATGATTTGTGTGTCAAGGGAATCATGGGTTAGATAAAAGAGTTCTTCCACTAGGAATTCATAACACTCTTGATTCTCTTGAGTTTGTAAAAGAGATGCTATCACTTCCATGGCATCTCCTTCTTTGTTTTCATTTCTTGGGATCTGGTCAAAAGTGATCTCAACAAAGTACTTCTTGAAATCATCAACTATTTTCTTGTAGGGCTTTAGTTTATCATCTTTGGTTTGATACTCATCATTTATCGAGTTGATAACTAGTTGTGAATCACCATAGATGTGCAACTCATTATATTCCATTCAATGACCATCTTGAGACCAATGACTAGTACTTCATATTCTGCAGTATTATTTATACATGGGAATCTCAGCATGTATGATTTAGGAATAGTGTATCCCTGAGGCGTTATGAGTAGGATTCTTACACCTGATCCATATTGTGTGTAAGAGCCATCAAAATATAGTTCTCAAGTCTTCTTTCTGATATTGAGGACATCTGCATCAAAAAATTCAATGTGTAATAGTGTATCATCATGCAAGGGAGCTTCCGCTAGTTGATCTGTAATTACTTGTCCTTTTATAGCTTTTCAATTTAACATACTCAATGTCAAATTCACTCAACACCATGACCCATTTACCTAGTTGACATGTTAGTGTTTCCTTCCTTAGCAAATATTTTAGAGGATCTATCTATTAGATAGTTCAAATAACCAGAAGACAATTGAGAGGGGGGGTGAATTAGTTCTCATAAATTACCAAAACATTTAGCAAATAAAACTTTAATGCCAAAACCCAAAAAATTAATACCAAAATGCTTAAACCAAATATCCAAATAGAAGTTAAACCAATTAAGCATAAACAATAATCATAGCATAAATACCATTCACATGACACCAAGATTTATACGTGGAAAACCCGGTTAAGGGAAAAAAACACAATGGGAAGCCTACCCATAGTCAAATAATCCTTTTGCAGTATGTGAATTACAATTGAGGCACCTGCACTTGCAAGAAGGCCAACAACCTAGAGTGCACTACTAATCAAAAAAGGAGTCTCACTAACTACATAGAAATCTAGACTACAATCCAGAGAAGTGTTTGAATTGCAAAGATGGCATCTCATATACCTGAGTATAGTTCCAGTTAAGCTCTATACTGGAGGACTAAATCCTCTTACATAAACCCAATTCAATCTCCAATGATCAACCAAATCCTCTACATGAACTATATTACATTATTTGTACATTACATATCCATATCCCATTCCTTATCCTATCCCATGATGATCTATAATGAGATCTCACATTATATATATACAAACCCTTGACCATAAACAATCAATTCGGCCACCAGACAATAAACCAATTACATAATTACAAAACATGTCGGCCTTAGACTAAACAAATAATATCCAACACATAAGACATCCCGAAAACATATCAAGAGGTCCAATCCACATGTTATATTAAGTCGGTCCATAACCTAGATCAATCGGGACCCAATATAGGTCCACACACTAAAGAAATGATCTCCATCTACCAAGTCTCAAACATGATGACCAACAACATCCTACATCTCCACCAGAAGCTGCACCAACACCACTTATGCATATCATCAAAGATCTTCATCAAAAGTTCTATCGGTGAAACCCTCACCAGAACCACAAACCAAGCTTCCAAGCAAACAGATAGCATCCAATCACTAGACCAAAACCAACTTACTAAATATGAACATGAGTATCATGAATAAGCCAATTCCATAACCAAACCATAAGGATCATACCGGATCATGCCGGATCCAAACCAACCAAAAACTACTCAACCTACCATGACCAAAAGGGTGTCAGTAAAGAATCCAAATAGCTAGTGTTGGCATTAATGATAGAACATCAATGCAACACAATCAATTCCTCCAAATGGCCAACAATCTCCCCCTTTGGCATTGATGAAAACAGTAGATGTGAAAAACTTCTAAGTACCAAGAACTGCCAAACAAGTCTCCCCCAATGGAAGACATGCAACAATCTCCAACAAAAAAATATAGCAATGAAGTTCTGAAATAAAGACTAGACACCCCCAGTGAATGATATCTTTGTAAAGCTCTGAATTACACGTATATCTCCCCCTAATGTATACAACTCCTTAAGTTTTTCTTTTTCACATCAATATCTCTCCCCCTTTGACATCAATGCCAGAAATCTAACAAAAATATCAAAGCAAAAACATAAACCACTGAATCACAAAGCTACCTACTCCCCCTGAGTAGTAGCATCCCCACATCAGTGCCAAAATGAAAAAATATCTTTGTTAATGCATACCGGACTGATGCCAAAATGTATCAATCAGTTCTCTGTCGAAGGGACAAAAACCCCTAACCTATCTCTCAGGTACTCAAATGGTTCTTTAGGAAAAGTTTTAGTGAAAATATATGCAATCTGCTCTTTAGTGTTCACATAACAAGTGTAACTTCTATTGGTATTATGGATGTGTTGCATTGGTTTTGTCATTGATGTCAACACTTGTCAACACTTATACTTCTGGAGATCTTTGGTTATGTTCACCGGCATGTTCAGTGACTTCTGCACAATCACCAATATATGGTTAACCGGTAGGCTATATTGTTCACCAGCACTGAGGATAATTTGTTATCATCTGGAGATTACTTGGTTATGTCAAAGACATTGTTTGACACTTTGTTTTGGTGATTTGGTCATTGGTCTAATCGGGTTTGCATATTTGATATTACTGGCAAATAGGTCTAGGTTATGGACCAACAAGCATTATCTATTCTAGATCAGCACAACACGTTATTGAGATGATTGGTTATTATTGTAAATAAATTGAGACAACATCATGCATCGCATATTGATTCACTTTTAATTGATTTTATTGTAATATCTTAGTGAGCCGACCTACACATTTGGTCTTAGTTTTCGGTATATATGTAAGATCTCATTTGTGAGATTATGAAGAGGAGTGTGAAAAGGATTGTAATAAGGTATATGGAATATAAGCAGAGCTATACATGTAGACATCATTTAAAGATTCAAGGAAGGTATGAGGTAGACAACAGAGCCTAACCGGTCCTAAATCCAACATATGAAGATGCTATTTTGAGCAGTACATTATCCTTGGATTTAACCATCCAATTGTAGTCAGTGTGACTCCCATTTTGTGATTGAGTAGTGAGCTCTAGGCAGTTGGTCTTTCTGCATGTGTAGACCCTATTTGTACACACATACTATCTGTAGTAGTATCATCTGATTGTGGGTAAGGTTTCCACTATGGTTTTTCCCCTTACAGGTTTTCCACGTACAAATAACTATGTTATGTGTTGTGTATGTTATTTGTCTATATATTTCATGCATTAAACTTTACGGGTACTATCATTAACGGCTAAACTATCTACCGGCATTAAAGTTTGTTTTATCAATATTATGCACTAAGTTTGGTTAAAGTATATTTGGGTTGAAATTAATAGACAACTGATTCACCCCCCCCCCTCTAAGTTGCCTCTGGATCCTAACAACTTCATTTTCTTCCACCTTCTCCTTCAAAAAGTTATACTTGATAGATATGTGCTTTGTCTAAGATTGAAATACTGGATTCTTTAATATGTCAATAGAAGCAGAGTTATCAAAGTGAATAACTATCAGTCCAATGCAATGCACTTTGATATCCTTCAACATTTGCATCATCCATAAAACCTATGTATAGTTAGTAGTAGTGACAGCATACTCAACTTTAGTAGTAGATAAAGAAGTACATGATTGTTTCTTGTTGATCCATAAAACCAACTTCTTTCCAAGAAAGAAAGCTCCACCAGAAGTACTTTTTCGGTCATCAACATCTCCAGCCCAATCATCATCTGTATATGCACATAAAGTAAAATCATCATCCTTAGGGTACCACAAACCATATTTTGATGTTCCTTGCAAGTATCTAAATATCTTTTTCACCGCACTCTCATGATTTTCTCTAGGATCACTCTAAAATCTAGATGCAATACAAACAACATTCATATGCCGGGTCTAGCCTAAATCAAATAAAGCAAACCTCCAATCATAGATTTGTATCTTGTAGGATTTACTGGTGCAAAAACATCTTTCCTTGTCAATTTCACATTTGTAATCATAGGAGTACTTACCAATTTAGAATCTCCCATACCAACTTTCTTCAACAATTCCCTACCATACTTAGTTTGATAGATGAAAATATCTTTGTCAGTCTAAGTAATCTGCAAACCTAAGAAAAAATTAATTTCCCCAATCATCGTCATTTCAAATTCTTTCTCCATATTTTTAGAAAATTCCATGCACAACTTATCTTCACCTCCAAAAATAATGTCATCAACAAATAATTCAATAATCTATATATCATCATCAATGATCTTATAATATAAATTATTGTCAGCATTACTCTTAGTAAAACCAAGCTTCAAAAGATATTTATCCAACCTTGCATACCAAGCTCTAGGTGCTTGTTTCAATCCATATAAAGCTTTCCTTAACCTGCAAACCATGTTTGTATCGTATGATAGTGTAAAACAACCGGGTTTCTCAATATAAACTTCCTCATCAAGAGCTCCATTAAAAAATGCACACTTAACATTCATCTAACAAACCTTGTAGTTTTTATGGGCAGCATAGACAAGAAATAATCTTACAGCTTCAATCCTAGATATAGGTGCAAAAGTCTCACCATAATAAATTCCTTCCTTCTAAGAATATCCTTTCCAAACCAATCTAGCCTTATTCCTTACAACTTGACCATCCTCATTCAATTTATTCCTAAAAACCCATTTAGTTCTAATAACATTCTTATTTTTAGGTCGGGGAACCAAAGTCCATGTGTATTTTCTCAATCTAATCTAAATCTTCTTCCATAGCTTTCAACCAATATTCATCTTTACATGCCTCAATTACTGATATTGATTCAACTTGTGAAATTAAACATACCTCATTAGTTGCCAATCTTCTTCTTGTCATTACTCCATTGTTCTTCTCCCCAATGATCTGATCTTCTGAATGATTCAATCTCACATACCTAGGAGTCCTCTAACTCTTTGTTCCTCTTCTTGTCTCTTTAGTTATTGTAGAATTTCTGATACTACTGGAGTAACTGGTTCAACACTCTATTTAGGTAAAGGTGCTACCAATTCAGATATAATCATTTCCACCATCGGTTCCTTCTCATAAACTTTGATTTTACCTCTATTCAGCTCATCCACCTTGACATTATCACTCTCCACAATTATCTGCAATCTCTTGCTATAAAATTTATATGCCTTGCTTTCATTATATTAACCAAGAAATATGCCTTCATCACATCGAGCATCAAATTTTCCAATGATATCATCTCTCCTGATATAACGTTTACTACCAAATATTCTGAAATACTTAATTGTAGGTGTATTTCTAAACTATAATTCATAAGGTGTCTTATTGGTTTCTCCTTTGATATATACTCTGTTGAATATATAAACCATTGTGCACACTTCTCTCTCTAGTAGATATGAGGTAGACTAGCTTCCATCATCATTGTTCTAGTAGCATCCAAGATAGTTTTGTTCTTCCTTTCCACAACTCCATTCTACTGAGGTGTCTAGGGAGCAAAAAATTGTCTCCTTATACCATGCTTCTCATAAAAGTTATTAAACTCACAAGATGTGAATTCTCCACCATGATCTGACCTCAAACATTTAATCTTCAATCATGTCTCAATTTCCACTATAACCTTAAAAATTTTAAACTTTTCAAATTCTTCATATTTTTCCCTTAGAAAAGTAACCCACATCATTCTAGAATAATCATCAATGATTAGCATGAAATATCTATCACCTTGAAAAATTTTAACTCTAGCAAGGCCACACAAATCAGTATGAATAAGATCAAGAACATCACTAGATTTATCTTGTATACTCCTAAAAGAGGTTTTGACCTATTTACCCATTTGACATTTTTTACATACCGGATTATAAGGCTTCATAATCTTAGGTATATCTCTAACTGGCCTAGTTGAACTGATCTTCACAATGAAATCAAAATTTACATGACGTGGCCTCTTATGCCATAGCCAACTCTCATCAATTTGTGCAATCAAATATGTCTTCTCATCGAAATTCAAATGAAATATATTACCTTTTGTTTGTGTATCGGTTGTAATCTCTAAAACTGATATGTTAATGATTTTGCATTTTCCATCCTTGCATTGTAATTGAAATCCCTTATTCGCCAATTGTCCTACACTCAAAAGATTATGCCTCAAACCTTCAACATAATAAACATTGTCAGTATTGTTCTTACCATCCAATAATATAGTTCATTTTCCTTTGATCGTACATTCTTTGTCATCTGGAAATCTAACCAGACTACCATCATATTCTTGCAAAGATAGAAACTTCCCTTTATCTCCAATCATATGATGTGAACAACCACTATCAATTACCCATTCATCCTTGTCTTCAATTTTAGCAGAAAGTTCCTTCTCTTCAAGTACATTCTCTTCTAGTGCCAGAACATCTTCATTGATAGCCAAGAACACCCATTCCTTTCCATTGTTGGAACCACCAGCAGATTCTTCTATCAGTTCATCATCAAAATCAGTAATGCCTTCCTCATCCGCTATGTAGCATGATTTGTCTATGTTTTTCCTGTACTTATACTTGTTCTAATATCTAGGGTTAGGCTTAAAAGATCTTCTAACTCTTTCTTCAAATCTTGAATTCCTTTCAGGACATCTAGATGCAAAATGACCAATCTTATTACATGCAAAACATTTAAAAGGTGCTTTTCCTTCATACTTACTTCCTACCTGTCCTTTAGGTACTCTTCTAGAAAATAGTGCTTCAATTTTCTCAAACTCATCATCTTCTCTCTTCATATCATCCAATTCCTTTGCATATAAAGCTTTCCAATCTTGCTTACCGGTTGCTGATGCAGATGTATGAAAAGAAGGTTTAGTCTACACAACTCTAGAGGGTCCAAATTCTTCAAGCTCAAAAGCAGATAATTTCCCAACCAAGGTATCTCTATTGACATATGTATTAGTCATTATTCTCAGCTCATTAATAGTAGTATCCTTCATTTTGTAAGTTGGTGGTAGGGCTCTCATAACTTTAGAAACAATTTCATCTTCACTCAGAGTTCCACCACAACATTGAATTTGCATAACAATCTAATTTACCCTTTCCATGAATGTAGTAATCCTTTCATCTTCTTCCATCTTCAGGTTTTCATATCTCACCTGGTAACCATAAAGTTTAGTAATATTCACTATAGAGTCACCTTCATTAAGAGCCTCCAACTTATCCCATATAGCCTTTCTAGATGATTTGTCAGTTCATCCTATTATTTGTTGATTAGAAAGTGCACAAGAGGGCTTCTCTTTCTCTACAATCATTCTCAAAATCCTTATCCAAGTTTGTCAGAGGAGGATTTCTAGATGCCAAATTATGAGGTGTCAAACCATTCTGTGTGATCTCCCAAATCTCCTTGCCAAGACATCTCACATGAGTCTCCATCTAAATCTTCCATACTGTGTAATTTGTTCCATCAAGCCTAGGAATATCTCTCTCAAAGATAGCTCCTAATGAACTAGATGAACTTGAACTCTTAGTCACCATCTGATATTCCTCAAGAGGTTAAGCTTTTTGTAGAGAGGAACAAAGCTCTAATACCAACTGTTAGACAGTTCAAATAACCAGAAGACAGCTAAGAGAGGGGGGTGAATCAATTGTCATAGATTACCAGAACATTTAGCAATTAAAACTTTAATACCATAACCCAAAACATTAATACCGGAAAGCTTAAACCAAATACCGGAATAGCAGTTAAACCAATTAAGCATAAACAATAATCATAGAATAAATACCATCCACATGACACCAAGATTTATACATGGAAAACCATGGTGGGAAGCCTACCCATAGTCATATAATACTTCTACAGTAAGTATGTGAATTATGATTGAGGGGCCTCCACTTGCCGGAAGGCCAACAACCTAGATCACACTAATCATCACAAAAGGAGTCTCACTAACTACATATAAATCCATACTACAATCCAGAGAAGTGTTTGAACTACAAAGATAGCATATCCTATGCCTCAGTACAGTTTCGGTTAAGCTCTATACCAGAGGACTAAATCCTCTTACATAAACCAAATTCAATCTCCAATGATCAACCAAATCCTCTACTTGAATGATATTACATTATTTGCACATTACATATCCTTATCTCATTCCTTATCCTATCCCATGATGATCTACAATGAGGTATTACATTATATATATACAAACCCTCAACCATAAACAATTAGGTCAGCCACTAGACAATAAACCAATTACATAATTATTAAACATGTTGGCCTTAGACCAAACAAATAATATCCAACACATAAGACATCCCAGAAACACATCGAGAGGTCCAATCCACATGTTATATTAAGCCGGTCCATAACCTAGATCAATTGGGACCCAATATAGGTCCACATGCTAAAGCAATGATCTCCATCTGCCAAGTCTCAAACATGATCACCAAAAACATCCTAAATCTCCACTAGAAGCTACACCAACACCACTTATGCATATCATCAAGGATCTTCATCAAAACCTCTACTGGTGAAACCCTCACTGAAACCACAAGCCAAGCTTCCAACCAAATAGGATAGCATCCAATCACCAGACGAAAACCAACTTACTGAATATGAAAATGTGTATCATGAATAAGCCAATTCCATAACCAAACCATACCAGATCATACTGGATCATGTTGGATCCAAACCAACTAGAAACTACTCAACCTATCGAGACCATAAGGGTATCGGTAAAGCATCCAAATAGCTAGTGTTGGAATCAATGACAAAACATCAATGCAACACATAATCAATTCCTCCAAATGGCCAACACAATCTTGGCAATTAGCTTCACTGAATGTGTGAGCATATAATATTGCAACTTCTGGGTTGTGAAAACTAATACTTGGCATGTTTTCTCCACAAATGTGTAGTGCAACTCATATCCCACTAGATTTTTGTTTATATAGTAGATTGCTCGTTCTTTTCCTTCGTTGTTGTGTTGTGTCAGGAGAGGTCCTAGTGATACTTATGTAGCTGAGATGTAAAGCAACAATGGTTTTCCTTCACTCGGTGATGCTAGTACTGGTGGAGTTACCAAATATTCCTTGATTTGAGTGAAGACTTCCTCACATTTGTCATTCCATCTGAATGGAACATTCTGGTACAATGAGTGAATGGATGACAACGATCAACCAATTATGCTATGAACCTTCTTGTAGACTACAATCTCCCTTGTAGAGAACATAGCTGACGGATGTTCTTTGGAGATTCCATTTGCATTATAGCTTTTACCTTTTCTAGATCAACTTCTATTCCTCGAGCCGATATGATACATCCCAAAAGCTTGCCTAATGTGACCCCAAAAGCTTCTTTGGATTCAATTTAAACCTGTATTTCTCTAACCTGTCAAATATTCTATCTAGAATTTTCATGTGTCCTTCTCTAGTGTGTGATTTTGCTAGTATATCATCCACATAATCTTCCATGCAAGTATGCATCATATCATGGAAAATGGTGGTCATTGCTCTCTAATAACTAGCCTCGGCATTCTTGAGCCCAAAATGCATGACATTCCAAAAGAAAGAACCCCAAGGGCACGTGAATGTTGTTTTCTCTTGATCTTCAGGGGCTATCTTGATTTGGTTGTACCTTGAGAAACCATCCATTAAAGAGAACATTTCATGACCTCATGTAAGATCTATAATAATGTCAATGCTTGGTAGTGGAAAATCATCCTTTGGGCATGCCTTGTTCAGGTCCCTGGAGTTTATGCACACTCTAATACTCTTATCCGGTTTTGATATAGGTACAATATTTGACACCCAATCTTGATATGTGACTGGTCTTATGCATTCGACATCCAATAGTTTCTTTAACTCTTCTTTGACTAGAAGAGAAATGTGAGGATACATCTTCCTAAGTTTTTATTTGACTGGCTTATCTCCTGGAGTGACATTGAGGTGATGCATGATGAGGTCTGGATCTAGTCCTAGCATATCCACGTATGACCATGCAAAGTTAATTTTTCTTCTCTTGAAGAAGTCATTGTAGTCTTTTCTCTCTTGTTCTAATAAAGATGCTGCAGGATGAAGAATCTTGGGATTCTCTGAGTACCAATGTTGATTTAATTTATAGGTTCAATCAGGATAATTGATCTCTCTTGAAAATGTTTCGGGATGGTGTCAATTCTTCCATATTTGGGTGCCTCAAGGAGGTTTTCACCCTGAGATATGCCCTTTATTTTATCTTTTGATTAGTCTAATGTTGCCATAAAATGGTTTTTCAGCATTAGACCTTCTTTTTAATTCTTAAATTTCCCTTTTGCGACTAGAATTTTTGGCTCCCCCTTACTAGAGGATTCATTAGTAGATTCATTGGTGGAAGCTCTTTTGGGTGTTATGGGTTCAACAACATTGAGATTTATGGCTATAGAATGGTTTTTTGGGAAAGTGTCAACTTTACAGATTCTGGTGATGTCCTAGTTAATAAGTTTTGGGTGTATTAGGGTAAAGGATCATATGATTTGTTAATTTCAAATACTTCAATGGTCATGACATAAATGTCAGCGTTTGTTGTTGTTTTAGTCAATTTAACAATGTCCCTCTCCTCAGGATACATTCTCTTGATCTCCCTCCAATTGGACTCAATGAAGTTAGAATTGTTAGTTTGTGATTCACATTCAAGTGGCCTATATGGACTAGATCAATATATACATCTTTTGCATCATAATATTCTTCTAAAGATATTTCAAAACAGTGTCAAATTCCCACTCATGCAAGTCAGTTTCACTGCTAGCTTGTAATCTATAGATTTGCTCACATAGATTGTGGGTTGCTTCTTCTTCTTTCTTTGTCATTTCTTTTCTTCCCTCATATTCTGCTTCTTCTAGACTAATGATTACTTCTGCTAGTCTGGCTATTAAATCTTTTTGCCTTACATCTGTTTCTTGTCTTTGTTTTTCTGGCCTACTAGATATCTTCTCTTCTTGTGATCTTATGTCCTCTTGTTTTTGTTGTTGATTAGCGACTTCTTCCACCCTTTGAATTGTCAACTCTTCTTGTTTTCTTTTGTTCTTTTCTTCTTTTTTTCTAGTAAATGTTTCCTCTCTTTGGAATGCAAGTTCCTCTTGCCTTCTGTCATGCTCCTCTTTTTGTTGTCTAGAATGTGTTTCTTCTTCTAGAGTAACTTGTCCATACCCTAAGTCTGATTTGTCTTTATCCATTTGAGATTTAGGTTGTGTGGGTTCTAGAAGACGTTCTTTTCTTTTTCCCATAAGACCTGCTCAAGTGTACCCCAGTTTTTGTAGGATACTGAATCCTTTTCCATTTTTATTGTGGGTATACTAACATTATTGATTTTCTATTGAACTTATTCATCCTTATGTAACCATTATAGCACATCCTTGTCATCAATTTCTTCTGATAATGTCCCTTCTCTAACAAAGGCTCCATCAAATATCTAAAGATGTTTTTGTGGGAGTTGTGGTTGCGAACTTGTTGCTTTCCCATAAGATTTTAGGGAAAGTGATAGATCATGTAGAAAATACTCTCCCCTTCCTTTTCCATTCAGTTTTAGTTTCTTATCAAAACTTTCTAAGGTTGATGCTAATAGTTTTTCTTGGGATGATGAGATAGGAGAGACCGCTTTTCTATTATGAGGAACTATGGCATCCTTAGTTGGCCTCAGATTGTTGCAATACAGAGTTGAATCTACTGAAATTGTTACCTCTTGTCCATTATATGGGAATTTAACACATTGGTGATATGTCAAAGGGACTTCCTTCATATCATGGATCCACGGTCTGCCTAGAAGAATGTTATACGATAGATTCAATTCTAGGACTTGATAGACTATATATCTTTGAACTGGTCCTATCCTGAGTGGTAATATCACTATTCCCTTAGAGGATCTCTCTTCTTCATCATACACTTTGATGGCTATTTTCTTTCTAGGATCCACTGCTTCTTTTGAAAAACCTAGGGCACACACTAAACTCAATGCACAAATATTGAAGCCTACTCCTCCATCTATGAGAACACATTTGGCGCACATTTTGTGAATGAGAACTTCAATGTGTAGTAGAGCATTGTGGGGATGTTGCAATGAAATGTCATCATGTTCTGTGAATGATAGGAAATGATGAGATATGAGGTGTCCCACCATGGTTTGGAATTGATCAACATCCAAGTCTTTAGAGATTGTGGTTTCAACTAGGGCCTTTTCTAATATTTCCGTATGTGTTAGTGAGAGTTTTAGTAGCTCTAGGATTGATATCTATGTATGAGTCTTCTGCAATTGATCCATTATAATATACTGCCTCGAGTTAGATGTTGCATTATTTGTCACACCAGGGAATGTTACCTTACCCTTACTTTGAGTAATGGCATGTCCTAGTTCTATTGGCATTTTCTCTTTGATGATAATGATGTTTACTACATTATCATAGGTGTGAGCATAGTTAACTTTTTCTTTCCCTTTGTCATTTTGAGTGTTTGATGTTTCACCTTTTTCATAATTAGGCAGTGGATTTTTGAAGGCCGTATGCGATTCATTTGTTTTGTGCCCATCCACTGTGATGAACTCGTTGTCTATTAAATCTTAAATAACATGTTTAAGTCTTTGACAATCATTGGTTTGATTCCCTTTGTTCCTATAAAACTCACATAAATGATTATAATTCCACCAACTTGGTTTAATTTTGGGCTCAAAATCTCTTGCTTCTGGTACTATGATTAATTTGTTTGCAAGAAGAGTTTTTAAAGCTTATTGCAATGGTTCACCAACATTGGTAAATTTTATGCGTATATTGGGAAAGAATGATTTTGGTTTAACGTTGTTCTCTTGATTACTCACTGGTGCTCTACTTGAGAGATTGAAAATAGGTTGTTGTGGTTTAATGTTTTTGTCACCTACTCCATCATTCACAACATTTATGTTTCTTGTCCAAAATTTTGGTTTATCATTATTGTTATTAATGTTGTTATTGTGGAAGCAGTTTGAGGAATTATTTCCTTCTTTATAGAGTTTCAATTCTCCTTTCTTAACCATAGCATCCTCAATTTTGAGGCCATTTTCAATCATCTTTGTAAAACTAGGAGGACATTGTAATTTGAGCCTATAACTCATTTCACTTGTGAGATTATCGATTAATATGTCCATCTTTTCATGATCTAGCACTGGTCTAGGATACCTATTGAATAAACGTCTCCATCTCTATAAGAAGGTCATGAAAGACTCTCCACCCTTTTGTTTAATATTACACAAATCCAACATAGTTATCTCATGTTGTATGCTGTAAGAGTATTATGTAATGAATTTGTTTACCAACTCTTCAAATGATCTAATTCCAGGTGGTAATTTAGAAAACCATTCCATTGATTGTCCACACAAACTTCTAGGGAATAGCGCATGATATATGTTTCATTGTGAGAAAATTCCATGCTCATTGTGCAAAATTCTCTAATGTGATCTTGTGGATCAGTTTTCTCATTGTATTTATCATATTTTGGTATCTCACAATATTATGGAAATGGTACCATGTTCAAACTTATGTCAAAAGGATATGGACTAATATCTTTTGGCACTTGTTCCATTTTGCATATCTTGAATTTGTTGTTTTAGAGTTTGTGTTTGTTGAGTGAGAAAAATTGCGGATCATCAACAAGATTTCTCCTCGTATCATCATGAGTTCTTCTTGTATCATCTTGAGTCCTTCTTGTGACATCACTATTTCTTCATATGTTCTCATGAGTTCCTGTATTGTCATAATTTCTTCATGTGTTCTTAGGAGTTCTTGTGTCATCCTTCTCGTGATTGAGAGTTTCCTCAGTTTGCTCATTGTCATTGTAAGTGTCACTTGATCCTTCCTTTTTTCTTAAGTTGTTTATTTCAAAATCTTGGGGAAGTTTAGCACCAAAATTTTCTAACATTAAGAAGTATTTTTCTTTTTCTCCCTTCAATATTTTCTCCATGAATTTATCAAATTTAGGATCTTGTTGGATTTCTCTAATTTGTTGATCAGTTATCTCTTCATCTATTTCATTTCCTTGTCCCACTTCCTCGTGATCTTCTACCATTTCAAGTGTTACTATTTTTGTTTCTTTGATTTTTTTGTCTCCAAGCCTTGGTTAAAATGGGCATACATGTGTTTTGAAATCTTTGCGAGGTTTCAATTTTTATAATGTGTCTCAATAAGTGATCAATTGTTGAGGTAAATAGGATAAATTGATATGACCACTTCTATTGAGAGATTTGGATAATCTTGATCTTTGTTGCAAGGCCTGCATTCTTAGAGGTTCATTATCGAATTCATTTCTATGACCGCATAGATAATGACAATAGTGATGTAATAATATGTGATGTTTCAATAAGAGTTTGTGATTCATGTAGAGAAATCTTCTCCTTTTCAAGATCACTTTTTGACTAAGCTTCCTCTTTTTTAAATGACACAAAATGGTCATTAAAGTATTTGTGAGCTTGCAAGTCTTTCGATCCTAGTTTGGAGTACAAATTTTGTGGTTTTGATATGACCAAGTTCAATAGGAACAATATATCCTATGATAGAGAACAAAGTTAGTTTGATCAAGCATTGTAGTTTTGTGATAAAGGATGATAGATCCTGATGAGAAGCTATGTTTGACAGATCATTTTATCAAAGAAAATGTGATGATGCACTTTGAGATGTTGGATCTTGAACTTGTTGGAGATGAATACTTAAAACCCTTAGTGTGTCTAGTTTTGAATCTGCTTTGACACAACATAACCTAACTAAGTACCCCGAGAAGATGACCTAATCACTATGTTTGACTAACTGAGACATGGGTTGTTTTTTTTTCTTATTTTGGTGCAGTTTAATAGAAACACTGACAGAATGACCAGAAGCGTTGCTATACTAACTAAAAACACCAAGGAACAGACCAAAAACGTTGAGGAACATACCAGAAACTCTGAGACAAAGACCGAAAATGCTATTAGATAGACCAGGAACTCTAAGATAGATACCAAAAATTCTATCAAATAGATCAAGAACTTTGAGACAAAGACCAGAAACGCTATTCTACAATTCAGTGACTCAAAAGTTCCAAACAGTTAAGTTTAGAACCATAAAATGGTTGTTTGAACTTAGAAGATTGTTGTTTTGACCCAAATATCTAATTTTCAGACTCAGACAACAAATGTTTAGAGATAGCAAGTGCAAACTAGGAGATCTAGTGTTGAAACGTGAACAAGTTGACATTCAAACCAAGAGAGTTATAGTTTAGACCAAAAGAGCTAACATTTGGACTAGAAGAGTTGACATTTGGACCAGAAGAGATAAAGTTTGAACTAGGAATTTTGAAGTTTAAAATACTAATGTTGGAACTTAGACAATTATTATTTTAACTCCAAGAGTTCATGTGCAGACTCAAACAAGTGATACTTAGATTTAGAAAGCTCCACCTTGGATATTTAATGTTGAAATGTGAAAAAGCTAACATCTACACCAAGACTGTTGAAGTTTAGACCAAAAGAGCTAATGTTTAGGCCTAAAGAGCTATTGTTTGGACCAAGAGAGCTACTGTATGGACCGAGAGAGAAATTGTTTGAATCGAGAGTGCTACTGTTTGGACCGAGAGAGCTACTGTTTGGACTGAGAGAGCTACTGTTTGGACCAGGAGAGCTAATTTGCTACGAAACTTGTAAATTTGACAGTTTGAGGTTTGAGTTTAAATTTTTTTGTTGAGTTTCAATGGATGATATCTTGACATGATTTACAAACACATAAGCCATATTGTCTTTTGTCCCGAAGGACACATAAAGTGTATGTTCAAGAAGCTTTAAACAAAGCCCAAGTTTTCATGGTTCTGAACAATTAAAAACACACCATTCAATCTATCCTAAGGAGATTGGCTTCATTATTAGTTCTCAACCCACACTTGGTACCCTATCAGCTCACACAGCCTTGTCACCCCCTAAAGGGTGCCCATGTTTTTGCCTTTGCAAGAGCAAGTGGAGTCCCATTATGAGCCTTGCAATAAGGTCTCAAAGGGGGAGTTCACACATACGCAAAGGAGGGACATATGGTGAGTGTCTTCAGGAGAGATTCTTCCCCATCCCTGCACTAAGAAGATAATAATGTTCAGAGGTAAATCGAGTAGCTTCTAATTTTAACTAGAACTAGTAAGGGATCTATTCGGCCCATCGGGGTATAAACTCAATTAAGAGGTCTCCCTGCCTGGAAAACCAAGGTTTGATATACCTAAGTACTCGTCAACAAAAGACTGGAGCACTGTTGTTGACTTGATTTTCATCAAATCACATTTATTTTATAGTGGGTTGGAGTATTTGGCGTTAGTCATTCCCACTTGGGTCGTTCCCCTCTCACCGGCCTTATGGGCTTCTCGGTAGGGCAGGCCCCCTAAAGATATGCACTATTGAAAAGAAAAGATGAGTCTAGCTTTCTAATCACCTAAGAAAGGTGAAAGAATGCTCGCCTATCATCAAAACACATAAGACATGTTTATTCATTTTCATTGTAATTAGTCTATGTGCCTAATTTATCAAAAACAAGCGCAAAATGTCGCAGCTGCAAACAAAGTTAGTAGTTTATATTGCATTCTTTGGTGGCGAAAGAGTTTGTAACTCTAGTCTTTTATAATGAAATAGGCACCTACAAAATTAACAAACTACAAATTGGGTTCAAGAAAATGACAGTCTAGATGCAGAAATGAGAAATGCAGAATATGACATTGAAATTATTAATGAAAAATAGCAAACGTTACCAAATTAACCAAAAATGCCATCCTATTAACCAAAAACGCTGCCCTATTGACTAGGAACACTACTTTATACACCAAGAGCACTGCCAAACTGCCCAAGAGCATTACCAAACTGACCAAGAGAGCTGCCAAAATGACGAGGAACACTGCCAAAATGACCACTTGAACGTTGCAAAACAAACCAAGAATAGTAAGACATAGACTGAAAAATGCTGAAGTACAAGAAAACACAAAATCAGAGTTGAAAAATATCCCATGAATATCATTTGAGGTGATGGGACGCTAAAATGGAGACCATGAATGTAAATTTGGAACCCGAAAGAGATAATCTGTACATCGAAAGAGCTATTCAACCTCTCAATGAAATTTCCTACAAGCAAACTTGTTAAAGATCAAAGGGGCTAGGTGCCATGGTGGGCACCAATTAATGTGCTGCTAAAAATTAAGGTCAATTGTAATAAACAAGCACAATTAATGAGACAACAAAAACATAAATGGAAAGAAAATTGAAAACTACATAATGAAACCAAACCATAAGCCTTCCTTGAGATGTCCCATCTTCCTCTATTTTTGAGGACCTTGAATGATTGATGCATGATTTAGCTAAAATGATGATTTAAGCTACATGATTGATAAATGGAAACTAAATTAACATGCTAAAAGATATTCTAAACATGCTAATATTGATCTAATTGCCAATTATGCTAGATGATTAAGATATAAAATGCCTATAGTAATGATATTAAAATCTAGGATGCAAGGGATCCTTTTTGCTCCAAAATGAGGGGTATTTATAGGATTTCCAAGGCCAAACCTGAGGTGGCAGGAATAGATAGTCTAGATTCGATGTGAAGACATTAAGGGCTAGGATTGAGGAAGTTGGAGAAGAGGTTAGAGGGAGGGACACATGTCATCTCTATGGTGACAAGTGTCAAGGAACCTTGCTCATGAGAGGGCAAGTGTCCAAGGGAGAGGACATGTGACCAAAGTTCCATGTGTCTGAAGGAGGGGATATTCAACCCATAGGAGGTTAGAATAAAAGAGGTTAGGATGTGCAAGATAGGAAAGGGTTAGTTAAAAGTAGGATCAGATAGAGTGGGTTAGGTTAGGGGGTGGTTAGGCTAGGAGGTTAGAATTTAGGAGCCATGTGCTCAATTTGAATTTAGAAATTCAAATAATTAGGAAAATGGATAATTAATTTCAACAAACTTGGATTTGTTAATCTTAATTATGGGATTAGAAGAATTGATTGAAATGGGGGGAGGGTTAATTAATTTAGGTTAATTAATCAAAGGGGATTATTGAAATGAACTATATAAATAAATCTGGATTTATCTACAAGTAGGTGAATAGGGAATTAATCAAATTATTTGCGAATTCAATTAATTTTGAAGGAGGATTATTTAAATAACTATGTGTTTAATTAATTATCTTCAGACCATTTTTAGGTGTATACAATGGCTATGAATAAAAAGGATTGAGATGTTACAAGGTATAGAACACACTTATAGGTTAATTTATTGTAAATCTATGGCATTTGGGTTTTTTGTTATGATGGGTTGTTTAAAAATTTGGGATTTGGAAAATTGGGTCAAATGGGTTCTTTGGATATGCATTTAGATGAGGGTTTTTTGGGGAAGTTTGCAAAAATGTCCTCCTAAGAAAAATTGAACCTCGCCATTGGATCCAAGTTGGTTGACCAATGAATTTTAATATAAAATTCAACCCCTTTTAGAAAAGTAAAAAAAATGCAAAAAGAAATAATTATTTGATGGACCGACAATCATCAAATTTAATCTAGACATCTACTAATAAAAGAATTGAAAAATATCGTCAATTTAGCAAAATTTCCTACAAATTATAAAATTAAAAAAAAAAAATCGATTAAGGGCTATAATAAATTGTTGAAAATATATATATCATGGGGGGTAGTCATAACCCCCACACCCATGCCTACAATGATACCTCTGCAGTACCTCAGTTCAACGGGCACCATAATACTTAGTAGTACAACTCCATAGTAATAGGTACTATAATAGTACCTTACCCACATTAACCAGCAAGGCCAAAGCTGTCTTTTCTCAAAAAAGTTTAAAATTATTTTTTTATTAAATGTTTTGTGCAAGGTTTCTAATGTGATATTAAGATATAAAATAAATATAAACACACCAATGAAAATTGAATTATGTTAAATAATGGGGCGGGCCCGATTTATTAGCCCCCATTATTATTATTTTAAAACTCTTAGAAACCAAATTTAATCAAATTGTAAGATTTATTTAAATCCACCAAAGTGCCTCCCTATAACCAAATTGGACTTTTTTTCAACAAAGCATAACTTCCACCCAAGGAGTCTATTTTTTGACTTCCTATACTTGTTGGAAAGCTGATTCTGAGCGCTATGTAATGGTATAGGTTTGGCCTCCTAATTGTGTTGTTTCGACATGTTTTTGGGCCTTGGAAACCAAATTTTATTTGTTACATGGTTCTAGTCATAAATTTTGCATACAAAAGCATATTTTTATTTTGAATAGGCATTGGAGAGAATGTTCAATCTAAGTACATAATGCTACTATTTTATTTTGATAAGTATGGAGAGGTGTGTACTTAGTTGAATACTTCTAGGTGCCTGCAATTTGAGGTGTAACTGTGTGTGCAACCAAACACATCAAGAAGTGAAACCTTGAGGGAGTACATGTTTTTATGAGATATTTATGATGCTACATTTGATTATTAGATTTGGTGCTCCTTGTTACACATTTACAGATACTTTCTAGAGTTGGACTTTGATGGTGACAGGTACATAGGTTTTTTCTCAATTTGAGGACATGGTTGGACATGGTTTGAGACTAGGAGTATTGTGTCAGTGATAGTTCGGTGCAAGTACACATTGGTTAATATTATGGTGTCATGGTTGTGTAGGTATACCTTTTGAAAGACATAGCATAGTCATGTTTGTGGTAATTTGGTGGTGATTTGGTTTGTGTATTGGATGGAAAATTAGGAATTAAGGTTTCAATTAAGACAATAAAACCACTAACTAACCAAATTAATGCAATACATTGAAAGAGGAGTGAACCTAATAGATCTAGCCATAATCTATGTCACGATCCTTTTTTGTAAATTACAAAATAAATTATACTTATTTAGTTAATGATTTTTCTTTAAATTCTAAAAACAATAAAATATTTAAATTAATATTATTATTAAGAATTTAATTATTATATAAACATTTATCAAAATAATTTTATCAATAAATATTAAAAATTATATTTTCAAAATTTCAAAATAAATAAATAAAATATTTAATTCAAATATTATTTATATCAAAGTAGCAATTCTAAAATTTAAGTAAAGCTCACTTTGTTCATGTCTTATTAGTAAAAAGGAAAGAAAGAGGCATTATTAAGAAAGATTTCATTTTTCTAAAAAGGAAAAAGATTTTAAAGTAAGGAAACTTAACTCTTTAAGGTAGATTCAAATAAGAGATTCAAAATTTTCTACATAAAAAACTAAACAAAAATTCCTCCATGTCCATGTAAGGAAAAGTGGCAAGAAAGAAAGGATGTTAATTATAAAGTAGATTGAACCAATATAGGAGAGGATTTTTAGCATGGTTTAAGGATAAAAACAAATGAATAAAGGAAAGGGAAGGGGATTTTATAGTCCATGATGCTAGCCATCTATGTATGGGTCTACAGATGGGTTAGAGCAGTATGGGACTACCTCGTACTCCTTGTGGGAGACTGTACTACAAATGAGGCATACATACTTTACCCTCTTGTGGGATTTGAACTTGTGACCCCTCTTTCAAGATCACAAGTTCTCCACCACTAAGACAACTCTTTGAATAGAAAGCTTAGTGGAGGGATGTGCCATGCATATATGAGCATTAAAAGCTTATGTTACATGCCAACACAAGACTTTAAGATGCCTTCTTTCAAAAACTCTTTATAGTTGAGGAGTGTAAGTTGAACCAAAGGAATTTACATAATAACTACACTATCAAGGATATTGAAGATAACACTTTGATTTTCACCATGCGTACTATTGGATCTCAAATCAACAGATTGGATAAGTTCTAAGGAAATGCCAACTCCTATGATTAAACCCTCCAATTTGACTTGGCCAACTTATAGAACGAACCTATTAGGTTACTAACTCCCTCACTTTAGGCTCTGCAAGGCCTAGGCGGGTATACCTATTCACTAGTGGCTTTCAATAACTAATGCTTTTTATAGCACATTGAGTATCTTGATCTAAATTTTTCCCTATCTCAGATTGGCATATGTTCCTAGGATAGGTGGCTTTTAGATGAGTTCAAGATTGTTTTTGTGGAAGCTATTCGATCTTTGTAATTGAAATTTATATGTATGTATACTATTGCTAATTGGTTTTATATATCCTACTTAACTCGCCCTATTTCTTTAATGTAAAGGTAATTAATATGGTGAAGATTGTGATTCGTAAATGACTACTGCTTCCCTGTTATTTGGGCTATAGATTCTTCTATTCTTCTAGGACTTAATGTATGATTTATGAGACAATTCTTAAACTTACCCCTTTGGTAAATATGTCAATTATTGTTTCTTAAAAGAGATTTGTCAAATGTTTATGTTATAGATAGCCTAAATGAATTTAAACCTAACCTTAAGGGACCATTCAATAAAGAGCTACAAGGAACAATGACAATTCACTAGTAGATCTTTTGATTCAGATTTATAACATAAGAACATAAACTTCACTGGAAGAAAACAAGTAACCTTATCTTCTCAAAGATAATATCACAAACAACTGCCTATAGAAAATGAAATAACTCACAACACATATGCGAAGGAAAACAACCAATTGTATTAAAGGTCCAAAATAGTATAGTATTATGCCAGAGTCTATAATATATTTCTCTTTTTTTTAATATTTACAAAAACTTCTCATAAATAGATGAGAGCAAAATCTATCCTACGAAGAGACATGTCTCTTCCACACTAACACTAGATTGTGTTTGTTTGACATAGTGAAAGATAAACAAATTAAGCATTCTAAGGTGATTTATGTAATTATAACTCTTGTAACACCTGGTGGCAATACTCCTCATCTTCAACTCTGTTTCTAGTGAAAAAAAAATTGAGCACTGCCCGATTTATGCATGGCGCCATGTCTTCATCTCGGATTATTTCAGCAACAACTTTTCCCTTAACACAGGCAAACTCATTTTGCCATTGTTCTAACGATATCATCTCTCCTTCCTTGTATATTGCTGGTACTTTTTCAATGCCATCTTCATCCAATGCCTGGAGATCTTTATTAAGTGCATCTGTATATCTTTCACGTTCTTCTAAATATAGATTTCCTTGAGATTTCTCTTCTGGTGACATGGCCTCGTGATTGTTCATTACATCCTGCAACCTTTTCTTCAACCTTCCATGCTCCTCCAAGGCTTTTATAGTCCCTATATAGGCCTTCAAATACTGGTTTGTGTATACCATCATAGCTTTAAACCTATGTTCAACAATGTCATTAGCAAGTTTGTTAATTCTCACTTTAGCATTATCTACTTGTTTTGCAAGCTTTTCACTTCTTGTTTTCTAATAAATGGCATATGTTAAAGCATCTATAACCTTTCAGTTAGTCTGGAGCATCGTATCCAATTCATCATTCTCAATAATAGGAGCCTGTTGTAGCAATTGTTCTTGTAACTTCTGGATTTCTTCAGTGGTCTTCTCATACAAACATTTGTAAGTGTTATTTTCTCTGACCAAGAACTTTGTCTGATCTCGATTCAACTTTGCTACATCCAAGTTCAATCTGGCTGTGATCCTAGGATCAATCATTCTAGCTTATTGGATAATCAAATCGCTAAATGCTTGATCTGTTTCAACAAGTATAGGTCTCTTTTCCTTTGGATACAAGGCCCACAACATGAGAGCGTTTTGATCCGGGTCATATCCCAAACCCGTAAATATTTTGCCTTCATCAGGCATGATTTGCCTAGTTGGATCCTATTTTATGAGAAAGCTATCAAATAATAATGGAGATCTCATGTCCTAGCTAGAATAAATCAACACACTGGCATCCTTGAGTAATCGTCTCCCCTTTTCAGGTGTCATCTCCCTCATGGCCAGATCTATCTCTTCTTGCAATTTCTGGATCTTTTCTTCTTTTGTTTTTCCCTTCATAACATGCCTGATTCACAGTCCTTTATGTTGGCATTGTTGGTATTATGAATGTGTTACATTGGTTTTGTCATTGATGTCAACACCTGTCAACACTTGTGAACACTTATCAGCACTAGAGATTTTTTAATTGTTCACCGGCATGTTCAGTGACTTATGCACAGTCACCGGTATCTGGCTCACCAATAGGTTATATTGTTCACCGGCACTGAGGATGATCTGTTATCATCTGGAGATTACTTGGTTATGTCGAAGACATTGTTTGGACACTTGGTTTTGGTGATTTGGTTATTGGTCTAATCAAGTTTGCATATTTGGTGTTACCGACAAATAGGTTTAGGTTATGGACTGGCAAGTGTTATCTATTTGAGATCAACACGACACGTTATGGAGATGTCTTGTTGATTAGTTATTATTGTAAATTCATTGAGACGACATGATGCATCGCATATTGATTCATTTGTAATTGATTTAATTGTAATATTCTTAATAAGCCAACCTACACATTTGGTCTTAGGTTTTGGTATATATGTAAGATCTCATTTGTGAGATTGTGATAAGGAATGTAATAAGGTATTACAAGGTTGTGATATTCGGTATAAGCAGAGCTATACAAGAAGATATCATTTGAATATTCAAGGAAGGTATGAAGAAGACAATCAGAGCTTAACCGGTACTAAATCCAGCATATGAAGATGCTATTTTGAGTAGTACATTATCATTGGATCTAACCATCCAATTGTAGTTAGTGCGACTCCCATTTTGTGATTAAGCAGTGAGCTCTAGGCAATTGGCCTTTCTGCATGTGCAGACCCCATTTGTACACACATACTATCTGCAGTAGTATCATCTCATTGTGGGTAAGGTTTCCCACGATGGTTTTTCCCCTTACAGGGTTTCCATGTACAAATATATGTGTTATGTGTTGTGCATGTTATTTGTCTTTCTATTTCATGCATTAGACTTTATCGGTACTGTTATTAACTGTTAAACTGTCAACCGACATTAAGTTTGGTTTACCAGTATTATGCATTAAGTTTTGTTAAGTTATCTTTGGGTTTGAAATAAATAGACAACTAATTCACCCCCCCCCCCCCTCTCAATTGCCTCTGGGTCCTAAAAATTGGTATCAGAGCTAAGTCCTCTTTTTGCTGAAGTTTAATAGCTTGAGGAGATTCTATGGCAACTAACTATTTCAGAAAGGACAGTCTAAAGGTTGATGGAACTAACTATGGTATATTGAAGATCAGAATGGAGACACATCTGAAATGCATTGGAAAATACATATGGGATGTTACAAAGAATGGCTATGTTAGTCCTACACAGAGTCAACCTAATCCACCTACCTTGGCTAAAGATCAGGAGAATGATTGCAAAGAAAGAAAAGCACTTTTGAGCGCATTGTCAGATCGGGAAATCATGGGATTATCAGACCGATCTACTACTAAAGCTATTTGGGATAAATTGGAGACACTAAATGAAGGTGATACCACTATCAAAATTGAAAAATTGGAATGCTTCCAGGTAAGGTATGAAAATCTAAAAATGGAAGAAGATGAAAGGATGTCTGCTTTTATGGAAAGAGTTAATGAAATTGTTTTGGGTATACAATGTTGTGGAGGATTCTTAAGTGAAGATGAAATTGTTTCTAAAGTTTTAAGAGTATTTCCACTAGCATACAAAATGAAAGTAACTGCTATTAATGAATTGAGAACAATGCCTAATACATCAATATCTAGAGATACTTTGGTTGGAAACCTTTCAGCTCTTGAACATGAGGAATTTGGTCTTGTTCCTACAATTAAGATAGTTTTGGCTTTAAAAGCATTATCATCTACAACATCATCATCATAATCTAAAAAATATAATTGGAAAGAACTCTATGCTAGAGAACTTGAAGAAATAAGAAGAGAGAATGAAGAACTTGAAGAGCTTGAAGCACTATTTGCAAGGAAAATGCCTAAAGGTCTAGTTGGAAGTAAGTATGAAGGTAAAGCGCCATTTAAATGTTTTAACTGCAATAAAATTGGTCATATGGCATCTACGTGTCCTGATAGACATGCAAGATTGAAAGAAGAAGCTAAAAGAACATATAAGCCTAACCCTAAATATCAGAGATACAGATTTAAGAAGAATAGAGACAAATCATATTACTATGCTGATGAAGGAGTTACTGATGATTTTGATGAGGAACTAACAAACAATGGATGGGCTTTTGTTACAATAACAGAAGATCAACTGACACCTACTATACAATCGGTAGAGTAGGCCCTGGTAGCTAAAATTGAAGAAAATGATGAATGGATCATTGATTCCGGATGTTCACATCATATGACTGGTGATAAAAGTAAATTCTTAACCTTTCAGGAATACAATGGAGGTCTAGTAAGATTTGGGGATGATAAAGCTTGTTTGATCAGAAGAAAAGGCACTATATCTTTTGATGGTAAGCACAATACTGAAAACGTTTATTATGTTGAAGGTTTGAAGTATAATCTTTTGATTGTTGGTCAATTAGTTGAAAAGGGGTTTCAGTTACAATTGAAGAATGGTAAATGCAAAATCATGAATAGAACTGGTTTGGAAATTGCAACCGGTAATTAGACTAGAGGTAATATCTTTCATTTGAATAACGATGAGAAGATATGCTTGATTGCACATATTGATGAAAGTTGGTTATGGCATAAAAGACTTTGTCATGTAAATTTTCATTGCATTGTGAAAATCAGTACTACTAAGGCAATAAGGCATTTACCTAAGATTATAAAACCTCACAATCCGGTATGTAAGGAATGTCAATTTGGAAAGAAAATTAGAGCAACTTTTAAGAGTATTCCAGAAAAATCCAATAATGTTCTTGACTTAATTCATACTGATTTATGTGGTCCAGCAAGAACTAGAAGTTTACAAGGAGATGGATATTTTATGCTAATCATTGATGATTATTCTAGAATGTGTTGGGTTACTTTTCTCATGGAGAAATCAGAAGCTTTTAGGAAATTCAAACTATTCAAGGTAATGGTAGAGAATGAAACCGGTAAGAAAATAAAATGTTTGAGATCAGATCAAGGAGGTTAATTCACATCTAAGGAATTTAATATATTCTATGAAGTGAATGGAATCATAAGACAATTATCAACACCTCAGACACCCCAGCAGAATGGAGTTGTGGAAAGGAAGACATAACTATTCTAGATGCAGCTAGAAGCATGATATCAGAAGAAAACCTACCCCATGTGTATTGAAGTGAAGTAGTGAATACAACTATTTACACATTTAACAGAGTTCACATCAAAGGTGAAACCGGTAAGACCCCTCATGAACTATGGTTTGGTAATACTCCTACTCTTAAATATTTTTGAATATTTGGAAGCAAACATTATATTAGGAGAGATGATTATATTGGAAAATTTGATCCTAGAAGTGATGCAGGAATATTTCTTGGTTATTCATCAAAGAGAAAGGCATGTAGATGTTTTGATAACAGATTGCAGAAATCATTGAGAGTGCAAATGTGAAGATTGATGAACAGTTTAGAGGTAATTCAAGGTCTATGGACTCTGAACTGGTAATTGAGATAATCACAAATGAACCTAAGATGAGTACACCGGTACAGAATGTTGACCCAGTCACACTGGCATCATCTAAGAATTCCACAGTGACTGAAGAACAACATCAAGTGAATACACCCAGGTATGTAAGATTGAATCACTCTGAAAGTCAGATAATTGGGAATAAGTATCAAGGTGTAATGACTAGAGGAAGACTAGAAAATGAAGAAGTATGTTTAATTTCTCAAATTGAACCAACAACTATTAATGAGGCATGTGAAGATAAACATTGGATTAAAGCTATGGAAGATGAATTGGAACAGATTGAAAAGAATAACACATGGACATTGGTTCCCCGGCCTAAAAACAAAAATGTAATTGGAACTAAATGGGTATTCAGAAATAAACTTAATGAAGATGGTAAGGTAATAAAAAACAAAGCAAGATTAGTGTGTAAGGGATATTCACATAAAGAAGGAATTGATTACAATGAAACCTTTGCACCGGTAGCTAGAATTGAGGCAGTCAGATTATTTCTACCATTTGTAGCACATAAGAACTATAAAGTATATCAAATGGATGTTAAATGTGCAAATCTGAATGGTGATATTGAAGAGGAAGTTTACATTGAACAACCTAGTGGATTTTCTTTGACAGATGACAAAGATATGGTTTGAAGGTTAAGGAAAGCTTTATATGGATTGAAGCAAGCTCCTATAGCTTGGTATGCTAGATTATACAAATTTGTTTTAAAGCTTGGTTATACTAAAGGTAATGCTGACATCAACTTATATTACAAAGTGACTAATGATGACATCTTGGCCATTGAATTTTTTGTTGATGATATCATTTTTGGAGGAGAAGGATTGTGTAAAGACTTTTCTAATAAGATGCAGGAAGAATTTGAAATGTCTATGATTGGGGAGATAAAATTCTTTTTAGGATTGTAGATTTCATAGACTAATAAAGGTATATTCATAAATCAATCAAAGTACTTGAAAGAACTACTAAAGAAATTTGGTATGGAAAACTCTAAACCGGTAAGTACTCCTGTGACTACAACTAATAAACTATCATTGAAGGATGAATCAACACATGTTACCGACAAGATATAAATCTATGATTGGAGGATTACTATATTTGACACAAACAAGACCTGATATTATGAATGCAGTATGTATTGTTTCAAGATTTTAGAGTAATCCTAAGGAAAATCATGAATTAGCAGTGAAAAGGATTTTCCGGTATCTACAAGGCACACCAAATCTTGGTTTGTGGTATTCTAAAGATGAAAATTTTGATTTATGTGCATACACAGATGCAAATTGGGCAGAAGATGTAGATGACAGAAAGAGCACCACCGACAAAGCATTTTTTCTTCGTAGCAGATTAATTTCATGGTTGAGCAAGAAATAAAGTTTTACATCATTATCAATAGCAGAATCAGAATATGTTGTAGCAACAACTAATTGTACATAGGTATTATAGATTAAGCAAATGTTGAAGGACATAAAGGTAAAATGCAAAGAACCTATAATCATTTACTGCGATAATATGGAAGCAATTGATATATCAAAGAATATGGTATTTCACTCTAAAACTAAACATGTTTCTATCAAATTCAATTTTTTGAAAGAGAATGTTGAATCAAAAGAAGTGATTTAGTTTATGTGAATACTAAAGAGTAGATTGCAGATATCTTTACTAAGCCTTTGCCTAATGAAACTTTTGAATATCACTAAGAGCAACTTGGAGTTATACCCTCAGTGGTAGAGACTTAAACAATTGGAGCATGCAATCAAACCAACAGAATTAATAGAGAAATCTTTTCTGGCTTTGATGAAGGAGAGCTACTACTCAGGGGGAGTAGACTGGATAAATTTGGTTATAATAATTGGTATTTGTAATAATTTCTATGAACTGATTGTATTTGGTTTTGTATTGCTTTGGCATTTGATGTCAAAGGGGGAGAGATATCTATGGAAAAACACATTATCTTTTTGGGAGAAATATTATGTATTTTGATGTCTGGTAATTGATCTCTTGGGGAAATTGTTGGTTTTTGGTTTTTGGCATTTCTGCTTTGGGACTTAGATGGTTTTTCCATCTTGTGTTGCCATCAATGCCAAAAGGGGATATTGTTGGTATTATGGATGTGTTAAATTGATTTTGTCAATGACGTCAACACCTGTCAACACTTGTGAACACTTATTAGCACTAAAGATCTTTTTATTGCTCACCAGCATGTTCAGTGACTTATGCACAGTCACCGGTATCTGGTTCACCAGCAGGTTATATTGTTCACCAACACTAAGGATGATCTGTTATCATCTGGAGATTACTTGGTTATGTCAAAGACATTGTTTGGACACTTGGTTTTGGTGATTTGGTTATTGGTCTAATCGATTTTGCATATTTGGTGCTACCGGAAAATAGGTCTAGGTTATGGACCGGCAAGCGTTATCTATTTCAGATCAGCATGACATGTTATGGAGATGTCTTATTGATTGGTTATTATTGTAAATGCATTGAGCTAACATGATCCATCACATATTGATTCATTTGTAATTGTTTTAATTGTAATATTCTTAATAAGCCGACGTACACATTTGGTCTTAGGTTTTGGTATATATGTAAGATCTCATTTGTGAGATTGTGATAAGGAATGTAATACGGTATTACAAGGTTGTGATATTCGGTATAAGAAGAACTATAAACACAGACATCATTTAAAGATTCAAGGAAGGTATGAAGAAGACAATCAGAGCTTAACCGGTACTAAATATAGCATATGAAGATGCTATTTTGAGTAGTACATTATCATTGGATCTAACCATCCAATTGTAGTTAGTGTGACTCCCATTTTGTGATTGAGAAGTGAGCTCTAGGCAGTTGGCCTTTCTGCATGTGCAGACCCCATTTGTACACACATACTTTTTGTAGTAGTATCATCTTATTGTGGGTAAGGTTTCCCACCATGGTTTTTCCCCTTACAGGGTTTCCACGTACAAATATTTGTGTTATGTGTTGTATATGTTATTTGTCTTTTGGTTTCATGCATTAAACTTTACTGGTATTGTTATTAACTGTTAAACTGTCAACTGGCATTAAGTTTAGTTAAGTTATATTTGGGTTGAAATTAATAGACAACTGATTCACCCCCCCTCCTCTTAGTTACCTTAGGTTCCTAACAGGCACAAATATGTATTGAACTCCTTAGAAGAAATAAAATCATTATTAGCAATAAAATCATCATGTTTTAATAGTCTTATATCTCCAATCTCCTGGACATTGTATTGTTCTATTACCAAATTCAATTGCTCATCACTTTCAAAACTAGGTGAGTAATCTTCCATGGATGAATCAATTGGAATAAAATCAGAGGTGGATTGGGGAGACATTTGAATTAAGGGCTATGTATCCCTAATGTGGTATGTTGTGCCTTTGAAAACATATGCAGGGACATCTTCTAAGATTTCAAGTTCATGCTCCATGAGCTTGTTCTCTTAAGCCAAGGGGTCATCTATTCCCTATAGGACATCATCATTAATTTTTCCTCTATTTAGTTTCCATGCATAGGCCTTTGAGACCTTATCATGTTGTGTCCTCTTAGCAATGGTTGTTTCTCTATCCAATTTTCTTATAAATTTATCTAGCATGAATGGCTCATGATCACCTACTCACAACTTCTATGATGCTTTCACTTCTCTTATGTAACCCTTAGGGTAAAAGTTTGGTCTAGGGTCACCTTCCACCATTTTATAATAGTTTAATTTATTCTACAGCAATCCATAACTCTTAGAGCTCTTAACAAAAAAATCTGAGAACACCAACAAACTAGGCACAATGAAATGTTTTCCATGATCTGTTAAGTGTTGGGCACTTGATGTTGATAGTTGTCTGACAATCTCAAGGCACACCACTCTATTAGGCAATGTGATAGGAAAAAGATAGGGTTTTCCTTCAAACCCATATACTCTTATTTGAGTGTAATCTAGAGAGCAATACCAGTCTCCCCAATTATGCTCCATTGAGGTGTCTTCACCATTCTCCTTTGGTCTCAAAAACCATTGAATTTCAGGAGACAAGGCATGGTCACATGGATCTCCCAACAATCTGTACAATGTCTTAACAAAAAACTCCTCAAAATGCCAGTACTGGTTATTATTGTATCTCTTCTCCCATGAAGATATCCACAGTTGCACAGTTTTTCTCATCCCAGCCTTATCATATGCCCTAAAGCATAACTCATTTGGCCACAACCCCTTGTCTTGTCCAACATACAACAACATATGCATAATAATAGAATAATACTAAAAAAGAACATTAATCACATCTTCTTTTAGTTTCTCTAAACCGTGATTAATGACTTCAGCAAGAAAAATAGCAAAATAAAATAACCTGGGATCCTTAGACTACAAGTTTGCACAAATAACCATGGCCGCTATATCCATCAAGGATGAGCCTCTATTCCCAGAACCTGAGCAACATAATAGTATGTGTATCTGAAGTAAGGATGGAAATAATTAACATCATAAGGGACTTTGTCCTCTTTGCCCAATGGCACTATCAACCCTGCAACTCTAGGCCTATGGATGGGAAGTCTCCATCTCTTATAGATGTCTTCTATGTTGAAATATTCTTATGCCAACTTCTTGGTATCAATCTGTTCCTTGAATCCCCAATCAAAATCAAACACAGTGTCGATTATTTCTTTAGTAACTGATAATATTGGTTTCCCCATATAATCATATATGGTCCTAGTTTTGGGATCATAATTGTTGGCTAGGGACTTCATGAGTTAAACATTCACAAAGACATTAGCCACTGCCAGTTTCCCCAAATTTAATCTCCATAAATTATTCACCAGCTCAGGTGAATCCCTTCGTATATATCTGAAAATAAATAGTTCATGACCTCTTATTTATGTCCATATATCTCCTAGGCCCTCAAACATATCCTCCAAACTCGCCTCATCTATTTTAATTGTCTTAGACCTAGGGCTTGACGAAGGACATTGGTCAATTAGGTCTTGGGCTAGTGAGCACCCTTCCTTTTTCTATCTTTTAGGTTTATCCTCCATGGTTGGGTCTCTTTAGCCTTCCTAACCCTAGTCTTTTTAGAAGATGATAGCTCCATTATCACTACAGAGCTCTGAGAATGAGAAACTTACTTGAATTCTGGGTAGACCTCTTGTGAATTTTATTTTGAATCATCTGGGTTTCTGAGGCTCACTGTGAATTCTTCAAGCGTTTCCCAAAAGTGTTTCCTTTCTAGTCAATTTATTGAGCATTCATGGTGATCTTATCAGTTAACATTACTAGTTGCACAATGGTCAGAGAGGCATTCATTTGAATTTATGATGAGGTGACTTTATTAAGATTTGTATTGATCTTCGTGGTAGAAAGTAATCATTTATCTAGCAGTACTTCATATTTTTTATCGATGCTCATTAATTTTGTAGTTGCACTATTGTTTCGATGGAATCATTCACTTCAATGGCATCACTTTATCTTCCTTCAAAATGTCATGTTTCATGGACATTACCTTTGTTTTGATGAAACCATCGTTATCATCAATGAGCCTTGTGGTTTCATCGATCTCCTCATTTTCATTGAAAGCTTTACCTTACATGTTCCTATCGATGTAATCCTCCATCGGTTCATCAAAACCCTATTTTTGATAGGAATCCTTTTGTTTCTGCATTTCACAACCATTCTATTGATCTTTAAGTTTACCGATAATGGTTCCTCATTATCTGGCTTTTTCATTGGCATCGATGAAATTCCTTATGTCAGTGAAAGAAGAATATCTTCCTTTGTCCTTTTGCTTTTACTAATGGCATGTTATCAATGAAAATCTCTTATATTTTATCAACCTTTGTCTTTCGATGAAACTGACATTGTTGGCCAATAACTTTAGTATCTCTTCGACACCTTTCTTTTCTCGAAAAGTCCTATCGATGAAACCTTCCCAAGTGTCTTTGATCTCATCATTTCGGTCAAACTAGACATTTCAGTGAGAGGTTAGTGTGTATATTTGATGGCTTTGGTTTGGGCGATAACTTTTAGGATTCTGATGTCGATGGAAGTTTCAAGGGTTGTATCAAAATTCTTAAGGGCATGCTTGATTTCATTTTTTAAGAAAACTTTTATAGCTTCAATTAAAGCCATGGAATTCTATAAATTTAAATTTGATGCTCAACAGTGGCTCTGACTGGGGATGGAGGTATAATATGGATGCCTTCAAGAATCCAGAATCTTTGGTTAATAGAAACATACTAATGGGGTTTTGTGGTATATACAATACGGAAAAATTAATCCTACTCTACTATACATGGAATTATATTGTTTGTTTAAGAGAAAAATTTCTTCAAGAATTGTCCATGTACTAGCAAATCCTAATTCTCTCATGTTGCACTTTGTATGAAATATGAGTCTTCTTCTGCCTTTTCCAGGATTATATATGGCCCTAGCCAGAGAGCCTCAAACTTCCCATCCTTTCCTTTCTCCATATTTCTTGCATCCCACATCAAAACCTAATCACCTATCTCAAATTTTCTATTTGTTGTTCTTTTGTCATACAATCTCTTCATTTGATTCTATAATTTAACATTTTGTTTCTGAGCCTTTGTTCCGATTTCATCTAGCTCTATTAATTGTACAAGCCTTTCCTACAGAGGATCAATGATATCAATCTCTTCCTGTACTCTGAATTTGTGAATAGGCAAGAGGTTATCCAGAGGAAGTCTAGCTTTCTTTCCATAAACTAACTCAAATGGAGATCTTCCTGTAGACTTCTTCACTATTATCCTATCTGCTCAGATTGCCAGATTTAATTCAGAATCCCAAGCTTTCTTATTTTGTCCTAACATCTTCTTAATGATCTTGAGAATATTTTTATTACTAGACTCAGCCTATCCATTACCTTGGTGATGATAAGGAGATGAATGAGATATCTTGATGCCATGCTCTTCACAAAAAATGTTGAATTCTTCAGATCTAAAGACATACCATTGTCTGTGATGATTCTTGTAGGGACACCAAACCTAGTAATAATATTTTCCATCATGAATTTGGTCACCACTTTAGTAGCCTGTTTGGTAGGGATTGCTTCCACCCATTTAGTTAGATAATCAGTGGGTACCAAAATCCATCTGTATCCTCCACTAGATTTATCATATATTTCCCCTATGAAACCCAATCCCCATTGTTGAAACAATTCTTCAACCTGCATTGGTCTTAATTCGAGCGCTCCTTGGTACTTCATTTTTCCTGAGAACTTTTGGCATGCTTCACACTTTCTAACATACTTATAGGAATCATTAAACACATGTGGCCAATAGTAACCTTCCCTCAATATCTTGTGAGTTGTAATCTTGGCAGAAAAATGACCATCACATGCTCCACCATGCATTTCTTTCAAGATCTTGTCTACCTGACACTCATCTAAACATGGTAGCAATATTCCATCTCTATTCGTCCAGTATAAATCACCATTGATTATCGCATATTTTGAAGATTGCAATTTCAGGATTCTTTTTTCGTTATCAATCATATCATCCAGACACTTCTGATGCTTGACGTAATACACAACATTTTTGTACCATGGTGTGTTTTTAATGTTGAAGTTAGCCTCCTCCAAACTAATTTCATTTATCTGCAACTTCTCAACTTCTGCCCCTACCATAAGCTTAGCTAATCCTTGTCCCTTTATGACTTGTGAAATCTTAAGTTCAGTATTAAATTCTTGTATCTGATTAATCCACTTACACCTTTTCCCTATGACTTCTATATGTCTAAATATATCTTTAACTATTGCATTAGGAACATAGGCTATTACTTCTGCTCCTACCAAGTATGGCCTAATTTTTTTTACTGCTTTCACTAGGGCATAAGATTTCTTTTCATTTATTTCATACTTCACTTCAGTTGGGCTTAACGATTTACTAAAATATGCAATTGGTTGTTCACAACCATCTTTATTCTTTTGTAACAATACTATTGCTACTGTATGACAAGAAGCAAAGGAAAAGATTAGAAATGGTTTGCTGAAATTTAGTGATATCAATACTGGTGCCTCAGTTATTGCCATCTTTGTTGCTATAAATGCATCCAATGCTTCAACATTCCAATCTATTTTAGCTCCCTTTCTCAACATTCTTACTATGGGCTTTACAATATTTGCAAAGTTCAAGATAAATCTTCTAACAAAATTTATATGTCCTAAGAATGATTGAATGGCCTTGACAGTTTTTGGTCTGGGGACCTCATTAATCGCAATTACCCTCTCAGGATCAATCTTCACTCCTGTTTTAGATACTATATGTCCCAAAAGTTTTCCTTCTTCAACACCAAAGTGACACTTTTTTGAGTTAACAGATATCCCTATTCCAAGGCCCTTTTGAATATCTTTTCCAAGTGGCTTTAATGGTCTTTGATGTTCTTTGAATAAGCAGTTAGATCATCTTGATACACTACCATTATCACATCTATCAATTATGCAAATGCTACATCCATTGCTCTTTGAAAAGCTGCACCTGCATTGGTCAATCCAAATGGCATCCTTGCATACACATATGTACCCCATGGGGTTGTAAAAGTTGTCTTATATTGTTCAGCTTCCTTGACTTTTACTTAGTTATACCCTGAAAAATCCATCCATCATGGATAATAGCTCACATCCAGTCACTTTCTGCAACATGATATCCATATTTGGTAAAGGGTAATTATCTTTTAGCGATGATATGTTCAGGTTCCTAAAGTCCACACAAAGCCTAATGTCCCCATTCTTCTTTTTGACCGGTAATAGATTTGAGACCCAAGTAGAATACCTACAAGGTTTGATTATCCCTGCATCTTTCATCTTGATTATCTCCTCCCTTATTTTGGGCAACAAGGTAGAATTTATAGGCCTTTGTTTCTGTCTGAATGGTTTAGCGTCAGGTTTAAGTGGTATCTCGTGCTGAAATAGATCCTCTATGTAGGCTTTGAGGTCATCATATGACCATGCAAAGACATGTCTATATTTTCCGAGTAACATTATTAATTGTTGTTTCATTTTAGGGGTCAATTTCTTTCCAATATACAAATGCATTGGAGATTCTCCATTTCCCAAATTAACCTGCTCAACATCATCTTCCTTAGTTGTAGCTACTTTTGCTTCTATTATGTCCTGTGTATTGAAGGTTTTTTCTAATGTGACCAAACCTTTTGGTAGTTTGTTAGATTTCAGTTGTATGATTTCATGTCCAAACAATGTTTCCTTTCCATCAATCTCTTCTACAAAGTCATTAAAGTTGATGGCTTGTACCTGATAATGATCCACACATTGTAAGGAATTCAATAGGTCACCATCGTCTTGAAAAATTTCCCAATTATATAGGTTATCATGAATAGGGGGTCTGACTTTTATCTTCACTTCTGATATTCCATTCAGTGTCACATCATTTTCTTTCAATGCAATATTTGCTAGGAAATTGGCCATTATGTTCTTTGATCTATCAACCCAATTTATTTGAAAGGCATCAAATAGCTCAATGGTGTGTCACACTGCATTTCTATACTGCTTCAATCTAAGATTTTTGGAAGCATACTTTTCCTTAACTTGAGACACTGTCAATTTTGAATCCCCAAATACACTAAGAATTTTAATTCCATGCTTAACTGCCAAGTTTAATCTGGTAAATAGAGCTTCATACTCAAGAATATTGTAACTTGTACATTCAAATATCAACTTGAAAGAATACTTGAACAGTTCCCCACTTGGTGAGATGAATAAAATCCTAGCCCCACTTCCTTCCTTTCTACATGATCCATCAAAATACATGCGCCATACTTGGTCTTGAGTTTCTTCGATGCAATATTTAATTGGAGTCAAAGCTTCTGTCTTTGGCTTTGTTAACTGTACTTTAAATTTATCAATGTCTAACTAAATGAAACAATTTTTTTTAGGAGGCTCCACATCCTCTATGATATATGAGGAACGAGGCTCTCTCTCAATTCTCACTTCATGTTTGTTCACTAGTATGGTTGTATATGATAAATCCAATCGAACATGTCCCCCTATCAGGTTTGACCACTGTCTGGACAATAACATCCAATAATTAGGAGGGAAATCCACCACCATGATGTCTATTTTATAGGATGCTTCAGGGCATTCTACTAGCTTGAATTCTACATCCTTCATAACACCCACCACTGGAATAGACCTGCTATCCATAGCATAAGACTTGATAAATGTCATATCCACCCCCATTCCAAGCTCTTTCATAACTCCTACAAGCATAACATTTATTGATTCTCCTGAATCAATCATGCAATATTTTATCATCTTAGTATTGATCATTAGAGTCAGGTAAAAGGGGTCTACTTGGGAAGGGCTCTTTGTTATTGTTGATCCCAAGTATATGGCTGGAGCTGGATCATGTTCACCATTACTGTCTTGACCACCCTGCTTGTGTTCTTTCACTTTCTCTCTCGATACATCTGTGATCATCCTTAGAGTCATTTCTCTATATTCAGGGAACTTCATCATCTACAGAGACCTTCATCTATGTCAAAGCATTGGCAATGTCAAACGATGTGGTAACGGGCATTGGGGAAGTAGCTATCATATTTTCCCTCTTCTTTTTGTGATTTTGTTATTTGAACCTCCTTCTCTTTAGTTTTTCTTGAATCCTTGTCTTGGATATTATTCATTTTATTTATTGGTTAAGATATTTTGTTGGTTTCTTTTATGAACATTTTGGAAGGTTTTCCCTGCTCAGGGTTTATGGTTAAATAGTTTCTGAGACCATAGGTTCTTTTGGCTTGTTCAACTGTAGCCGCAGTGATTCTTTCTCTTTCTTCTTCTGTAGGAACCCTGAGTTTGATTTCATCTTCCCCATCCAAAAATATTTGTTGCACACAACACTGTTGACTAATCCGTTTGGAATCTATATCACTGTCTCCATCCCCTTCAGATGAATCATATTCTTCAAATGATAAAAGATTTATGGTGTGATCATCTGCATACCCTTCATAATCTTCTTCTTCTTCCTGTAACTTCTTTGCTACCACACATTGGTAAGGGGAATGTGGCGTGTCACAAGAAAAACACCACATATCATCTTTTGTCCCTAGATTCACAGTTCTCTTGAAGGGATCTGGTGGCTATGTGTTGTTCTTTTCATTTTTTCTACTGGTTTTCCGTCTTTCCATGCAATGTTGTAGGGAATATCATGTAATATGGGTCTATCATGGTGAAAGAATTGTTTTTTTTTCTATTTTGTTTACCCTCATAGACAAATCCTTCAAAAAATTTAACACTTTATCCAATTTATCTTTGTCCTTGATTTGTTTAGGTGCCCTTGGGTTAAACAGTTTTGCATCATCCCTTTTTCCAATTCTCCCAGTGGCTTTCCTATTGTTTTCTATGGTTATGGAAGCCTTCATGACATCTTGGAGAGTTGTAGGGCTTCTGGTTTTGAGCTCATAATTTGTCTTGTTGTCAAAAGCATTTATGTAATACAAGATACTCACTTCAGGGACTGGTTTTATCCTGTTGCGGATTTTGTTCATAAATTTGTTGAATCTCTTATTGAAGTCAACCACTATTTCATTAGATTCCTTTTTTATACTTATGATTTGATGTAGCGCAAAATCAGGGCTATTATGATCTCCATACTGTTCGAGGAAGAGTCTTTTAAATTTTGCAAGGCTACTTATTGAGGCATCAGGCAATGTTCTGAACCAGTCTCTTGAATCCTCTATCAAAGATTGCATGAATAATTTCATCTTGACATCCTCATATGGTAGGAAAAAGTCTTCCATAACTATATCAAATGCTTTGCAATGTGCCTCTCTTGTGATTGCATTGCTCACAGTGAACTTTGATATTGCAGTTCAGACCTCACTTGGAATGGGATGAGGATGCACCATGATTCCTGAAAAGTCAAATTGTCTAATACGTTCTATATTCATCAAACCATATCCTCCCTGGAAGAAATTTCCATAGTTCTGACTCATATTATTATAAGGGAGAAATTGATTTTGGGGTTGGAACTACTTTTGATATGCAAAGTTGTTAAAATCATTGTACTGATGTTCGGGAGGTATATTGGTGTATGCAAAGTTGTTATTTCCATGATCATATAAGGGATTTCCAAATATCTTATAGGTATTATCCTTTGCATTGGTTTCATCTTTATGACTTCTCCCTTTGTTGGATCCTTGGGTTGCATGTTCACTTCTCTCTTTGTACTTATTTAGGTCATGATAAATATCATTTTCATTGACGTTAATGCCCAAAGTGCACATAATTCTATACACTCTCATGTTCTTCCAGTATCTTTCATTTCAGTAGCTACATCTTCTAGTATCTTTCATTTCAGTAGCTACATCCAACATTTTTTTCATCAAATCTACCAAATGGTCTTGTGCATCTATCCTACTTGAGCCTAAGGAACTTGATGCATTTGCTCTTGAATTTTGGCGGTGATTTTCAAAACCAAGAGGGAATTTTCCTTTTCATGCTTTATCTGCAACTGCCAAGTCCTCATTTCTTGGGCATGAAGGAATTGTATGGTTCTATTTATTCCAAGTTGAATATGGGTTATTTTCAGAGTAATATTGATTATATCTTTCATTCATGAAGTCATTCATGTGTTCCATTGGATTGTCTGTTAATTCTTTCTTTGGATTATTCCTATTTCTTTTCTGATCAAAGTTTAATTTCACTATAGGATGGCTTTGTGTTACTGACATTTTCTTGAACATAAAACTTCTTTTCTTTACTTCAGAGTCGCCACCTCTCTTTAGAGAGGAATTTTTTTATTTTTTTTATATGAGTTCTTTCCCACAACAGAGTCCTTTTAGATGAATGTTCTCCCCAATCTGTTGGATCTGAAATCAATAGATTGGATAGGTTCTAAGGAAATGCAAAATCCTGTGATCAAACCCTCCAATTTGACTTGGCCAACTTATAGAGCGAACCTATTTGGTTACTAACTCCCTCACTTTAGGCTCTGCAAGACCTAGGCGGGTATACCTATTCACTAGTGGCTTTTGATGACTAATGCTTTTTATGGCAAATTGAGTATCTTGATCTAAATTTTTCCCTATCTTAGATTGGCATAGGTTCCTAGGATAGGTGGCTTTTAGATGAGTTCAAGATTGTTGTTGTGGAAGCTATTCGATCTTTGTACTTGAAATTTATATGTATGTATACTATTGCTAATTGGTTTTATATGTCCTACTTAACTATCCCTATTTATTTAATGTAAAGGTAATTAATATGGTGAAGATAGTGATTCGTAAATGACCAGTGCCTTCCCTGTTATTTGGGCTATAGATTCTTATATTCTTCTAGGACTTAATGTATGATTTATGAGACAATTCTTAAACTTACCCCTTTGGTATATCTGTCAATTACTGTTTCTTAAAAGAGATCTGTCAAATGTTTACATTATAGAGAGCCTGAATGAATTTAACCCTAACCTTAAGGGACCATTCAAGAAAGAGCTACAAGGAACAATGACAATTCACTACTAGATCTTTTGATTCAGATTTATAACATACAAACATAAACTTCACTACAAGAATACAAGTAACCTTATCTTCTCAGAGATAATATCACAAACAACTGCCTATAGAAAATTGAATAACTCACAACACATATGCGAAGGAAAACAACTGATTGTATTAAAGGTCCAAAATAGTACAGTACTATGCCAGAGTCTATAATATATTTCTCCTTTTTTTTTAATCTTTACAAAAACTTCTCATATATATATGAGAGAAAAATCTATCCTACGAAGAGTCATGTCTCTTCCACACTAACACTAGATTGTGTTTGTTTAACAAAGTGAAAAATAACAAAATTAAGGATTCCAAGGTGATTTATATAATTATCACTCTTGTAACATTTGGTGGCAATACTCCTCGTCTTCAACTCTGTTTCTAGTGAAAAGAAATCAAACACTGGCAGATTTATGCATGGAGCAATGTCTTCATCTCGGTTTATATCAGCAATAGCTTTTTCCTTAACATAGGCAAACTCATTTTTCCATTGTTCTAATTATATTGTCTCTCCTTCCTTGCAAATTGTTTGTACTTTTGCAATGTCATCTTCATCCAATGCTTGGAGATCTTTATTAAGTGCATCTGCATATCTGTCATGTTCTTCTAAATATAGATCTCCTTGAGATTTCTCTTCTAGCGACATGGCCTCATGATTGTTCATTACATCCTACAACCTTTTCTTCAACCTTTCATGCTCCTCCAAGGCTTTTATAGTCCCTATATAGGCCTTCCAATACTGGTTTGTGTATACCATCATAGCGTTAAACCTATGTTCAACAATGTCATTAGCAAGTTTGTTAATTCTCACTTTAGCATTATCTACTTGTTTTTCAAGCTTTTCACTTCTTGTTTTCCAATAAATGGCATATGTTAAAGCATCTATAACCTATCGGTCAGTCTGGAGCATCGTATCCAATTCATCATTCCCAATAATAGGATCCTGTTGTAGCAATTATTCATGTAACTTCTTGATTTCTTCAGTGGCCTTCTCATACAAACCTTTGTAAGTGTTATTTTCTCTAACCAAGAACATTGTCTTATCTTGATTCAACTTTTGTACATCCAAGTTCAATCTGGCAGTGATCCTAGGATCAGTCTTTCCAGCTTGCTAGATCATAAAATGGCTAAAATCTTGATCTATGTCAACAAGTATCGGTCTCTTTTCCTTTGGGTATAAGGCCCACAACATGAGAGCCTCTTGATCTGGATCATATCCCAAACCCATAAAGATTTTGTCAACTTCATCAGGCATGATTTTTCTAGTTGGCTCTTGTTTTCTGAGAAAGCTGTCAAATAATAATGCAGATCTCATGTCCCATCCAAAATAAATCAACACATTGGCATCCTTGAGTGATTGTCTCCCCTTTTCAGGTGTCATCTCCCTCATGGCCAGATATACCTCTTCTTGCAATTCTTGGATCTTTTCTTCTTTTGTTTTTCCCTTCATAATATTCCTGATTTGAATTCCTTTATGTTGGCACAAAAATGTATTGAACTCCTTAGAAGAAATAAAATCATTATCAGTAATAAAATCCTCATGTTCTAATAGTCTTATATCTCCTATCTCTTGGACATTGTATTGTCCTATTACCAAATTCAATTGCACATCACTTTTAAAACCAAGCGGGTAATCTTCCCTAGGTGAATCAATTGGAATAAAATCAGAGGTGGATTGGGGAGACATTTGAATTAAGGGCTTTGTATCCCTAATGTAGTGTACTCTGTCTCTAAAAACATATGCAGGGACATCTTCTAAGATTTCAAGTTCATGCTCCATGAGCTTGTTCGCTTTAGCCAAGGGGTCATCTATCCCCTGTAGGACATCATCATTAATTTTTCCTCTATTTAGTTTCCATGCATAGGCCTTTGAGACCTTATCATGTTGTGTCCTCTTAGCAATGGTTGTTTCTCTATCCAAATTTCTTATAAAGTCATCTGGCATGAATGGCTCATGATCTACTGCTCCCAGCTTCTATGATGCCTTTGCTTCTCTTCTATAACCCTCAAGGTCAAAGTTTGGTCTAGGGTCACCTTCCACCATTTTATAATAATTTAATTTGTTCTGCAGCAATCCATCCATAACTCTTAGAGCTCTTAACACTAAAATCTAAGAACACTAGCAACCCAGGCACAATGGACTATTTTCCATGATTTGTTAAGTGTTGGGCACTTCCTGTTGACAAGTGTCTGGCAATCTCGAAGCACACCACTCTATTAGGCATTGTGATAGGAAAAAGATAGGGTTTTCCTTCAAACCCCTATACTCTTATTTGAGTGTAATCTAGAAAGCAATACCAGTCTCCCCAATTGTGCTCAATTGAGGTGTCTTCACCATACTCCTTTGGTCTCAAAAACCTTTGAATTTAAGGAGACAAGGCATGGTCACATGTATATCCCAACAATCTGTACAATGTCTTAATAAAAAACTCCTCAAAATGCTAGTATCAGTTATTACTGTATCTCTGGTCCCATGAAGATATCGATAGTTGCACAGGTTTTCTCATCCCAACCTTATCATATACCCTAATGCATAACTCATCTAGCCACAACCCCTTCTCTTGTACACCATACAATAACATATGAATAAGAATAGAATAATACTTAAAATGTACATTAATCACATTTTCTTTCAGTTTCTCTAAACCGTGATTAATGACTTCAGCAAGAAAAGTAGCAAAATCAAATAACCTGAGATCCTTAGACTGCAAGTCTGCACAAATAACCATGGCCGCTATATCCATTCAAGGATGAGCCTCTATTCCCAGAACCTAAGCAACACAATAGTATGTGTATCTAAATTAAGGATGTAAATAATTAACATCATAAGGGACTTTGTCCTCTTTGCCCAATGGCACTATCAACCCTGCAACTCTAGGCCTATGGATGGGAAGTCTCCATCTCTTATAGATGTCTTCTATGTTAAAATATTCTTGTGCCAACTTCTTGGTATCAATCTGTTCCTCGAATCCCCAATCTAAATCAAATAGAGTGTCGATAATTTATTTAGTAATTGATAATATTGGTTTCCCCATATAATCATATATGGTCCTAGTTTTGGGATCATAATTGTTGGCTAGGGATTTCATGAGTTCAACATTCACAAAGATATTAGCCACTACTAGTTTCCCCAAATTTAATCTTCACAAATTATTCACAGGCTCAGGTGAATTCCTTCGTATATATCCAAAAATAAAGAGTTCATGACCTCTTATTTCTGTACATATATCTCCTAGGCCCTCAAATGTATCCTCCCAACCTTCCTCATTGTTTTAATTGTCTTAGACCTAAGGCTTCATGAAGGACATTGGTCAATTAGGTCTTGGGCTAGTGAGCGCCCTTCCTTTTTCTACCTTTTAGGTTTATCCTCCACGGGCTGGGTCTTTTTAGCCTTCCTAACCCTAGTCTTTTTAGAAGATGACAGCTCCATTATCACTACAGAGCTCTGAGAATGAGAAACTTACTTAAATTATGGGTAGACCTCTTGTGAATTTGATTTTGAATCATCTGGGTTTCTGAGGCTCACTGTCAATTCTTCAAGGGTTGCCCAAAAGTGTTTCCTTTCTTATCAATTTATCGAGCATTCATGGCAATCTTATCAGTTAACATTACCTGTTGCACAATGGTCATAGAGGCATTCATTTGAATTTATGATGAGGTGACTTTATTAAGATTTGTATTGATCTTCATGACAGAAAGTAATCATTTATCTAGCAGTACATCTTATTTTCTATCGATTCTCATTAATTTTATAGTTGCACTATTATTTTGATGGAATCATTCACTTCAGTGGCATCACTTTATCTTCCTTTGAAATGTCATGTTTCATCAACGTTACCTTTGTTTCGATGAAGCCATCGTTATCATCAATGAGCCTTGCGGTTTCATCGATCTCCTCATTTTCAGCGAAACCTTTACCTTACATGTTTGTTTTGATGTAATCCTCCATCAGTTCATCGAAACCCTATTTGCTATAGGAATCCTTTTTTCGTTGCATTTCACAACCATCTTATCGATCTTTAAGTTTACCGATAATGGTTCCTCATTATCCAGCTTTTGCATTAGCATCGATGAAATTCCTTATGTCGGGTAAAGAAGAATATATTCCTTCAACCTTTTGTAGCTTTGGTTTGGGCGATAACTTTTAGGATTCTGATGTCAGTGGAAGTTTCAAGGGTTCTATCGAAATTCTTAAGGGCATGCTTGATTTGATTTTTTTAGAAAAATTTTGTAGCTTCACTTAAAACCATGGAATTCTATTGATTTAAATTCAATGCTCAAGACGTACCATGAATTAGAGTGTAAATATAGAAACAATTCCTGTATGTGAACCACACACACTATTTTATGAAAAGAAAGGCAAATATTAGGGAGCCCACATTTTGGAAAAGGATTACAATGTTTATGCTTGGGTCTCATCGATGGTGTGAGAAGGAAGGAAGCTTGGCTACCAATCATGGAGAAAAAAATAAAGAAGACAATAGCTTAGGTTGCAGAGGTTATCATAGATCTTTCCTCAAGCATTACTACCATTATCTTCAAACAATTTGGTGACTCACCTATCATTGAGATAAGTAATTTCTTAAATTTGTATTTGACTGACCTGGTTGTTTAGCTTATCTATGGAATTAATTATATATCATGGATAGTTAGAATCTATGTCATCCTATTGTGAATATATTTTTACCTGACCATGATGGCAATGTCATTCTTGTGAATTTCTTGACATTGAATCTTTCAAAGAAAGGAGATAATACTTGGTGTGGTTTGTAAGGTACTATTTTGGTGTTGTGTGTAGTTTTCTTTTCTATATCATTATTTGATCTAGCAAAATAGACTTGCTCTCCTATTCAAGTAGTGAACAATTTGTAAGAAAGCAATTGATAAAACCATTTTCTTTAATCTGCTTTATCTTTAATCTTTAGCAATATCAATGCCATCTCTTGAAGCCGGCCTATTGAATTTTAAGTCATTCTTCCCAAGATGCAAGGGTAGTTGTTGTTTTGGAACTTGCTAATATCGCTTATATCTGCATTCTTGTGTGATCCTTAAATCATCTTTGTGCATGTTGGGATCTTAAATCATTATTAGATATTAGCTTTGTACTTGCATCTCCCTGATCAAAGCATTGCTTCCTATTGCAGTAATGTTAGTTTAATGGTGATAGATTGTAACACCCATAGTGCTCTCTTAATTCATGAATGCTTATTAGCATTACAATTGTAGTATTAAGTTATGCTAGTAGGGAATAATGGTATCCTATGTGCCTATCAAAATTGTGGGGTTGACCTTCTATTGTCATTAGGATTATTGTAGAATAAGTTATTTTAATATATTCCTTAAGCCCAAATTTTAATGTTGTATATTAGATTTTTTGTAGATATTGAATCACACTCGGTTAGTATCATATGAGCTATGAATCTTGGATCACTATCAAAGTGAAAATATAGTTCTTTGACATTGTAATGTTTTAGAGTTCAATTATAAGTTTGGCCTAATGATTATATGAGTGGCAAAAGAGTGTATGAAGTATTATGAGTTAGGGTTTGAAGTAAATAATCTTAATTATTAAACAAATTAATTTGGTTTATAGTATAATGACCCCACCCTTCTATAATCTTTATATCTATCATTTAGAGTACGAGTACCTTGAGTATGAGTTGTTTTGGCCTTAATATATCAAATATTGATTGGAGAATTAAAAGAATGATAAGATGTTGTTACCATTATGCTCTTTTCATTGCATTATTTATAGATTCATGCTTGTAATCAAGTTTCACTTTTATTAATTGTGACTAAAAAGGAAACATTAAGCTTGTTAGTAGACATGTTATGCTCTCTTTAAAAATTCATCTGCTTAAAATATTATCTTGGGACAACATGTTCGAACTGGTTTTCACACACAAACTTTATTAACAAACAATAATATATAGATGCATGCTTATATAAGCCTATGCATGCTTTTGTGGATTGTGGATATGTCAAGACTATTATATGTATATGCACTTATGTTATCTTGTATTTTCATTTGTGCTAATACATACTTTGAAGTTCTTTATATGAATTTTGTCAATTCTTCATGTTTGAGATGTATTTACATTATGTTTACCTCCTATAATATGTGATTGAGATGGAACTGAGATCTCAAAAAGTTTTTAGTCAAGGATAAGCAAATGTTGTTTCTTTCTATCTTTGTGTTACATGCATCTTGTATTCCTATGATAATGTTACCTTAGTGTATAATATAGATGTATCATTTTGCACAAATTACATTACTCTTGCCAGTATCACATTGCTAGTCTTCCTCATGTTGGATTGGGTATCTTTCATATCATGAAAGATTCTGGTGAAGTGTAACTACTTCATGGTAGGGTGAAAACATGCTCCGACAATGTTCTCGTCCATGATGTGATCAAGTGAGACAGATGTCAGGAGTTCCTATCTAGGTGGTCATCATAATTTTCTTGTACTTTTTTGTATTCATTATAATCGACTAGGTGGTCTATTATTAAGGTCTATGCTTCCCTATGTTTATTCTTGTTGTTGTTTGCTTGCTCTAACTTTATGTCAAGACATGTAATTTTGTATCTCTAATATTTTATATTTGTACATGTGGCATTAATGCACACTTGTTGATATGTAATTTGTTAATTATGTTAATTTGGAATTATGGTGGTCCTTACAATCTAAATAAGGAAAGGGTTGAAATTATGATTAGACTCACTAGTTGGTTAATAGTTATACTCGTTCTTAGTTAAATTTGAAAGGTAATTGTGAAATTAGAGTAAAACCATGAATAATTGAAGCATATTATCAAAAACAGATTGCTATAGTTATCTGACAAAGCCACAAACTTAGATCTAGGAAAAAGAAGATAATTAGAACATCTTCCCAAAAGTTTGGCCTAATTTTTTGGCATGAGGTAGTACAGATTCACCTTGGTCCTCTGAATTTCACTTTGTCAAAAGTTGAACTTGTCGATCATTGTCAACTCTGTCAAAATCCCAAGGTCACGAGGGCTTCACTGGCTAGGAAATATTATATCATGTGCATCCTTATTGGAGGGTTTAATATCCCAAAAATGAGGGTGCAATATATTGCCTATTGGTGAAAATAAAAGGGTTTTTAATTCCGGCTATGAAAAAATACAATATTTGGTGAAAATAGGGGGCTTTTAATTTGGGTTTTGTATTGGGAGGGGGTGACAAAAAAAGGAGTTTAGGGAAATATTTTTTGAAAATAGGGGGATTCTTTAGTATGTCATGAACGCACGTTCTATATAACCCAGGTTCACTAAGTGAAGCCCCCATGCCCAGGGTACAACTCTTGAACCTATTTCCTACAAACAAAAATAAAATAAAAGATGTTGGGATAGGAATTTCCCTTAGGTCTAACCCCAATTTAGGAATTAACCTTGAAATTAAAATAAGAATTGAAATGAAAATTACTACTAAATGCTTTCCTTTTAAGGGAAAGACCAAATTTGAAGTAAAAATGCTTGTAATTGAAATACACCTTGATGGATTTTTGTTTGATCGTCATGAAGGGGTATTAGGATATCTTGTAGAATGTCTTGAAAGAATGTTGAGCATGGATTCCATCTTTAATGCATAAACTTGACTTCAATTTTGCTTCAATGCTTGATGAATGATTGGTTGCTTGCTCACTTGAATTTTCTAGACTGTAAATGAGATCTTGATTTTGGTTAAGTTTCAAATTAGAGGGATAGATCTCCTTTTATACTTGATTGCTCAAAAATTAATTAAATTTCTAGAGTAGATTGACATGGGATAAATTTTCCTTCTCAATTGAACTGATTGTTGTGGTGACCCAAAATGAGCTCTTATTGAGAGGAGTAGGGTGTTGGGTGCCCTAGTTTTGAGCTAGGACTAGGGTACCTAGTGCCTTGGTCCTATGAATCAAGACTAAAGTTTTGAGGAAAGGTAGAGAAGGTGATGAAAAAGTAGGATTCCAAGTGGTGTGAGCAGAATCAAAATAGACATCAGGCATCGAAAGTTGAAGCACCAAGGTGAGGTCTAGGTGAGGATGAAATTGTATGCAGATATAATTTATGATGCTACAGTTTGATGTTAGGAGGTAGTTGAATATCTGGACTTTATTCTTATTTTCTTCCATGACTATGGTACATGAGTGAACATGTTTGGAAAAAGTAGATTGGATGTTGATTGGGTGTTTGAGTAATGTGGTCTACAAGATTATTCTCTTTGATATCTAATTTTGTAATTTACTAATGTGATGATTATTTTTTATGTTTCAGTGACTAGATATATGAGTTATGTGATTGGTAGGTGTGTACAATCTATTTGGTTGTAGTGGGATGACTCAGATGTGGACTATATATATCCTCCAGGTTTGATTCATTGTGGTGCATACTTGTTAGTTGGCTTTTTTGTGGTCATTAGTGCATTGTTATGTTTATTTTCAGATGAGAGGATATATTATTTTTAGAGTACCTAGATAGTTGGTGTTAGGAATTGTAGCATGTTATATATCTTGATGCCATGATATCTTGGTTATTCATTGGCTAAACTTTTCAATGGGATCTTTTGAGACTAATGTATTAATATTGTAAGATTGATTCTTGATTGGTGGTCTGTTCGTAGTTATATGTATCTTCTTGCTTAGATTTCATGGTTTCACTTGATGTTGTTGAATTTTTAATTGTATGTGTCTCTAGACACATATTCTTCATTAAGGAGATGGTTGTCACAATGCCATGTGTGACTCAGTAACATGATTTAGTGGGAGTTATTGGTAGCACAATGTTGATTCACCATTGGATGGTGGATGATCTTCTTACTATGTAGATGTTGGAGGAGATCTTCATCTTGTTTTTGCATAGGGTCCTTCACATTTGCAGGTACACCGGTAGGAGATGATTATCTTCATGTTGATTGGAGATGTTTGCAGGTGATGTTTGGTTTAGAGTATTTTGTTATTATACCACATTGGTATACTCTTGATTTCAGATTTGAGTTTTGGCATGATACATTTCTCTTAAGATCCTGTTATGTTCACTTGGACTATGTGATCTCCTAGTAGGAGATTTTAAATTGTTAGATTTGATTAATTATAACTTAGTTGGTGAGCTAGAGAAGACTAGGTATAATGAAATTTGTTATTGTTTAGGCATTATACTTGTAAGGGACTAGAAGAAAAAATAATTTCATCTTTGTTATGAAATATATATTGATAATATCCTCAAGAAAATTAAAAGATTGAATACCACAATATGGTAATCACTTTGATAAAGTTGTTGAGATGTTATTGCTAGAAATATGTTGAAAGACACGTGAAGAAGAAAACTTTATGATTACATTTCCTTATTAGAGTTTTTTAGGAAGCCAATGCGTACGTAGTTTGTATTACACTCAACACAACACATGTAGTAAGGCTCCTAAGTTTGTTTTCAAGCAACCTTGCACAAACAATATTGAGAAAATCGTAAACTAAACTTTTTGATATCTACAAGAAACAATTAAACTTCTTTTCACATTCTATAGCATTCAAAATAAGTTTTTGGAGTTCATGAATTATTGTGACATAGATTGATCATAGATGTTTATGATTGTATTTCAACATTTTTTGATTTTGAATAATGTTATTATTTTCCAGCAAGCAAGAAAAAACCAACAATCTCACTTTTTGTTGCTAAAGCAAAATACATATTAGCTTTTTAAGCTATTAAAAAATAATTTGATAGGAAAAGTCCTACTAAATGATATTAATTTTAATCAAACCCAATTCATGATTTTAAAATATGATAGTGAAAGTAACATCATAATGATAAAGAACTAAAAATTTCATGATAAAATGAAGTATATGGAAGTGTTATATTAATAAGTTAAAAAGAACATAATAATTAGCTAAAATAATTACGTCGAGAGGCATTCTATACAATGTCAGCACATCTGTGAAACAAAAAAAGAAAAGGTAGTTACAATCACAGCCTATGAAATTCAAAGAGTCTAGAATGGAAGTGGTTTCGTGTCCATAAGGTAGTGGTTTCATCCATAACTACAGAATTCAAAGAGTTCTTACATCTTTTGAGACGTTGACGATGGGTTTAAAAGTCGATCTTTGTGAAAATGAGAGAAATACTACACATCGAGGGTAGTGTGGTAACCAAATTGGAGAAAAAGTTTTGGGAAGTGATATGTGATGAACATGGGATCGATCCTACAAGGGCGACTCCGATCTGCAACTGAAGAAAATCAATGTGTATTACAATGAGGCGATCGGAGATTGATATGTGCCTAGAGCGGTGCTCATGGATCTCGAACCTAGGACCATGGATAGAACAAAGTCAGTAAGAGACAAAAAGGGGAAGGAAAATGCAACAACATCTCATGCAAATGTAGCCGATGATGGCAGCAGTCTATGCTTCTAACAATATTACCACTCATCACATTCAAAAGGTAACGATGGAGTATTGTAGCCTTACTTTTGCTATCACACCAGCCCATTAGCCCAAAAAGAAATCGGATAACAACTCTATTAAGAATAAGCATCATTTTGTATTTTGATGATTCAAACATACTTTAATAATTTGTTCATTATTTATCTTTTGTTCATTGAGATTCTCAAAATTTTAATTAATTCACAGTTTAGATATTGGTTTAACCTCCTCTTTTTATTTTCGTTCATAAGGAAAGGGCACCACAAACAACCCTTAAAAAAAACTAGGCCAAAAAATTATTCTTGAAGTACGGCCTCATTTACTATATATATTGCTTTGTCTCACTTCATAGAGGTATTCTTAGTTTCAATTTTCCCCTTAGAGTGGGGGTTTTGAGTAAATTTTCATAGAATCCTCATCTCCCTCCTCTGCAATACACTCTTCCTGCTTTGTTCACTCGATATGGGGAGGGTATTTATTATAGTTTTTAAAAGTATTTTTAGGCTCGATGGGGATAAACAAAGATTTCACAAGATCCATAATTAACAAAATCAGTCCTTCAATAAGAATAGGAAGCTTATAATTCTTCATATTTTCACTAATGTCAAACTCAAGAGAAACAAGTAGATAAAATGAAAAGGAAACTGCTTTTTATGAAGAAAGTAGTTGAGCAAGATAAAGTGATAACTTAAAAGACTAGTGAACTTGCCATCAAGAGTAAACTACCCCATAATTACCTTAGTATTGTCGGCCCAAATTGGCTTGATGGAGTTCTTGATATATCCTTGTGAAGAGAGTTTGGCCAATTTATCTCTCTCATCCCTCTTGAAGAATTTGTTGATTACCGCCACCAAAGCCTTTTTGTCTTTAAAAATATATTTACCATCAATGAACAACCCAAAAAATTTCCTAATTAAGTCCTCCAAAATCTCCAATTCCTTTCCACGAATAGACATAATGCAGTTCGTCCAACCCTTAATGAAAGCCATGCTTACCTATATGGATCATAGTTATGAAGCTTCTCTTAATAAGGAGTAACCTCTCCTTCCACCAAGATTTTCTAGACCCAAGCATTACTCTCCATCCCTTAGCAAGAGATCATCTCCACATGACTCTTATCACCATCCAAGATTAAGGAAACTATGGAAATGAGAAGTAGCAGAATGAAACAGAGCATACCCCACCATAGATAGAGAATAAAAGGGCCCAAAATTTGTGTGAAAGTCACTTTGAAATGATAACTATTAAGATTATACTCATTAATGGCAGAGCCACCTTAAATCTACTGAGTCTCATGATTAATGACGGCATTAACATCAAAGGGTAGAGGGATATGGGAGTCCCACCATTGTAAAAGAGGGATAGAAACTTCTAGCTTCACAAAATATTCAGTGATGTTATTGCTCTCCCTATAAATATGGGAGATATGACACTCTTCAAAGGACTTGAGAACAATAGTTGAGTCCCTTATTAAATCAACAAGTGTTATAACAACTAAGAAATTAAGAGGTGTTTTTGAATATGGGAAAATAGGTTTTGATGGGCCCCTGAAACCCATTACGGCCAAAAGATTTACATTAAAGCATAGAAAAACACAAAAGACAACACCAAAGAAAAAGACAGCTAACGAGGAGAACGCCAGCAAATTAGAGACAGCTAGTAAAAAAAAAAGGACCAACACAAAGAGCCCAAATTTAGGTTAAGTTCTAAAGCATTTCAGCAGCTTCCAGCTCCAGTTGTTCCATATTATCAGTCACCCGCTTGATTTCCTCAATTTCCTTGCTATGGCTTTGCATCTTTCTGGTGCTCGCCCGCTTTCTTCTCCCAAGCCCTGTCTCCTTATCTTCTACAGTATGTTTCTTCACTTTAATAATGTCTTTCGAAGCCTTATCCCCATGGTCATTCTCAAGCTTACTGATAAGAGCCTTCATACTAGTCGAGGTAGCCTTAAGAATCTTATGACTTTGCTCACCAATTTTTTTGAGCGTGTTCTCAACTCCATCAAATCTTTTTTCAGTGGCCCCTGCTCTTTTCTCCAGGCTAAGAAAGTTATTACAATTAGCATTGATGATCTCCTCTGCATTACCAATAGCTTTGGTAAGCTCACTGAAACAATCAGGGAGGGAATTGAATTTACTTGAGCCTAAAGCTTGAAAAGTCTCAATTTTTTCTTCTTCCTGGGCTTGTTTGGTTTTAATGCCAGTAATTTCCTTTTGCATCCAGAGGAACACCTATTTGAAGCTATCCATGCCATTATTGATACAGAGGTCAATATCCAGGTGATGCTCTTCTTAGGTCTTGTCACCTGCCATCTCAAGATTCACTTCCAGTCCCACCTCCCTGACATCAGAACTCTGAGCTTCTTTCATGGTTGTATCCTCCCCCATCATGCCCTTATCCTTAGAATCAGTCATGAGAGGCGACCGATTCTTGGTTTCCACATTCTTAGTTTTATGAGTCTTCATTTTCTGTTTCTGGCTCATGAGGGTTTGGACCTCCTCACTTTCACTATCCATGTTGTTATCAGTCTCATTATCCTCCTCATACTAGCTATCCTCCTCCTCCCCTCTCTGCTTCTTTTTGGCCAACCCTTTGTTCTGTTTCCCATGCAAAGTAGTCATTCCTTATGGTAATGTGCATGAGATTACCAATGTAGATAACATGTATGAGCCCTTGACGATAGAACCAATCATTTAAGGAAAAATTATTATTGTTAGAGTTATCATATTGTGGCTAATAATTATTTATTTAATTATTAGTCTATTATACTCTACACTTAAGCTAAACTTAGGCATTTAATAATATTGTAGGTATTTAATAATTATTCTAATTATTAAATACACATTATCCCTTTAGGGTTTCTTTAGGGTTGCACACCTTTAGGGTTGCTAATCTCCTTTTATAAGGATTGTATTGTACTTTTTTATTAATTCCCTCTCTGAATAATAATCTTTTTCTTGAGAGCCATTATTGCTTTTTTGTCTCCATTCTTCTCTTGTGACAAGTGTTTTGCTTGCAAATATTCTTGGGATCTTTGAAGTTGTATTTCTCAACTTCTTCAATTATGATAGAGTCATCAAAATATTGTTTATTAATAAAATCGTGTGTTTACGTAAAAAAATAAAGGACATCCATTATTCTATTCATACCTAGTGCTTGAACCCATTGCTTAGTGTGAATAGTTGGGTGAATGACTATAAGGTATTAAGAATATTGTTTCAATTGTAACATGACATATAAACCTACATTGTTGTGTACCAAAATTATTTATAGACTTGAGTATAACTATAAGATTACATTTAGGTCTTTGCACTTGAATTCATCTTTTCTTTCAATCGTGAGCACAGTTTATGAGTATCAAGACCAATCTAGGAATAGGATATATTAGGTTTTGATTTTGTTTTATATTTCAAAAATATTGTATAAATAAATTAGAGGTGGGTAGACTATGCTAAGGGTTTGGCTATAACAATTTTGAAACTTTTGTGTACTATCTTTTACTCTATAATTCAACCATCTTAGGCTATAGGATACCAAGATGTTGGATAATAGCGGTTAACTTGCATACCTTGTATAAATGATCATATTGTATATTGAAGGCAAACAAGACCATCTAAAGATAGGTTATAGTAGGATAATTGATTTCAATAGCTTATATACACCAATAAATACTTAAAATTATATGCCTAAACTAGTAGGACCATCGCATAGCAAGGTATACCAGGAGTTTGGTATCCAATGGTAAATTTGTGTTTTGGTCTATACCTTATTTTTCATATAATTAATTAATGCATTAGGAAGAATCAAGTAAGAGATAGAAGTGTTGTAAATAGCTAACCCATATTTATATGATTAATAATTGAATGCTTTGGCCAAAGTGATACTATATAGCTATATATATCATCAATTGTACCGCGAGGTCCATGTTAGTTGAATATCATGTTATGTATAGAGGATCTAGAAGAATTTCATAATAGGATGCATGTGATGAGTGTCTATAATTTTTAATATTTGCACTTGGTTCTCAAAATTGTCTCTTCTACAAACATCCATATCTATCACCCTCTATGAAGGCTCATTGCTTCTCATGGGAAGTTGAGTGGATCACTGCCTAGTCTATGGTTGGAGGGTAAAGTGTTTAGATGATTATCTCTCTCCTATAGTTAGACATTTGAACATGATTGCTAGTACTTAGGCAAGATGAATATGTCTAAGTAGCTATGATTGACAGTAAAAATATTTGAAATGAAAACTCAGATTATGTATATTGTTGTATCTAGTAGATTGGTAACATAGTAATCCTAATATGAATTTATATCTTATTAACCTTTTATTTGTAAAAAGTATCATGGAAATTTGTATAATGATATAATATTGATCTTTCTATTTTAAAATGAGAATATGTATATTTATTGATTTATATCTTGAGAAAGAAATTAAAAAATAATAATAATTATAATGACATTTGAATATTTTATATTTAAATTTTTATTTTTTTTTTTGATAAAAGTGGATAGAACCACTGAACTATAATAAATTTTAAAAGTTTTTTATAGTGTCTAGTTCAAAAAGCACTGAAGGGAAAGAACCAGTAAGAAAACCCTTCAGTATTGCTTAAGTAACACAAGCCTATCCTACCCAATACCAAATGCCCATTGGCATAGTACATCAAAAAACCCATCCCAATTACATAAGCCGCATTAGATATAAAGGAAGCTGCCAACTAAATCATACAGAAGGAAGATTAAAATATGATCACCGAAGGATGCATATCCATTGTTGCCAAAAAACATCAGTCTGAACCACCCCTGTCTATGAAACACAATTCTCCAAACCACTGGTTAGAATGATACCACATAGTAGAAATGAAACCATAATCAGAGACCCTGTCAAAATAAACATTGTGACCAAGCATAGCAGAACCCACACCAAAGAAAAACCACACCAAATAAGGAGGTTGATGAAGAATACAACTATGCCCTTCTTTACTTCAAATATTCCAAAACCGAGGAAGGGATCTCATCCACACTTACCTCCCGCATATTAGCTTCACTGTCAATGGCTAAGTTAGCCAAAAAATTTGCAATCTCATTCACTTCCCTATAACAGTGGGAAATTAAAAAGGAATCAAAAAAATCTAATTTTTGCAAAATATGATCAAGTATATATTGTAATTGCTAACAATTCGACTTCTTTTTCATAACACTTTGAATAATAACCATAGAATCACCCTCAATTATCAAGTCCTTAATTCCCAAAGATATAGCCATATCCAAACCAAAGGACAAAGCAAAGAATTTTGCACAATTGTTAGACTTGAAACCAATCGCATGACAATGAGCCTGAACAAATCTCACCTTATGATCATAAATTACCATACTTGCCCCTACCAAGCCAAGGTTCCCATGAGAAGCACTATCAAAATTCAATTTAAAGTGCCCTTGTGGAGGAGGTTTCCAGCAAGCAAAATTTCTTTTACTTATAGCATTTGTCTTATTTAAAATAGATCCATGAGAAGGTAAGACTGATAACATTCTCCAAACTCGAGTTACCCTACCATCCCAATGAGAAAAAGAGGTAAGGGTTTCCAAATTCTTATAGATAAAAGACAAAGCAACTTCAGAGATGGAAGATTCAATCCTCAATAAAACCTCACCCAAGGAAGAACTTGTTTGTTTAAAAATCCTATTATTACGCTCTAACCAAATATTCCAAATCACAATAGATGGAGAAATAATCCAAAGACATGCATAGAAATATGAGGCAAACAAGAGAGGCCAGGATCTAAAGTGGGAAAGGAGATCCTTACCAATAACAAATGATAGATTAAGCTTTTCAAACAACCACTGCCAGCAAGCATAGGCAAAATCATAGTGAAGAAACAAGTGTGCAGAGGATTCTAAATTTTTATTACAAAAGACACAAGAAAATACTGTAGTAATACCCAACCTGTCCAACCTCATTCCTGTAAGGACCCTGTCCTGCACTACTAACCAAGCAAAAGCACCAGCCTTTGGGAGGCAAGCCATATGCCAAAATAGCTTGTATGGCCAAGCAGATAAATCTTTAGCAACCAAGAGAGAATTATAGCCATCCTTAACTGTGTACTTACCAAAGATATTCCTTGTCCAGATAAGCTCATCGTCGGCATCAGAAAGAATTATTACTCTCTCCCCCAACATCTTTTCATATTCTAATTTCACATTTTGATCAATATATAAAAACTCAATTGATTTCCATTTTGCCACTTAAGATTTCCACTATACTCAATTTCAAAATAATCAGCCACAAAGACACCCCAAAGGTAAGAAAGAGTGGAAATTAAAGGAGACCAATCCCTCGAGTTCACCAAAGGGGGATGTCCATTCCAAACTTCCTCCCAAAACCTGACCTTTTTACCATTATGAATAATCCATGAGAGATGAGGCAAAATCACTGATCTACATTTACATAGAAAATTCCAAATAGTTGAACCAGATGGTAAATTAGAAACTTGAAAAAAATGCTCTCTTGGTTCGTTATTTAAATATTTAGCAAACATAATTTGTGCCCAAAAGGAGAATGGTCTCTCATACAATTTCCAAACCAACTTAGCACCTAAGGCTAAATTCTGACTTTCCAGACTCCTAATGCCTGTGCCCCCAAGGTTTTTAGGCAAACAAACTTTATCCCATGCTACCAGAGGGAGTTTCTTCTTACGTTCTTTATTATTACTCCAAAGGAAGGACCTAAGAGTATCTTGCAAACTAACAAGAACCGCTTTCGGAGACTGCAAAACAGACATGAGATAAATAGGAACAGCATTTAGGATAGACTTAATAAGAAGATACTGTTGCTTTTAACATTCTCTAGTTTTCAACTCTTGCTCTAGGGTTATCGTGGAGGGGCATGGTGCGGTTAGTTATTGTAAGAAGAGATATTATGTATTTAAGGGAAGTGACACGAGGCCAGCACTGGCCAATACAGTTTTGCCTTCCACAGTAGTCTGCAGTGCTCCCACACCAGTTGAACTTACTGCAGCACCTCCCTGAGTTGCAAAAGAACCTTCCTGCCGGGCTGCATGTTGGGTCACTCTCCACACACTTGCTCATCATCATCACTATCATCATCACCATCATCATCACTTTCTTCATCTCCATCTTTCCTTTGCTTCCAAGACTTTACCTGCACAAACAAAGAGTATTACTACCTACAAACAATAGGTTTATATAAGAACTTTTTCAATCAAATATGAAATGAATGGATGTAAACTGAACTAATCTTAGACTTGAATAAGAACTGTTTCTATCAATACCTTTCAGAAGTTAAAAAGATTACTTGCTTTTCTTGTGTTGGAATGCTTTGAAGCGCAGGAAGTACTCTATTTATAGTTCAAAAAGTGGTGAGTTCGTATGCCCACCGAAGAGTAGTGATGAATGCCGGGCTGCATGTTGGGTCACTCTCCAGACACTTGCTCATCATCATCACCATCATCATCACTTTCTTCATCTCCATCTTTCCTCACTTGCTTCCAAGACTTTACCTGCACAAACAAAGAGTATTACTACCTACAAACAATAGGTTTATATAAGAACTTTTTCAATCAAATATGAAATGAATGGATGTAAACTGAACTAATCTTAGACTTGAATAAGAACTGTTTCTATCAATACCTTTCAGAAGTTAAAAAGATTACTTGCTTTTCTTGTGTTGGAATGCTTTGAAGCGCAGGAAGTACTCTATTTATAGTTCAAAAAGTGGTGAGTTCGTATGCCCACCGAAGAGTAGTGATGAATGCCGGGCTGCATGTTGGGTCACTCTCCAGACACTTGCTCATCATCATCACCATCATCATCACTTTCTTCATCTCCATCTTCCCTCACTTGCTTCCAAGACTTTACCTGCACAAACAAAGAGTAGTGATGAATGCAAGCAACCAAAATAATAGTTTTTGATGAATGCCACATCCAGCCAAAATAGAGTGAAAATGGATGCATCTTCATTGCGCACCAGATAACTGTCATGGTCATTAAGATGCAGAGAGGAGAGGCGTTATTGTCTTTATAGCCGCCAATCAAAATTCTGTAACCGTCTATACCACTTTCTTTTATTTTTAAGATCAATGCGATTATGCCAGCCACTTTTTTTATGATTTTATTACAGGTTTTTGGAAACAGCATCTCTTCTGATTTGTTAATCAAGGGATTTTCCTAGTAAGATCTGTCTGAATATGTCGTCTCGTTGGCTCACACCAACACCAAATTAAACACGTTATCATTGTTTATGAAAAAAGTAAAGCTTCACTTCTAAGTGCTTTATTAATATTTATGAAAAAGTTTTCGGCCCATGGAATTGTTTTAATATAATTATATATTCATAAATGCAAAAGTTTACATTAATTTCTACTAATTTTTAATTATTATTTTTATATAAATTTAATACATTTTTTAATGGAGGTTTGTTTATAAATTCGTTGCAGCCTTATCTCTTTTTGATGTTGGGCTCATTAAGAACCATTCAATATCATAAATAAATCAAAGGTCTATTAGAAAATCTTATACATTTGTTTTGATTTGTATTTGCATTTTTTTATGTAATTATTATTATTAATTTAATATATTTATCATTATATTTGTGTTTATACATTTATTCTTCAATTCAAGATTTGCATCTTTTTATCGAAGATCAATTCCATAGTGTTTGGTTGATTTATTGCTATGCCTTAGTATTTAAAAGATTCAAATCTTGAATTGAAGAATAATTCTACTTGACACGCATTCTTGTGATTTATTACTATACCTTCGTATTTACATCCATTTAATGTATAACCTCTAGGGCAAGCCTCCCTTTCATAGCATCTTTGTGCCCATTCCCCCTCTTGATGATCCAAAAAATACATGGCTATCAATAAAAGAAATACATAGCTAATAGATGATCATTCAACATCCTCATGAGGGCTCCCCAAAGGTCTTTTTTTTTCCCAAAGTGGGTTCCTAAAAAGGTATCTTTTCATAGTTTTTATGTAACTACTCAATAAATATGTGTTCATGACACTTCCCCTTCATTGGTCTCATGCCAAGAAGGGTATTTTTATGATTTTAGGGTTATAAATGATATAAAAGGTGTCTATTCTTGTAAATTACAATTTTTTGTACACACAAGCCACAAATATTAGATATTTTCAACCCCTTATACCCCATTCGACACTTACTAGGTACATGGAGACCTATAAAAGCTTACATTTATTTTTAACCACCTGACTATAACAAAAAAACATTAAAAATAATATATTTGAGAGATGCAAGATTGCCATGCACCTTTGCATCATAGATGAACTTAACGTTAGTTACTCCCCTTATATAAATTTCATATCTAACATTCCTAGGTTGTTCTCAATGGCCTTGATGCCACAAAGGATTGTGCACAAAAGCTCTAAATCTCAACAACCTTGTGCAACATGGAAAAACCTTTGAGCCTATAGGTTGCTCATAATGAAGGTGAATCTCCAGATTATGGGTCAGTTCCCTTATAACACCTCCTAAAACTACTGGAATTTGCTTGGGAAAAGAGAGAAAGATTTATTGAACTAAAAAACTACAACTATCAAGAGGTGATGCACCAAGACTTAGGTCTAAAACAACTGCTTTTTTACATACGATATGACCCAAAAAAGGCATAAATATTCTCACAACTTGATTAAGATCACAAAGTAAAATAGTGTTTCATATGAACGTATTCATTTCAAAGTTTGCCTGAAGGAAACTAGGTTTCACAATACTAACTTGATTGATAAAACACGACATATAACCTATACTAATTATGAAAATTCTTGTTTCATCTTACCAAAATGAGACAAATTAATTGATTTAATAGGAAATCACAGTAACTAAATCAAATCAATCATTGACAATAGGAAAACAAGAGACACTTTGAATGAACCACAACTTTAATTGAATTTGAAAGAAGTATTTTTGTTGTTACAAACTGAAAAATACTCTAAAACCAAAATTATATGAGCTAAACTTTCTTTGTGCTTTGCTGAGAATGCAATCCAAAGAAAAGAACTAGAAAGAAAATAAGAAGAATAAAGACTTATAGAAGAGGATTCTTGAAATCAAATTGAGGATAAGCAATTGATGAACTGCTTGTGCCTCCTCAACCTTGGCCCCAACTAATGTTTTTTTCCTCTAACTTTAGTTTTATTTTAATGTTTTGAAGAGCCTACCTATGATTTTATTTAGCACATAAGGTTAATAGACTTAACTATAGATACAACTTTATTCCAACTTTTCCCTTTCTCTTCCTCCTCCTAGTAGGTTATTGGTTGTCTTCTCTCCTCTTTTCTATCAATAACTATACAACTTGAGTTGGCCTAGTGGTGGAAAACTTATGGCCTTGAAAGAGATTTCACAAGTTCAAATCCCACAAGAGGCTAAGGTATGTATGCCTCATTTGTAGCATAGTTAGGTGCCTCCCATAAGGAGTACACTGTTAGAAATCATACCCTATGAATAACCATCAAAATAAATTGGGTGGGTGCAAGAAGTTCGGTCCCAATTCCACGGAAGTCCACGAGAAAAAAAGTTTTCCACTAGAAACGAGCACCTGTTTTTTAAGAAACGGACACCCACTTAGCTTCTGGGCCTTGACCCATAAAAATAAAAGGGGCACATGTTTTTAAAAATGGGTGCTTGTTTAGGATTGGACCACCGCAAAGAAATGGGTGCACGATTTTTAGAAATGGGCACACGTTTCTAAAAGCAAGCACACATTTCTTAAAATGCTACAAATTTCAAAACGGGTGCCCATTTTTTGAATTTTAAATAATGGGCGCCCGTTTCATAAAAGATGGAGCAGGAAACACACCTATGCCTCATTTTGGTTTCGTGTTAGGCTTGGTGGGACCAAGCCTATGTTTGGACCTCCAAAAAAATGGCTAAGGCACTAAAATACCATATTTCCACCTTGCCATAATTTTTTGAAGGTCATCTGATCATATTTTTTGATGAAACGAAAACCCATTAGAGTTATCACTGTCCTGATTTCAAAAATGTAGATTTCATAGTGATATGATTATTTTTACTATTTTTGCATTATTTATTAATAAAAAGTGGTACCTAAATGTAAAATAGTGAGGTTCAGTAAAACTTTAATAACTTTTTGTTTTTTAGGTTTTTTGAAAAATAAATTATACGACATCAATCTTCATACAATTATTTTAAAGATTAAAAAAATAAAATTAAAAATATGAAATTTTCATCAAATTATGGTGGTCGTACACCAGATGTTTTGAAAATGTACTTTATAGTCAATTAAAAATTAATAAAAAAATATATATTCAATAAAAATTAAGAAAAAATATTTTCATCAATATTTGGTGTCTTAGGTATCTTTTCCCTGAAGGATTTCCAAAAAATAATTTATTTACGTCAAAATATGGTGGTCGTACACATGTGTGGTATGGTCCTGAAACATGCATTTTGAAAAAGTGTTTTTTTAACATGCCAACTAAAAAGCAATTTCTACCACGTGGGTATTGAAATAAATTACATATTTGAAAATTAGACTTCGAGCACTACATTTTCTATTATTGAAGTTTTTTGAGATTCAATCTCTAAGTGCCTCAAATTTTGACATCAATCGACAAAAAAAATGAAAAATAGGGAAAACGGTTCCACTTTTTGCCCAAAAGTGGGACTTAACTTCTTGCAGTCATCCATTTAGCTTAAGTAAATCAAGGTCAAGGGGTCAATATTATTATTTAGTTATTTGGAACAACCTAGAGCTTATATATAGCTATATAAGTTAAGCCATCAAGGTTAGGGAGTCAATATTATTATTTTAGTTATTTAGATCAACCTAGAGCTTATATGTACTTATCTAAGTTATCTTGGGTGATATCCTAGGCATAACTTGGGTATATATAAGAGTTAGTGAGTCTTATTTGTTTATCAAATTATGAATTATGTTCTTATTTCAGATATTTGTAGCTTTGCTCCCGCAAAGTGGCTTGCTATTCTCATCTATTATAAATTATTAGCAAAATATTTGTGTAAGTTATTTCATTACAAATGCTCCATCTAAAAATTGAATTATCTCACTAAAAATATTATCCAACATGAAATCTCAATCAATGAGGAGATGCAATGATTATTCCATAAATTTTCTAAATAGTTATCACTTTTTTTAATACTATAGTTACATCCAATGTGGTGGCATTTTTTTTTCCTTTGGTGGTGACCATATTCATTCCTTAGCAACAACTTTAACTCTTGGGTCGAAGCAATTATCTTTGACTACACCTTTTGAATATATTTTGATTCTCTCTAATCCTCTACAATAATTAGAAAATACATGATCTCCTTAGAAAACTTAAAAAATTCCTAATATGATCTATCCACTTTGATACTATGTTGAGAAATTATGCAAAGCAAATAGAAAATTTTATATACAAATAAAATTATCTTTTTTATTATTTCTCTTCAATAATATATATATGTAAATTTATAAGAACAAAATCTCCTATAACAAACCCCTTTTTATAAATGATTTATTTAAATGTCATAATACAAATGAATAAATCACAATCAATTAACAAATAATTATTTTCTAACCTATAATACTTACACATGTTATTTCTACAACTCACTTCATCCTATTCACTCTAAAGCACATTATTATCCATGTGAACACTAATTCCTAACTGATCGATCAAATGTTATAAAAATCAATGAGTCATGAAGGAATTTAACCAATTATAGAATTATACTATCATGACGCTTCCTCAAGTGTAGTAAAAATAGCCTCCATAATATTTCAATTGGCTATCTCATCAATATTAGATATTCAAGTGCATCAATCAAAATAAAGTTTTTCATTAAGTTATCAAAAGAGGAGGTTTGCATGTAGCCAACGCAACAAATAAAGGATATATAGAACAAGGGAAGAAGCAACTAGTATGTAGATTCAAGAAGACTTTGTACAAGTTAAAATAATCCTCAAGAGCATTTTACATGAAAGGTTTGATGGTTTCTTGTAGAATAAAATATATCTTCACTACTACGTTGATTTAAATGTCCAAATTAATCATATTAGTGAGCTCATTATTGTTCTAGATTTGCATGTTAATGGTCTTAATCTAGGAGTAGGTTATTTTAAATTATTAGATCTGATTAATTCTAGCTTAGTTGTTGAGTTTGAGAAGACAAACTATAGTGAAATTTGCTCTTTTTTAGGCATTATACTTGAAGAGACTAGAAGAAAACAAAATCATCTTTGTTATGAAATATATGTTAAAAATATTCTCAAGAAGTTTAAAAGATAGAAGACTACAATATGGTAACTACTTTGATAGAAAATGTTGAAATCTTATTGCTAGAAATGCGTTGAAAGACACATGAAGAAGAAGAATTTATGAATACATTTCCTTATCATAGTTTTTTAGGAAGCCTTATGTATACATGGTTTGTATTAAACTCAACACAACACATGTAGTAAGTCATGTAAGTTTGTTTTCAAGAAACCTTGAACAAGAACATTGAGAAAATAATAAACAAAACTTTTGAATATCTACAAGGAGCAATCGAATTTCATATCGCATTCAATAGCATTCTTTTAAAAATAAATTTTTAGAGTTGATGAATTATTGTGAGAAAGATTAGTCATAGATGTTTATGATTGTCATTCAACATTTAATATTTTTTTTGCTTGATAAGAGGCCGAAACTAAAATATATTACATTAAAAGGAAATAAATATTAGGAGTATGTAGAATCAAGACCAAAACCCAAAATCCAGTTCTATCTACTCAAATCCAATCTATATCCACTATAGATTCTTGCAACAAACCAGAAACTATCGAGTATGTAGAAGGCAAAAGTTTCCTTCAGAAAAGTATTTCAACCCCTACTCAAAAACCAAGGGTATGTGCAGGATCGTGGTGTGCCAAAAAGTGGTGATATGAAAAAAATAGCCTTCTCCACTCACCTAAAAACGCGAAAAATACATGTTGACTTTTTGGTTGGCTTGGATGTCATTACATCTTGCCATGACAAAAACCCAAGCAAATCAGATATTTGATAATTTCATATATCTGATATTAATGGGATATTATATTAAAAAAATATATATTATATATTATATATTATATATTATATCTAATATATATTATATTATATAATATATTATAATATATTATATATTATATATTATATATTATATTATATTATATTATATTATATATATTATATATTATATTATATATCATATAATATAATATATAATATATATAATATAATATAATATATAATATATATAATATAATATAATATAATATATAATATATAATATAATATAATATATATTACATATAATATATAATATGATATATAATATAATATAATATATATTATATATAATATATAATATGATATATAATATAGTATAATATATAATATAATATAATATATAATATATAATATATTATATATTATATATTATATATTATATATAATATGATATATAATATAATATAATATAATATAATATATAATATAATATAATATAATATAATATATAATATATAATATATATTATATTATATTATATTATATTATATAATATAATATATATTATATTATATTATATTATATGATATATAATATAATGGGTAAGTGCAAGAAGTTGTGTCCACTTAATGTGGAAGTTTTGGACTTAGTTAAAAAGTGTAAATCGGGCAAAGTGAATAGGAGACGAAATGGGATCCCGTGGACCCCAAGATCTCGAGCCTAGAACCGAAAACGGGATCCCATTTCATTTCAACACGGGATCGCGTTTCGAATATATAATTTTTTTTAAAAACGAAATGGGGTTCATTTTTGCCATACACGATCTCGATTGAAGGAGTGGAGCCCTCCCAGAAATTGCCAGCAACCCGCCTGCAAGTCTTCCAGGTACACCCAACACCCATTTTTATTCAATAATTCATATTTAGATTAATTATTTAGTTAAAAAAATAGATTTTTAGTTTAAAAATTAGATTTTTAGTTTTAAAAAAAAAAAATTTGTTAATGATTTTTAGTTTTAAATTTATTTTTTTTGTTAGAAAAAAATGATTTTTAGCTTAATAAAAAAAAAATTCATTAGAAAAGTATGTTTTTAGTTTAAAAATTAGTTAAATTTAGTTTGAATTTTTTTTATGAATTGATTAGATTAAGATTTTTTTAAAACAAATAAATTTAACAAAAATGTTGAAAACCTTGAAACGAAACCAAGACCCCCAAAAAAATCAAAACCAAAACATTTAATTTACAAGATCAAAACAAAAATGAAAATGAAAATGAAAACCAAAAAATTACAACAAAAAAGAAACTATTTAAAACATCTAAATTGTATACAACATACCCCCTATGACCACATAGGATCACATCACATCCAACCCTTTACGACCACATATGACCCCATAGGAACAGCCATAGTGTCCAAAGGGGTCATGTATGTGGTCCTAAGGGGTCACGCATGCACATTCTAATGTACATGTGTGACCCCTTAGGACCACATACATGACCCCTTAGGACACTATGTGCGATCCTATGGGGTCATACATGTATATGGTCCTAAGGGGTTGAATGCATGTGTGACGGTCCTTTAGGACCACATTATGTTCTAAGGAGTCATATATATGATCCTAAGGGATCACATATGTGTTAGAACACATGTGTGACCCCTTAAGACCACATATGAGCCATATTAACATCCTAACTTAGTTGGGGTATACAATTATACCCCAACTACTAGGATGTTAATTTAGCCCGCTCATATGTGGTCCTAATGGGTCACACATGTGTTCTAACACATGCATGCTCGATCCCTTAGGATCACATATATGACGATCCCTTAGAACACAATGTGGTTCTAGAAAGGCCTGTCACACATGCACGCGTGAACTAACTCATGCTTTCAACCCCTTCTATGACCATGTATATGTGTAATATGACCTCATAAGATCACACAGTTCACCCTAAGGGGTCATATGTAGTCCTAAGGGGTCACACATGTACATTGTAGAACACATGCGTGTATCCCCTTAAGCCATCTCCTATTTTCAAATTCATTCCCTTTTTAAGCCACATGTGTCCTATAATTTAGTTTGAGCTATGTCCATATTATACCATGAGTTAGAATGCATGCATGTGTGTGACGAGCCTTTACTAGGACCACATTGTGCTCTAAAGGGTCATAATCTGGTCCTAAGGGGTCATGCATGTGTTAGAACACATGTGTGACCCCTTTTACCATCCTAGTAGTTGGGGTATATTGTATACACTAAGTATAGGATGTTAAAAGGGCTCATATGTGGTCCTAAGGGGTCACGCATGTGTTAGAACACATGTGTGACCCCTTAGAACACAATGTGGTCCTAAAGGCTCGTCACACACATGCACGCGCTCTGATTCATGTGTTCAACCCCTTATAGGACCATGTACATGAATGACCCCATAGGATCACATGGTGTCCTAAGGCATCATATTATGTGCTCCTAAGGCGTCATACATGTACATTATACCATGTATGCGTGTCCCCTTAATCTATGTCTCATTCCCATTTTAAGCCACAACATGTCCTAATAACTAGTTTGATCCCCTTTCAAGTCCCACGTGTCCCAATTAGACCTGCATCCCCTTAAGACATATATATCTAGTTTAAACACATGCGTGGACAGCCCCTTAGGACACAATGCCACCTTTTTAACATTTATGTACACAACATGTACCCCTCATGACCCAACTTGACCACATAAGATCTCATATATTGTGTACATATGTCCATCCCCTTAAGTCGGGTGTCTTAAATGATTAATTACAAAATTTGTAGATGTTAAATTTAAAATTCCTATTCTAAGTACATGAAATTAACTAATTAACTAATTATGACTATACCCCTCTTAAAACATACTATTACGATCATACCCGTTTTAATGTATACTAGGACCTATTAAATATATATATTATTAAATGCCATATATTAAATAGCATAATAGGTCCTATTAACTATATATGAAATTAAGTAATTACAATCAAATTAAATAGAATTACTTGACCAAGTCTCCTTTTAAGACACATGTAATTAGGACATGCACGTGTCTTAAGAGGATCCCAGTCGTAATTATTTATTTAAAATGATCCCCTTAAGTCACGTGTGTCCTATATTTAAAGTAGTTCTTCTTTCCTTTACTTGCCACATACATCCTATAATCTAGGCCTATCCCCTTAAGTTACATACATCCTAATTAGGCCTATCATCTTAAGCCACATACATCCTAATTAGGCCAATCCCTTTAAGTCATGTGCCTTAAATGATTAATTACAAAATTTGTAGATGCTAAATTTGAAATTCCTATTCTAAGTACATGAAATTAACTAATTACAACCATACGGGCCTCTTAAATAGCATGTAATAGGTCCTATTAACTATATATTCAATTTATTAAAATTAATTATAATCAAATTAAATTTAATTTTGCCCATGTCCCCTTAAGACACATGTAATTAGGAAATGCACGTACATCCTATAATTTAGACCTGTCTGCTTAAGCCACATACATCCTATAATTTAGGCCTATCCCCTTAAGCCACATACACCCTAATTAGGCCTATAGATCGTCTTAAGCTACATACATCCTATAATTTAGGCGTATCCCCTTAAGCCACATACATCCTAATTAGGCCTATAGATCATCTTAAGCAACATACATCCTATAATTTAGCCCAATCCCCTTAAGCCACATACATCCTAATTTGGCCTATAGATCATCTTAAGCCACATACATTCTAATTAGGCCAATCCTTTTAAGTCATGTGTCTTAAATGATTAATTACAAAATTTGTAGATGCTAAATTTGAAATTCCTATTCTAAGTACATTAAATTAACTAATTACAACCATACAGGCCTCTTAACATACTATTACGATAATTCCCCTTTTAACATATTAGCACCTATTAACTGTATATATTAGTAAATGCCATATATTAAATAGCATGTAATATGTCCTATTAACTATATATTCAATTTATTAAGTAATTATGATCAAATTTAATTTAATTTTTACCACGTCCCCTTAAGACACATGTAATTAGGAAATGCACGTACATGAAATTACGAGGTCATGTACACCCCTTTTAACATGTATATTATTACAACCATACCCCTTAAGCCACATGTGTCTCCTATTTAAAGTTTTTTCCCCTTAAGCCACATACATCCTAATTAGGCCTATCCCCTTAAGCCACTTGTCCTAGTTAGGCCAATCCCTTTAAGTCGTGTGTCTTAAATGATTAATTACAAAATTTGTAGATGCTAAATTTAATTACGACCTATTTAGGCCTATCCCCTTAAGCCAAAATTATCCTATTTCTAGTTTGATCCCCTTAAGCCACATGTCCTAACTTTAGCCCAATCCCCTTAAGTCATGTGTGTCACTGGATGATTACTTACAAAAAGTTTCATATATGTTAAATTTTAAATTCTTATACATGATCATATTATATGTAAAAACGTGCATGTTCTTGATTTCATGTGTACACATTAATTTTTTTATCATTTATCTGTCTGTAGAGCTTGTGTATATATATATCTGTGTGTGTGTGTGTGTGTGTGTATTAGACATGTTTTAAAATTATTTGTAATTTAAATTCATGTTTTAGTTTCAAAAGTTAGATTTTAATTTTTATTTTATTTTTAATTAAATGTATGTGTACATATATATATGCAGAGCTTAGATTACATACACATCATCACATGGATGTGTTTGATATAGAAGATTTGCTTAATGAAACAGGGCCTCAACACCCCCCCCCCTAGATGACCTTGCCCATGGTGCACCACCTCCACCCCCACCTCCACCCACACCCCCTCTTCCACCTCCACCCCCACCTGATCATCATCCTCCACCTCCTAATTCTAGTGAGGCTCGATTTCAAGCTATTATTGATGAGAATGTTATTTTCATACAGGGAAAAGTTAATGAGATCCTTAGAGTACCACATATATCCCCATGCATTCACCGTTTTGCATTGAAGATGCAAAATGTTATTGATGCAGTTAGATCTATAGGTGCAGAGCTCGATTCACATTGAGCATGGAGAGAGGAGAGACATCGGTTTTATTCTGATGTCCTCTCCTATAGGGATATTTTGAACCTAAGAATAGACAAATCTCACCTTGTTCCATATTTTTCAAACCCCATCATAGGTGAACCCATTCCACTAAATAAATCTTGCATATCCATGCGGTGGTGTACACATTGGGGCATGGCCGCTAATTTTTGGGATCGATGGCAGATGGTATTTGACATGGTCCCACTGTTGGCATTCCAATAAGGATATTGAGAAGGTTGTTGATGATTATGGAAATAACTGATTAAGGATGTGTACTGTCTTAACAATATTATTTTGTCATTGATGTCGAGAAATTGATTTTCTGATTTAGTATGATGTTGCCATATCTTGAGAAGTATGTTTTGAAGAGAATTAAGATGTCGGTAAAAGACACAAAAAGATTGTGATGAATAAGGGGAGGAATAAGTTATTCAATGGGTAACTATTACCGAGTTAGACAATGATGAGATCATGATGTTTAGATTGTTTTGATATCCTACATATGCTATTGTTTGTAAGGTTAATACTATACTATATTACCGAGAAAGGAACCTAGTCGATAAACCCTAAGGTTATCGCTATCGGTTAATGAAGGCGGAATGTCTACCGAGTGAAGTTTAGTATTTACCAAGTTGCAACCGAGTAATAACAGAATGCATGGATGAATACATGCGTTATTTAATGAAGGAAGCTGATGAGTAGCATATGATTAAATGATTGATACAATGTGTATGAAGTTTGTTAAGGATCTATGGCAATGGAAGATCGGCAGGAAGATCTACAACTCAGATTGAACCGCAATACCCTAGCACAAGTTCCAAGAAATGTATGCAAGTTCCAAGGTGAGGTAAAATGTTTTCAGATCGAAGGATACACTAAACCTGGTCAAGATTGAAGATCTGATGGCTATGATTGATCATGGGAAATGTGATCAAAGAGATTAAGGGGTTAACAAATTATTTATAAATAAGGAACTATTAATAAACAATGCATGCGGGCAAGTGTAAGCACAAGGATGCTACATAGTGATTACCGAGCACAGAAGCTTGAAGACCTGTTTGAATAATAGAGTAAGGAGCCCAACAGAGGGACAAGATAAGTCCTATGACTAGATTGTATTGAGCAAATAAGAATCTGCTTTAGCATTTTAGATGCAAAGTTGCAGACATACTCATTACTATTGTTTATTTGTAAGTGACAGAAAATCTCTTAACCGAGTGGACTTAACAGTCTTATTTGTAAATCCTCTAGCAAGGTGACATTTTGATTGAGTGTTTGAAACCCTTTAACAAGGTCACCTCTAACAAGGTGAAGATCCTAATAGATCTGAGGGAAATCCCTTAACCAAGTCACATCTAGCAATGTGTTTGTAATCTCTAATAGGATTTGCTTTTAACCGAGCATACTCTAGAAGAGTATATTTCTTAGTGGGTCCAAAATCCCACAGTGGTTTTTCCCTATTTGGGTTTCCACATTAAATATGGTGTTATATGTTTTGTGGTGTTATTTGTTTATGAGTTTACATGTTTTATAAGGTTACCGAGGTTGAATCTGTTGAATATATTGAAGAATAAGTTTGTATGATTCACCCCCCCCCCTCTCATCTTATTAACAATTGGTATCAGAGATTTGGACTCTGGAAGTAAAGTTTAAAGGCACTTGAGGAAAAGATCCAAAGATGTATAAGAGGGATGCATCGAAGCTGAACAAGTCAAGTTTCTCCACATGGCAGAAAAGGATGAAGCTGCACCTATCAGGAATTGGAGAATATATTGTATATTATCTAGAGAATGATTTCATTACACCTAGCACCTATCCATTGACAATGGAAGAGATAAAGGAAAAGCAAGAACATATTCAAGCAATGATTGAAATAACATCTGCATTGATCAACTCAGAGTTTAATGATCTAGAAGGTTGTAATGATGCAAAAGCAATGTGGACTAAGCTCATATCTGTGTATGGTGGTGATGAACATGTTCAAAGAGAAAAAGTAGATAGTCTAAGAGGATAACTTGAATCTATGAGAATGAATGAAGGTGAGAACATAACCCAGTACAGTACAAGGTTAAAGGAGATTGTCAATCAAATCAAAGGAGGAGGAGGAACCATTGAAGAGAAGGATGTCACAATCAAGTTATTAAGAACCCTTCTACCTGCTTATGCAATTCGAGTCTCTACAATCAATGAATTGAGGTCTATACCCAATATGTCGGTTTCTTTGGATGCTACTATTGGTAAGCTACATGCATTTGAGTTAAGTAACTTTGATAATCTGATGATTACAATGATAGAAAGTATAAGTATTCTGAAGGGAATCACAGTGGAGCAAGTGAAAGATTTCGCAAAAACATGGAGGAGGTACACAAACTTTATGAAGAAATCAGGAAGCAAGAAGAGTTTGAAGCACTATTAGCTAGAAGGCTACCGAGAGGAAAAGGTAAGTACAAAGGAAAGTTGCCTTTGAAATGTAACAACTGTGATAGAATAGGACATATGGCTTCTAACTGTCCTGACAAAGAATCTAGTGAAAAGAGAGATTACCGAGATGACAGACAGAAAGCTAATCATTACAGAGGACACTGAGACTTCAGAGGAAGAGATAAAAAGACATGCCTAATAGCTGATGAGGAATCTAATGATGATAAATCAAAAGAAACTGATATAGAGGAAGTTGTTTATGTGGCTATCAAATATGGATCAGATGAAGAAATGTATGAAGAAAAAGCTTTAAAATCTCACATAAATACTAATGATTCTTGGATCATAGATAGTGGATGCTCACATCACATGACAGGTGATAAACATAAGTTTGTTATATTAGAAGATTATGATGGAAGTTATGTAAGATTTGGTAATGATGCACCATGTCTAGTAAGAGGTAAAGGATCTATAACACTTCTTGACAATGCTAAATGTAATGATGTTTGTTGGGTTGAAGGTTTGAAATACAATTTGTTGAGTGTAGCACAGCTAAATAATACAAGATACTGAATAGAGTTTCAGAAAGGAATTATCAAAGTTCATGACAAGCATGGAAAGTTAGCAGCTACCAGGACACAAACAAAAGGTAACACATTTCACCTTGACTCAACTTGGAATAAGTGTCTGTATGCAAAGATAGATGATACTTGGTTATGGCATAAAAGGTTTTGTCATGTAAATTTTGATAATCTGATCAAAATAAGTAAGAAGCGTCGAGTAAGAGGTCTACCGAGTCTTGAGAAACCTAAGAATGCTTTGTGCCAAGGATGCCAGATGGGTAAGATGACAAGATCAATCTTTACAAGTAAGTCCTACACTTCTAAGGGAATTTTAGATCTTCTGCATAGTGATCTTTGTAGTCCTATGAAAGTTCAGAGTTATTATGGTGATAAGTATTTCATATTATTTGTGGATGATTACTCAAGGATAATGTCAGTAATGTTTTTTAAAGAAAAATCAGAAGCTTTTCAAATGTTTAAATGGTACAAAGAAAGAGTTGAAAATGAAACAGGAAGACAACTGAAATGTCTTAAATCTGATAGAGGAGGAGAGTTCACTTTTGATGAGTTCAACTTATTCTGCAATAATCATGGTATTAAAAGACAAGTCTCTGCACCGAGAACTCCACAACAAAATGGAATTGCTGAGAGAAGAAACAGATCTATTGTGGATTGTACCAAAACCCTAATGATTGAAAAGAAGGTACCACAAAAATTTTGGAGAGAAGCAATAAGCACTGTTGTTTACACCCTGAACCGAGTACAACTGAAGAAAGGAACTTTGAAAACACCATATGAAATTTGGTATGACAAGAAACCTAATGTAAGTTATTTTAAAATCTTTGGAAGTAGATGCTATGTACACAAAGATGATAGAAATGGAAAGTTTGATTAGAAAAGTGAAGAAGGAACATTTCTTGGTTATTCTTCTAGAAGCAAAGCATTTAAATGTCTGATCAAATCATCTAACAAAATAATAGAAAGTGCAAATGTGAAAATTGATGAATTTGCAGAAAGAAATGATGAAGAAGACTCCAAAGAACTAGAAGATTATGAAGGATTTATATATGTTCAACTGAGAAGTCTTACCGAGAAAATTGCTGAAGGAAATGAAGAGAATATCCAGTTACTAAGTGATGAAGAAGATCATACAGAATCTACTGAGCCTATATTAACCAAGTATGTCAGAAGGAATCATGCATCAAGTCAGATTATAGGAGATAAGAATGATCCAGTGATGACAAGGAACAAACTGAGATAGAACACATGTCTGATATCTGAATTTGAACCGCGAATAGTGAAAGAGGCATTTAACAGTGAAGATTGGATAAATTCTATGACAAAAGAGATTGATCAAATCAAGAAGAATGACACATGGACACTGGTCCCAAGACCGAAGGACAAAAATGTAATTGGTACAAAGTGGATTTTCAGAAACAAGGTGAAGGAAAAAGGTGAGGTTATTCGAAATAAAGCAAGACTAGTTTGCAAAGGTTATGCTCAAGAAGAAGGAATAGATTATGGTGAGACTTTTGCACCTGTAGTAAGACTTGAAGGAGTAACAATATTGTTGGCATATGCTGCTTTCAAAAATTTCAAGGTATATCAAATGGATGTCAAATCTGCATTTCTGAATGGTATATTAGAAGAAGAAATTTTTATTGAACAACCTGAAGGATTTGTTGAAGGAGAGAATAAAGATCAGGTATGTAAACTGAACAAAGCTTTATATGGTCTAAAGCAAGCACCAAGAGCATGGTATGAGAGATTGCATTCTTATTTAATCAAGATTGGTTTTATAAGAACTAGTGAAAACAGTAATATGTACATGAAGAATGATGAAGACAATGGAATACTGATCTCAGCCATATTTGTTGATGATATTATCTTTTATGGAAATAACTCCTTATGCAAGAATTTTAGAAATGAAATGTGCAAATAATTTGAGATGTTATTAATCAATGAAATAAAGTATTTTATAGGTCTACAGATACTACAAATGAAAGATGAGATTTTCATTACTCAATCCAAGTACATAAAAGGAATCTTGAAGAAATTTGGAATGGAGGATTCAAAACCAGTAAGTACTCCCATGACTACCAACTGTAAACTATCAAAGAATGATGAATCTGCATCTGTTGATAAGACACTTTACTGATCTATGATTGGAAAGTTGCAATATGTTGTTCACAGCAGGCCAGATATAGCACATGCAGTAGGTATAGTTGCAAGATTTTTTGCAGATCCCAAGGAAACACATATGACAGCAATCAAGAGAATTTTCAGATACTTGAAAGGCACTAAGGATTATGGCTTAGTATATCAAAAAGGAAATGTTTTTTATTTAAAATTTTATCTGATGCTGATTGGGTAGGCAACATTGATGACAGGAAAAGCACAAGTGGAGGAGCTTTCTTTTTAGGAGAAAGACTAGTGAGTTGGCTTAGCAAGAAACAAGGATGTATTTCACAGTCAACAGTAGAAGCTGAATATGTTGTTGCAGCATTGAATTGTACCAATATAGCATGGATCAAACACCTATTGGAAGTCATAAATGAGATAGTTACCGAGCTAGTAACTATATTCTGTGACAATACTAGTGCCATCAACATTTCAAAGAATCCTGTTATGCACTCTAAGACAAAGCACATCTCTATCAAGTATCATTATCTTAGAGAAGAAGTCCAAGAGAAGAAAGTGGTGTTGGAATATGTTAGCTCAAAGGAACAAATAGCAGATATCTTCACCAAACCACTGCCAAAGGACACTTTTGAGTATCTCAGAAGTAAGTTAGGGGTCCTACCCCTATCTTCTACTCACTGACCGAGTTCGGTGAAAGCATCAATTTGATGACTCTAAAGAATACCTTTTAAGAGTTGATGCTGATTTACACACTTTAGGAGGTTTCACTAAAGGTGTACAAGAAACAAAAATAGGGAACAGGAATTGAAGACAAAATGCTCTGACCAAGATTGAGTTGATACCGAATAGCAAAGGAATTACTTCACATAGGAAGAAATTATGTATTAGTTTTCTTTTGCAATTGTTGTCAAAGGGGGAGAAGACTAATGTATGGGGGAGAAGACTAATGACAAGGGAGAGCATTTCAGCATCTCACAATAATTTGAATTCAAATCATTTAGGTCAAATCAATTGGTTTTGCCATCAATGTCAAAGGGGGAGATTGTTGGCATTCCAATAAGGATATTGAGAAGGTTGTTGATGATTATGTAAATAACTAATTAAGGATGTTTACTATCTTAACAATATTATTTTATCATTGATGTTGATAAATTGAGTTTTTGATTTAGTATGATGTTGCCATATCTTTAGAAGTATGTTTTGAAGAGAATTAAGATGTCGGTAAAAGACACAAAAAGATTGTGATGAATAAGGGGATGAATAAGTTATTCAATGGACAACTATTACCGAGTTAGACATTGATGAGATCATGATGTTTAGATTGTTTTAATATCCTACATATGCTATTGTTTGTAAGGTTAATACTATACTATATTACCGAGCAAGGAACCTAGTCGGTAAACCCTAAGGTTATCGCTATTGGTTAATGAAGGCAGAATGTCTACCAAGTGAAGTTTAGTATTTACTGAGTTGCAACCGAGTAATAACAGAATGCATTGGATGAATACATGCGTTATTTAATGAAGGAAGCCGATGAGCTGGATATGATTAAATGATTGATACAACGTGTATGAAGTTTGTTAAGGATCTATGGCAATGGAAGATCGGCAGGAAGATCTACAGCTTAGATTGAACCGCAATACCCTAGCACAAGTTCCAAGAAATGTATGCAAGTTCCAAGGTGAGGTAAAACATTTTTAGATCAAAGAATACATTGAACCTGGTCAAGATTGAAGATTTGATGGCTATGATTGATTATGAGAAATGTGATCAAAGAGATTAAGCAATTAACAATTTTTTTATAAATAAGGAACTGTTGATAAACAATGCATGCAGGCAAGTGTAAGCATAGGGATGCTACATAGTGATTACCGAGCACAGAAGCTTGAAGACTTGTTTGAATAACAGAGTAAGAAGCCCAGCAGAGGGACAAGATAAGTCCTATGACTAGATTGTATTGAGCAAATAAGAATCTTCTTTAGCATTTTAGATGCAAAGTTGCAGACATACTCATTGTTGTTGTTTATTTGTAAGTGACAGAAAATCTCTTAACCGAGTGGACTTAACAGTCTTATTTGTAAATCCTTTAGCAAGGTGACATTCTAATTGAGTGTTTGAAACCCTTTAACAAGGTCACATCTAACAAGGTGAAGATCCTAACAGGTCTGAGGGAAATCCCTTAACTGGGTCACATCTAGCAATGTGTTTGTAATCTCTAACAGGATTTTCTTTTAACTGAGCATACTCTAGAAGAGTATATTTCTTAGTGGGTCCAAAATCCCACAGTGGTTTTTCCCTATTTGGATTTCCATGTTAAATCTAGTGTTATATGTTTTGTGGTGTTATCTGTTTATGAGTTTGCATGTTTTATAAGGTTACCGAGGTTGAATCTATTGAATATATTGAAGAATAAGTTTGTATGATTCACCCCCCCCCCCCCTCTCATCTTATTAACACCCACCACATGCCAACTTAGAGTGCCCTTTATACTTCTTGAGAAAATTATATGCAGAGTTTGTTTTGGGTTTAAAGCCCAATTATTTTGATATTAGAGCATTCTAGGGTGTTGGTGGTGGCATGCCACGGGATAGGTTGGGGACACGTATTGACCCCAATAGACCTGCCCATCGCCAAGCCATTGTGGCTCCTATGCCTGTTATACCTATGACTGTTAATCAGCATTCTGTTATCTCCATATTGGATTCATTGACCGCACTCACTGGTAGCCTTAGTCAGCAGACAGTTGATTTGTTGGACCGTGGTGAGGATGATGTTGACATGAGTACAACCATTCCATGTACATCAGGACCTCATTTTTGTATGAGCTACCATCGATTATGCTATGGGCCTTGTGATGGTCCAGACCTTGCTTCGAGTTCACATCATGGTCCATCCTCTTCAGCTGCACAGGGAGCATCCACTTTATTTAAATACTTATTCCATTGTACCATCTGCATTCTCTCTTTTTTCCAAAGCATCTATAATTGTCTCATGATCTTCCATAGAAATTTTCGGATAATGAAAACCATCATCATCTTCTAGAGGATTAACTAGTTTGTGTTTAGTCTCAACACTTCAAGCCAACCAATATTTTGTTTCTTCTTCATTGTCCTTAGGTGCAACAATATCATACACATGTCCTAAAAACAAAAAATTAATAAATTATCAAAATTTAGAATTAAAAAATTACCATTTTTTATTTTCACTAAATATAAAAAAGTTTGAAACTAATTTTATTAAATGGCCAACAAAATAATAAAAAATGATTACCTTTCTATACAAGGTCTGGAACATGATCATAGTCATCTGATGCAAATAGTTGATCATTATCTTCAATTGTGTTAATCTGATCTTGTGCTTGAGTGGGAGTCAACAATCTTTGATTCCAATCTTCAACCCATTCAGTATTCTCACATACATCAAAATCACCTGAAATACAAAACTGACAAAAACATGCAAGTTCCCTTATCTATATAGCCCATGTGCTTGCATTTGAACTCTTAAATGAATACCATTTTTTCAATCTGCTAATTGTCTCACAATCAAGTTTTAGCAAAATGTTTTCCTCTTCAACTAAACAAAAGAATCGTTGAATTGTAGAGTTCACACTTGATCCATTAGATAAGGTTGTGTTGCACCAATCTACAATTGCACGTGCAACTTTAAATTTTACATTATCTTCAAATTTTAATTGCTCTCTAGCAAGAATTCTTTTAACACATGCACCAGCTCCATCATGTTCTCCTTCACCATGTCCAGCTTCAAAAAAACTCCATATATGTTGGATATTGTATTCCTTGAGAGCCCTACTTAACCAATAAAATGTTTGAGCATTCTTGAATTGTCCAGTACAATTATCTGACCATATAAGATGTTATGTCATCTGGATTCCTCTTTCTCTTATATTTCTATAAAATATGCTGAAACAATATTGAACAAACTCTTACGAGTGCATCCTATTATCACTCACATAGAAATGATACTCCCTTAGGATTTTTCTATCATCCTTTGTGCTATCATCTGCGTGTCTATAAACAATATGAACAAAAATAGGAACTTGAGTGGAATTGTAATATTGAGATTGAATTTCCTCGTGTCTTAAGAGTATAGTTTTTTGCAAAGTCCACCACTGATAGTATACTTCCAACTGGAATGTATTTCTACATGTGCGAAATTGAGAATCAAGCCATCTAGCATGTTGAGAGTGTGTCACATATTTTGGTACAATCTTACTTTTAAATTCTGACATGAATGCATGTACACTAACCTTCTTTGTGATTAAATTAACACGCTTTCCTATTTTCCCATCCTTTAAGGGATACTCAACATTCTTAAATCTTCTAACATCCACTAGTTGTTGTCCAAAATTAGTTTCACTACTCTCATGCATACATTCTACTAGTGATGAAAAATTGCCACAACTAGAACATTGTCCAAAGATACATGAATGTAAATAAAATAATTGCCCATCAGTTCTTTGACAAAATAAACTTGCTACAAATTCCTTGATTGATTCAGGTGGCATATCAATACCACATTCTTGGATAAGCATGTTACTATGCAAAACACAATGTATGTATCGAAAAACATCATAATAGTAATGAAATTGCATGTGCGTTTTACAACAACAAGAGACTCTTTTCTTATTAATTTTCACATACCAAGGCTTGGATTTTTCAAATGATCTTTGACTTATAATAATATTTCCAAGTAACACAACTTCATCCAAAAAAATTCTATAAAATTCAGTTTGAGTTATGTCTAATAGGTGTTTTGGACAAGGGTCATGAATTTTACACCCCACTCTCAACTTTAGAACATCTTTAGCATTAGATGATACCCTTTTATTATCATGCCAAAAAATTTCAACCAAAGATTTCACTTCAATATTCAATTTCATATCTGACCTACGAAGTCTACCACTAAAACTCCAACTTTGGTTGATTGGATCACTTTCAATACTTTCTCTTCTTTTAGCTGCTCTAACCAATGTTTTAGGATGCATCTTTAAAATTCCACTAATGTTGCTTAACATTCTTTTATTCAAGGTTGCTTTATTCACTATGGTATTTGCTATAGCTCGTCACGCTGCATTGATATCTTTAGATCAACTTGTTGTACCAATAGATTCAATGGCACTTGCAATAGTAAACATAGCATGCTTAACGGATTCATCTTTTTTTTATGGTTTCACATAGATGCCTATTTTTTCATCACTTTTCTCATTTTCCATATTCTCATCAATTGCATGATAAGTTGACATTGAATTGCAAGTTTTTTCGATAAAAAAATTCTTTGTATATTCTATTGGCATATGTTCTTATCTGTCTCCAAGAAATCTTACCAGGAAGATTATCTAGAACCTTTTTTTCAATTTTTATAAAAAAGTTTCCCTAATCTTGAACAATTGGAGGATTTTCATTTTCACCATATTCAAAAGGATTTTCACTTTCAACATTCAAAAGAATTTCATCTTTACCAACATGAAGGTTTTAATTTTCATGGACAATTCTATCAATCTCAACATTGGTATATCTAGCTTCTACTAAATCATCAATATGAATATCACCTATAATCACATTATCCATGTCTTCCAGGAAAGGATTTGAAGACGTGTCTAGCTAATTTGAAGATGTACTTGGATTTGAGGATGTTGTACTTGGAATATTCTTCATAATTATTTCATTCACATCAACATCATCCATAATTGCATCATCTACATCCATCTGATCCCCCAAGGCATCATCTTGAATGTTTGTCTCTTCCATTGTTGTGGATCCAGAAGCATCAGGATTATTCATTTGTTGAATCCTCATTCTTCTATCCCTTTGACTTTTGACCTCCTTCTCTCTTTCTTCTTGAATTTCCTCGACGGTCAATTCCCTCCTTTGTTTCTTCTTCTAATGTTGTTTAGACCCCATGACTAAAAACTTATGCAACAAATGCCACCTTCAAAAAATGGATCTAAAATTACAACAAAAGAGAATCCAAAGGACAACTATCTCATAATATATTATGTAAAAACTCACACATTTGAAGACATGTTTTATTATGTTAATTGATCACTTATTTATACAATTCCGAAAAAAAAATTAATGAAAAACCAAACGGGATCCCGTGTTGTTTTTTTATTTTTAAATAAATTGCAATATAAAACGAGATCTCGTTTTCAATACGGGATCCCGTTTTAGATACGGGATCTCATTTGGAAAAAAGTGTTTTTGGGGCCCGCTTGTAGGTTCAGAATTAGGCTTGGAAAATGGTTCAAAAAGTCGAACCTGAGGTTTGGAACTGATTTGACTTGCAACTTGAAGCCCAAATCAAGCTTCATTTTAAAAAATGACTTAAAAAATATATCTGAACACCTAATTTTCAGAATTGTTTTAACAACAAAAACCCATTATAGTACACATTGTCTAGATTCCAAATATATAATTTTTTAAGAGAATGGCTCAATATTTTTAATTTTAAAATAATTTCTAATGAAAGAGATCCATAAACTTGAAATAACAGGGTTTTTTAAAATTTTAATAACTTTTTTGTCGTTAAGTTTTTTGAAAAAAAAATTATATGGCATCAAACTACAGACAAATCTATACAGTTTAAAAAAAAATTAAAAAATGTTAAGTTTAGGTCAAATTATGTTTGTCGTACATGCGGATTTTTCAAAACAGTGATTATACCCAATTAAAAAATAACAAAAAAAAATATATAAGGAAAATAATTACAAAAAAATATCCTCATCAAAGATGAGTGAGTTATAGATCTTTTCCCAAAAGGATAAAGAAAAATACTTTCATTTAGGTCAAATTATGCTTGCCGTACACGGGCATGGTATGGTCCTAAAAAGTGACTTTTAAACTATAGGTTTTACTAATGCCTATTCAAACTTCATTTTTAAGATTTGGGTATTAAAATAAATTACATATTTGAAAAGTAGACTTCGAGCACTACATTTTCTATTATTGAAAATTTTCAAGAATCATTCTTTAAGAGCCTCAAATATTTAGGTCAAACGAGATGAAATCAAAAAAAAGGGAAAAAACTTCCACTTTTTGGCCAAAAAGTGGACACAACTTCTTGCAGGCACCCTAATATATATACTAGCGCTTGCACCAAAAAGAGGTGCAATGGTTAGCTGATAGTAAAATATACTTTCTATTTTATTTATTAAGTTGAATAATTATATAGGTGGTATAGATTTGAACTTTAATATGTCAATAGAGTAATTCTACATATCTAAATATCTTAGAATTTTGATAAATATTAATTTGAATTCAATATTTTGTATAAAAATTTTAGTTTGATTTCAATTAGTGAGGAAGTATATAATTAAACTTTGTTGCAATCACAAATGATATTAATTTTAAAATCATTATTATCGAGATAAAACTAAATTGTGGTAGCCTTGTCCTAATATTAATGCATATTAAAATGAGATTAGGTTAGTTTAGGTATTCATGAGAGTACTCAAGTAAGTGGGGAACTACATAGTATAAGTGTACTATCATTCATGGTTGAGGTTTAATGTTATAATAAAATTATAAGATTAATGGTGGACATAAAATCAAGATGTTGAGTTAAATTTTAAGGTTACACACATATTTTAATGAGATTTATAATAAGAATTTTTTTTTTAATTCTATATATTTAACCTTAATATATTAATTATTAAAGATATTATTAATAATAAATAATCTATATATATGGGTAGGTTAAATATATTTGTTTTTATGGTTTAAGTAGCTTTTACTTAATAGTAGAAAATAAAAAACCAACAAAGAACCAACTAACAATTAAAAACCAATGGAGCCAAGGAATTTTTCGGGGCTAGAAAACTTTTGAAAGAAATCAATGGCACATTTCTGGCTCTCATTCCCAAATCTCAAGGCGCTGACTCTATGGATAGATTTAGACCTATCAGTCTTTGTAATTCCATTTATAAGATTATCTCTAAGGTTCTTACTTCTAGATTGCTTTCTGTCCTTCCCGCTCTTATTAATCACCAGCAAAATGGTTTTGTCCCTAGTCATCAAATTCTTGACTCTATTATTACTGTCCATGAGAACATCCACTCTCTTGTTAAAGCTAAGAAGCAGGGTCTCATCCTTAAGCTTGATCTCTCCAAAGCCTATGATAGGGTTGACTGGTCTTTCCTCTTGAAGGTTCTAATGTCTTTTGGTTTCTCACCCAGATTTTTGGATCTCATCACCTAACTTATCACCTCTGCTTCTTTTGTTGTTATTATCAATGGTTCACCTTCTCCTTTTTTCCAAGCCTCTAGAGGTCTTAGGCAAGGGGATCCTATTTCCCCCATCCTCTTCATTATTATGGCAGAATGTTTTGGAAGGAGAATGGAAAATTTGGTTTTGCAAGGCTCCTTTAAGGGTTTCCACCCTTCCACTATGGATCTTGTTTGTTCTCATCAACAATTTGTCAATGATACTATTATCATGGGGGAATCTAGTATTTCTGAAGCTAAAATTTTGAAGAGTACTCTTTGTAAGTTTGCCTCTACATCGGGTCAGCTTATCAATTGGACTAAAAGTGAAGTTTTTTTCATCAATACCCCAGAGAGAAGACAACAGAGAATCAGTAGAATCCTGGATTGTAGGATTGTTGATCTTCCTGCAAACTACCTTGGTCTCCCTATGGGCACTGCTCCTCCTAACTCCTTCTAGATTTCTCTAGTGGACAAATTCCAGAAAAAGTTAGCTGGATGGAAAGGAGCCCTCCTAAGTCAGGCTGGAAAGCTTCTCTTCTAAGTATTCCGATATATGCTCTTAGCCTTTTCAGAATTCCTGTTAAGTATGTTGATGCTATCAATAAAATCCAAAGAAGATTCCTTTGGTCTGGGGTTGAGGACAAGAAAAGAATATCCTTGGTGGCTTGGGACCAAGTATGTAAACCGAAGAGCCATGGCGGTCTAGGCCTGAGGAGGATCCAAACCCTAAATGAAGCTCTTCTATCCAAACAAGTCTAGAGAATGTTTCATCTTGATACTGAATGGTGTAAAATTTGGCGAAGTAAGTACTCTCTTCAATCCTCTTCCCTTTCTTCTTTTTTCAATTCGGATATTAGTATTAATGGCTCCCACATATGGAAGTATGCCTCTAAATGTAAAGAAAGTATAGCTAAAGGAGTGATCTGGAAAGTTGGAAATGGTAGGAAAGTTAAATTCTGGGAGGATCCCTGGCTTTTTGATAAACCTTTGATAGAAATCAATGAATGGGCCCCATATGCTCCCTCTTGTATAAGATCTTTTGGCTCCTTAGTTGCTCAGTACTGGAATGGTAATGAATGGCAGAATATTGAAAGCATCCACCCAAGCCTCTCTAAGCTCAAGATCCATTTGTCTGCGGTTTGGTTGAACAAAGAGGTTGACTTCTTGATCTGGAAACATGATCCCAAAGGTACCCTTTCTGTTTCCTCTATGTATTGTGTTTTGTCCCCTGATCCTTTAGGTAATCCCTTCTAGTCTAAATTATGGATTAGAGGCCTAACCCCCAAGATCAATTTCTTCTTCTGGATCATCCTCCACAATAAAATCTCGACCCTTGACAACCTGAAATGTAGAGGCTTTGCTATCCCTAATAGATGTGCTCTATGCCTTCAGGAAGAAGAGTCTATGGACCACCTTGCCATTCACTGCCCCTTCTCAGCCTCAATATGGGAAAGATTTCTCAATAGTTTTAGCATTGCCTAGGTGTTTCCCAACACCATCACAAATCTGTTTTCCTCCTAGAACATAAAATGGACTAATTCTTTTTTGAGATCTTTGTGGTAGCTCTCGCTTCCTCACATCCTATGGGGACTATGGAAAGAAAGAAATAATCGAATCTTTAGGGATATTTCCCTCCATGAGGATATTGTGTTCCAAAAAATCCAATGGGTGATTCAGGAAAATATAGAGATCATTGAGGGTCCTTGTTTTTTGAACAATACACCGAAAGCAAATATTTTAAGGGTGTGGAATATGAAGAGTACCGACAGTCCAAACCTCACTCATAACAAAAGGCTTGAAGTTAAATGGAAAACCCCCCCTCATGGTTGTTTCAAAGTTAATTTTGACGATGCTGCCAAAGGTAACCCAGGTCCTTCAAGTTGTGGAGCTGTTCTAAGAGATGACAAAGGAATGTGTAAGGAAATGGTTGCTGTCCCTATTGGAAATCAAACTAATCATAAAGCCAAAGCGATGGCTGCTCTCCAAGGTATCCTCCTAGCAAAAGAATGGAATTGTCCCCACCTATGGATTGAAGGGGACTCAAACAATATTATTAATTGTCTTAAGGGGGTCTCAAAACCTTCATGGTCAATCAACAACATTATCATCTTTGCTAGAGACCTTATTAGTACCTTTTTAAAAAGCTACATATCCCACATTTACGAGGAGGCCAATGGCTCTGCTAACTGGTCTGCCACTATGGCAGTTAATAAGGAAGCAATAACCATGTGGACGAGAGAACAAGGACTCCCCGAAGATGTTAGGCAAATCATTCGCTATGATCGTTATAGAAGTACTCCTAAGATACTTGATGGACAGGATAATTATGAAAAGAACTGACTTGAGTACTTCGAGTCATTATAATAATGAGAGACTCATTTATTATATTACCAATTCCATAAGTTCCCATGCTTTATGGGTGACTTTGATAGTTCTGAAAAACTCACCGGCTAATCTGCTCTGCAAGTTTCAAAATTTGGTGTTGAACAGCGGCAATATGGGTGGTAACAGGAGGTGATATGAACCAAGTAGTTGTAAAGAATGGAAATAGAAAGAGGAGGTTTGGGGTATTCTACAAAAGGGTGGCTTCTCGAAATTAATGGAGAGACTCCACGGTCATGACGGTATGGTCACTAGTTTTTTCTATAAAAATTGGAAAAAGGGTATGCTAAAAATGGGAGACCAAACTGTAGAAATCGATGAAGATTTAATTGCTCAAGCTATGAGCCTCACAAGAGAAGGGTGAAACTTCTACAGAGATAGGAAAGTCAATAGGGAAGCTATTGAAAGATACCTAGACACCATGAAAGAGAATAAATGACTGGTAAAGTTGAGCAAAACCTACTACCCACCCAAGGATTTTGCCAAACCCTGGCGGGAAGTCCTCTTTGTTTAATGCGATGCATCACTCTAGATGGTAGGTTCACTAAACTTTATGGTTATCACTTTGTTCTACTAAATCACTTTAGGCACAATGATAAGGTTCACTTCCCTTATTTTCTACTCTATTCAATGAATGCGTCCCTCAAGGCCTACAAAGAGAACCCACGGGGTGATATGACCATGCACCAAGGCCTTATGGTACTAATCTATGACCATCTTAAGGCCAACCAAATTTCTCGGATGCAGCCCTCTGCGGATTCTGAGGATGAGGGGTCTGACCCTGCCTTCTCAGAGGAAGAGGAGTCTAAAAGTGACCCTTCGACTGATACTGAGGATAGCATGGATGTCTTGGATTATGAAAGTGGGAAGAAAAGGAAATACATCAAAACCAAACCCTCATCCTCTAAGGGAAAAAAGCCTAAAGGTAGACCCCTGATTAGCATTTCTTCGGAAGAGGAGACTTAAAATGACTCTGAGGAGGAGTACCCTCAAGGGCGGCTAAAGAAGAAGACTAAAGCTCACACCCAAGCCAGGAAAATGCACAAGAAGAAAGAGGAGACTGTTAAGGAACCGGAAGCCCACAAGCAGGTAAGGGCCCTGGAAGATGATTAGAATCTAGAAAAGGAGACCATGGAAGAGGTTCTTAGGGCTGTTGACACAACCATCCAGCACACCCCTAAAGAGGAAAAGGCAATCCCTAGAAAATTTGACCCCCCCTCTAACCCTCCCCTCGAGGGTTTGCAAGGTTTCAAGGAAACTATGGAGTGGCTCATCAATGGTTACAAGAAAGCTGTGGACGAAAATAAAAAACTCTATAACAAAATCTTGATCCTGGAAACCATCAATACAGCGGAAGGGAAGACCATGGCCAACTTCATAGAGGACCTGAAAAGTACCATCGCCAAAGCTAAAGACATAAGAGATGCTTTCAACCCCAGGTTCGAAAAAATTGAGAAGGATTTGTTGGAAAGAAAGAATCTTGCTGACACAAACGACCACACTCTCATGGAAACTGTCAGCAAAATTGGCAAAATTGAGGAATGCCTGAAGAACATTGTTGAACAGAGCCTTAGCATCCTAAAGATTTCAGCCAACAACACCAACACTCTCATAAGTAAATTGGATGATGAAAAGGAAATCCTAGACATTGACCTGGAAACGGAAGGAACAAGGGAAGCTGAAGGCCCCAGAACCTATACCAGAGGAAAAAAGAAGGACAAAATACCTAACAAGGATCTGGAAGACCTTAAAGTTGTCAAGGCTTCTTACGATGAGCTGGTGACAAAGGCAGAGGACTTGTTGAAGAAAATTTTTGTGTAGCGCCTTCTCAGTTTCTTTGATGTTGTTAGTTTTGTTGTCCTTTCTATTCACTGGCTTTTTTCCAGTCTTTTTGTATGCAGCTCTTAAGCTCTAATCTTTTTGGTGTCTTATCTTAATATCTTATGTTAAAGGTTTCGGGTTCTGAAAACCTTCTTTTTTAATTAATCAGAACAATTAAAGACTTTAGTCCCTTTTGTAGGTTGAAGCAAATTGAGACATCTTCAAATGAAATCCCTTTAGTCAATATAGAAGATCCAATCTTAAAGGAAATATTTATGTATAGATTTTTTTTCAAAATCAACATTATTATGATTATAAACAGGTAGATGTAAACACTATATTTAATGGTATTTAATCATTTCGTTTATTTATTCTACAATATAATTTTATTTTTTTTAAATATTTTATTTTATTTACATTGTTTACTGAAAACCCATTTTTTTTACGTAATAGTTTTGAACATGGCATAAAGTCCTATTTAAATAAAGATAGTTTTCTTTTTTTTTTTTAAACACTTTAAATATCTATAAATGTGGGTCATTTTTTTAATGAAAAAATGTAACTTGAATTTCATTAAATACAAAATAGAAAAATCATCTTTAACTTCCTAAATATTACAATGTTGTTTTCACTTTTCACCTAAAATTCTTCTTAAATTACTTTTTTTCACTATCTAAATTTTCTATTGTAAATTTATTTTTTTATCTCTCACAATGTAATATTTGTAAATCATTGTTCTTTCTACCATTACCTTTAATAATAAGATTTAAACTAAAAATTACATATGAATATAGCTGAAGATAGGCTATAATTTCAAAAAAAAAAATTTAATCTTATTTTATTTCTATTAATTATAAAATAAAATATTAATATATATGCCTTTTAATTAATATTTCTATTAATAATGTATAGAATTTTATTTTTTACAAACAAACCATTTACCCTCAAAAGTTGTCCAATACTACATGATACTGAGTTCCTTAATTCTTTTCCAATATCACAATTGTAGCATTGAATGTCCACTGCCAAAATTAATTTAATTAAAATATTTTATAAAAATCAAAGACAAAGAAAACCAAAACTCTACTACACTGAATATTTCCATTTTACCCACAAATATAACCAAAGAGAAAATGCAACATGAATGTGAAAACGACAAGAGTGTCACCTCCGTATTTACGTCATCTAAATTTTTTTACAAAGAAAAATATGTATCTTAAAAATTAGGAATTAGAAAATTGTGGATAATGTAGAAGTATATTTTATTAAGGTTAATCAAACAATATACTCATAAAAAAATTATTCAAAATTTAAAAATAACTATAAACTACATAATAAATTATTGATTAAATATAATTTCTGATGCTCTGCAAAATGGGGTTATGTTAGACAAGAACCTATGGTTGTATAACACAAGAAAACACAAGAAACCAAGAGAAATGTTAGTGTTAATCAACCAAAACTAGTCTAAGAAGGCATACCAAGAGAGACACTAAAAAAAAGAGTAAAGAATTTAACTATGAAAATGAATGCAAGAAGACATCTCCAAATGTCTTCTACCATGCTTGTAGCTCTTCCTCCCTTGTTCCTCTCCTCTCCAAGTTCCAAATAAGTCTAGCTCTCAGCAGCTTTTTGCACTATGGATGCCTTATGGAGGTTCAAGATGAAAAATGATTTACTTATGCAATGCAAGTGTAAACAAAAAGCTAATATTAGATAATATGGAATGAAAATGGTTTATTTTAATCCAAAATAACATTATATTAATGATTTATGCTAAATGCTCTCTAAAAATGACTATAATGTAAATGCATACAAGTTTTCAGGATCTGGATTATGAAGAAATGGGCTCTATTTATAGAAAAAATGGAGCAATGGATGGTTGAGATTGAGTAATCTCAACAAGGGTCGGGATTGAATGATATTTAATCCATGAGAGGGCTTTCAACCCAATCCCATGTTGACATGTGTCAACATGAGATGGGTTGAGAGGAGAGGGAATAAGCATTAAATGCTTGACATGACCTGAGGGTTAACTTGGGAGTTAAGATTAAGGTTGGGTTGAGTGAATAAATTCATTATCCAAAGAATAATGCTTTTATCCAATGGATAAACTCTTGTGCAAGAGTTAGTGAGGATAACCCTAGTCAAAGCAATAAATTCTTGAGAAGACACATGGGTCACATGAGGGTTAAGTTAGGGGTCAAAGTCCCTAACCATGGGTGCAAGTGGATTTAACCATAAATGGCTATGTAAGAGCCATTAATGGTCATGTAAGATTCATTAGTGGTTTGGAAAACTGTAGAGGTTACCTTATTGGACACATAAAGCATTAAATGCTTTTCAAAGACTTTGGAGTCTTTGAGAAGTGACTTCAAGTAGCTTAGGAATCTGACAATAACTAGGGGCTGGATTAGGCTAATTAGGAAGGGGTTAGAAGAATCTAGAAGGGGATTAGGATTGCAAGTGGGTTTGGTGGGTGAGGGAAAATGGAATTCTTTATTAAAATAAAATTCATTTATTTCAACAAATAAGTGCAAGTTGCATTTTTAGAAGAATGCAAGTGGGGGGGATTTAATTATTTAAATAAATGTTTTATTTATTTATTTAAAAGAGGAAAGGGGATTAAATAAAATAAATAGGATTTATTCATTTAATTGAGTGTGAATTTGGTTTAATGAACTAATTAAAATAAATTGAATAATTTATTTATTTAATAGGAGAATGTTTGAAGATGAATTAATTAAATATTAATTTAATTAACTGATGGCTAGTGAGTTTTTAATCAAATAAATAGAAAATATTCAATTAATTAAACTGGATAGATTTATGTGACTACAATTTCAACTAAGAATATTAATAATTTAATTCTAATTTTTTTGACTGTTTGTTAAAAGAAATTCAAATTATACCTTATATTTATTATTATAAAATTACATAAGCTTTCACAAAATAGATATTAAAAAGTAGGAAAACCAAGTTGTTAAGGGACCAAATCTCTTAGCCAACAGAATATTCTCCTCCAAGTGTATAGTATAATACCCACAATAATAGGAGGGCTAAAATACAATTGTGTGAAAAGGACGGAAAAGGGAAAATGGCAGCTATCAGCATGAGACTTTTACGGGTGCGTGAGACAATACCAGTGGGCTATGCCCACATTAAATAGCCTATTGGCTATAATATATATTATAGTATATAATATATTATATATTATTTGATATTATATATTATATTATATTATATTATATTATATTATATTATATTATATTATATTATATTATATTATATTATATTATATATTATATTATATTATATTATATTATATTATATATTATATTATATTATATATTATATAATATATAATATAAGATAATATAATATAATATTTTTTTCACTCCATTATGTAGGGGGGCATCTCGAAATTTGGCTGGGGAGATGAGGCGATTGCAGATCCGCTGCCACCTGTGGATCCTTTTGGCCGACAAACGGACCACGTGCCTCAGTGGGTTTTTTGTAGAGGACAGTGGGTTGATATGGTTGTTCAGCATGGGTTTCGTTATGATGTTCCTCAGCAAGGGGCTTGACATGGTAGTGAGGGTTTGCATTGGGTAGCTAATCAACAACGAGACTTTTGCTATCTCCCTATTTCTAGTTATTTCCGTAGTTTTTTCCTACAGAAGGGTGGGCATGGTCAAAAGGTTGGGAATAAGGCTCTGGGTGTTCGACGGCATGGTTTAGGTGCTATGGTTTCCTCTGCGAAGCAGGCTCCAGTTGAGGTATAGTCGGGGGTATGCCCTAATTCTTCTTCACCAAGGGAAATCTTGGTTGGTGATGTTGGTAATAGTCTTCCTCTGCCTAATCTTGAGGAGGATACTTCAAAGTCACAGTCTGTGTGGCTTCCGGTACCCTCGAATGATGTCCCTGATAATTCTTTGGGTAAGAAAGCTCGTGATCTCCAGGCACTTACAATTATAATTTAGGTTTGGGGTGATGTCATTCCTCTTTCAAAGTTACAATGCAAGATTCATTCGCATTGGTATGGCACCTTGTATTTTCAAGTTTTATTTGCGAGTTCTTTCATTGTTGTGTTTGATTCATCTAAAGCTAGCGATAAGGCTTTAGATGTTCTCTTTTTCTGGTTGGGAAAAAATTTTATCTTTGTAGAGATTTGGAAACCTCTCTTCGAGCCTTCTTGGGTCTCCTCCAAATAGGTTCCTTCCTGGTTCAAACTTCCTCAGTTGCCTTCTGAATTTGTTGATTCTAATATTTTAAGAAAAATTGGGGATTCTTTTGGCAAGTTCTTACTTTCTCACTCTATATTTGAGGATGGTTTCTTTTTGGTTAAAATTTGTGTGTTAGTTGCTTCAAATATTTCCCCTCCTTGAACCTGCAACATTAGGTCCTCTGCTGGTATTTGGCATCAAAATCTTGTTAGGGATTTTGTTGATTTTGTTTGTTCGTTAGTAGCTATGGGCTCGGCTTTGTTCTTTGATATGAAAAAGATTAAATTTGCCTCTACAACACTTGAGTCTTCTATTGAGAGAGATCTTGAATCTTTTTCTTGGGCTAATATGCAATCTGTATTGAAGGATTCTAATATCCCATCTTTTATTCCTCCTTTGGACAAGAATGTCTCGGTTGGGGTTAATTCCATTCCAGATTTAATCAAATGTTCTTTTCCTATAAAGTCCTTGGGTCTTGATAAGGGCATTTGTATGGATAATTTTAATTCATTGCCTCATGTTGTTGTTAATATGTCTTAAAAATCTGTGGGTCTTGACAAAAGTAAACCTATTGATAAGGGTAATTCTCTGCCTTCTGTAGCTATTAGACCTACTAATCTAGTTAATAAGTGTTACCCCTTATTTATCCGCTTATAGCTTATCAATTAGGGGTCATCATTTAATTAAGTATTGCAAAGCTTAAGTCTTCATCAATTTGAGTTTCGTACTCGTCCGTTGAACCCTTTATAAAGTTCAAAATTTTGGTTCAAAGGAAATGTGGTCTATTAAGTTCTAAGTCTTCATTAGCATAGTCGTTGAACTTGAACTTTGAACCTTTCGGGTTCAAGGTTCAAGGTTCAATCGGTCTTTTGTCTTATGTATTGCGACTATCCCTTTAATGTCAATCCTTGTGGTCATCTTGAACTTGAACCATTGAACCAATCTTGGAATGGTTCAAGGTTCAAGGTTCATTTTTGCATCATTGAAATTTTCTTTGGTTTCCTTCTTCCTTGCCGCAAGTGTTGATCTTTTGTCTTTGAACTTTGAACCAATGAACTTCTTTTGAAATAGTTCAAGGTTCAAAGCGTTGTTTTAAATCAGCCTAACGGTGTTTAGGAGATAAAGGCGGCATGATGGGAATAGAATATTCTTCATTTTTCATGTTTTCAAACTATAATTATGGAAAGCAATCATGAGAAAGCATGTTGACTATTTGGAATTGATTTTTAATTAATGAGCATGTTAGAACTATGTCAAATCATGGGAAGTTTTACACGGATAAATGAGCTGGGGCGAAGCATGCTTTGGTACTTTTCAGTGTTTTCCATCCTTAAATATGATGCTTCTCAGGTAAGAAAATCATTGTTGCTGCTGGCGAAGAGTAAGGACGTGGAGGGTAATTTAGCTCAGTTTTTCTAAGGGTTACACAGTTTGATGGTGAAGACAGGTGAGTTTAACCACTAACCTTCCCTGCTTTGTTTTAGCTTTGAAATTGGTTAGTGTAATTCTTTGCCTCGGGGTTGAATGCTATCTGATTGATGCAATTTTAAGCAAACATGAGACCAATTCATCCGAACTTGGGTCGAACATCATGCTTAATTAGTACCCTTCCAGAATTAGATGATACAGCTTTAGTTCAAGATGAGTTAGAGAATTTTCTAGAAAGGGCTAAGAATCCAGAGGCCAATTCCATGATGGAAAAGATAGTTCGCAGCAGTCTGGTTGAAGCCACTGCTTTCCCAATCGCTACTCCTTGGGCAGAATTAGTGTATGCATGCATGGGCAAATATGATGCTAGTAACAAGTGTATTAGGGCCAATGATGGAGACATTTTAGTGTGGATTGACAGAGAAACAGTAATGGCTGCAATTGGGATCCCTCACAAAGAGTCGTACGAAGATTGGTCCATAAGAACCTCATATGAATTTTTCTCTGAGAAGAAAAGTGTTTATCGGAGTGTCATTGCTAGAAATTGGCTCCTTAAAATGCAGAAGGGAGGTTCTAGCTTACCTAAACCCTTGACAAAGGAGCATTTTATTACAGAAGTGAGCGATATTGTAATTCTTTTGAACAGGCTCAAGGGGAATTCACATGCCTTCTATTGGGAAGACTCGATGTATTTTTACATTCAGGTGTTATTATCTGGCGAGAAATACCTTGATTGGGCGCAAGTAATTGCAGAGAGATTGCATGAGGGTTTGAGTAATTCTATTGGAATAGCCAGTTTTCATATGTCTTCCTACCTGTTTTATATTTTAGCCTGCATCAGAGAATGGCCAAGATTATATCAAGAACCTTGGGTTGAAGGAATGAAAGTCTATGAGTTCTATCCACACTTGCAGAGACAGAGGTATACAGAAAACTTCTTGACATGGAATGATGTCTTTGTAGGAAGATAAACTTTTGAACTGAAGGGAAATATGAATAAGAGAATGTCATCTGAAGCATTAAAATTGATTAGTACTTATGGGAGTTGTTTTATTCAATTTCCTAGGTTCACTTATATTAGAATTGGAGGCTTTGAAGATGAACCTTTCAAATTGACCCGGTATACTCTTGATAGTAATGTACTCCTGGAAGTCTACCAATAATTAGCTCACGTTGACAAGAAATTAGGGATGAAAAGTGAGTCTGGAGCAATTTTCCCAATTGAACTTAGATATTACAGCTGCAAAACTACCTCTGATGCATTGAATTTAGAAGTGGAACTCAAGAAAATGAATCTGTAGCCTTATGTTACTCGGCAGGGGTTTGACAGTAAAGGATATGCAATAGAACATCTAAATGTTGATGTGAAATTTTCACATATACCCTAGTTAGAAGACTACTGGGAAGATTGTTGTGATGAATTTGAAGTCCGAAGAAGATTATGGTCAAGGTTCACTTTACGGCAAATCATTACTATGAAATTATCAATGAACATAGCAGGAGTACATGAAGAGGAAGGTGAAGATGTATTGGACCCAGAGTTCAATAAGAGAATTCATAAGAAAACTCTTCCTAAAATTGACTAGGATAGGAGAGTAGAAGAAAAAATCCAATCTAGAACCTTTAATGTTATAAGGAGAACAGAAAAGTGGTTAAGAAACCATAAATCTGGAATGAGACTGACCACTACCTTAGTTGAGAAATTAGTTGAGCAACCTCATACTACTGCACAAACCCTCATTTCTTCCTCTGACATAGTTGTTGATATTGTAGGTGCTACTGATACGAAGAGTGAGAAGGTTCAAACTAAGAGGTTCAAGGAATCACTATTTGGCTCCTCATCAGTTCGAGTCACCCATTCCAGAAATAAGAAGAAAAGTAAAGAACCTACAAGGGAAGAAGCCATCATAATTCTTGATAGTGAAGAAGCACAAGTAATTATGGGTGAACCAGTAGCAGATATCCCTGCAACTCAAGATGTAGATAAACAAAAAGAACAACCTAAGGATAATCTCAATCAGGTGGCCACTTTGGCTATCATGGATTCATCAAAGTATCAAATGCTGCCAACAAAGGAATCTCCAAATGTTTCCCGATGGTTGGGAGCCTCAATCAGCAAGAAATGAAATGTGGTTCCTATTAGCGTTCCAATAGAAGATATGGTGAGTAGATGCCTTGGAAAAACGTCTAATTCTAAGAGGCTAAAAGCAAAGGCCATGCTGGAGGTGGATGAGAATACAGGGCATTGGGTAGCTGAAATGGCTAAGCCAATTTCAGAAAAATATCCAGAAAATGCTACTGAGAAGGACTTGTCCATTGAAAAGATTGATTTAGGAACTGCTTCTAGGGCTGCTGACACAAAACATTTAGAATCTTCCACTAAAAGGATGTTATCTAGAACATGGAAGGATGAGAAGGACAAGCAGGAACTGAAACAAGTTGTTAAACAGATGGCATAATACATCAATGTCATACATCATCCTAGTTCGCAACCCCTATCGCAGATTTCTCTGTGTTTTGATCCTAAATCGCCAATGAACCAAAATTTGTTGGATAAGGTTCAGAGGAATCGTATGATGGCAAAAACCTTCGATGAGTGGCTTGAATCCATAATTCAACAGGGAGCAAGGTATATTGCTAATCTGATCAGGGTATACAAGGATGCTATAACTATAACTCAGGAGCTAGAAACAAAGGTGACAACATGGGAAAAAGAAAGGAACAAATGGGTAGCAGTGTTGATTCGGATGAAAGATGTGCAGAAATATGGTGTCATGAAGTTTCTCGCTGAAAAGGCAGTAAAAGATTTGGATGACAAGATATTGTATGTGGCAAAAGAAAATATTGAATGGAGAAATTCAATCACTAAGCAAGGCCACAAAAAATCCATTAAGTTGTTGAAAGAATTGAAAGAACTCATTGCTGTAATGCAGAAAGATTTGAAGTGCATTGATGTAGAGCTTCTTAAGGAAGATGGACAAACCATCAAGCAGATAGTGGATATGGTGGAGAATTTCAAAGGAAAGATGAACCTGGTTAAAGAATCAAAATCTTTAACCAAAGATGACTTCTCCAGAGTTGCCAGAATTGAATCTATGTTGGTTGTCTTTTCTGATCACTTGGAAATGCACAAAACTAAAGTTATGGAAGTGAGTATGGACAAAGAGGTTTGGAAGAAACGCATCTTGCACATTGGGCTCCCACATTATCAAGTTGTTCACAACTTTTCAATGGCTCATATGGAGTGGCGAAATATATGTGGCACAACACACCAATAAGACAAATCAAGAACCATTTCCTGTTCTGCAATTATAGCTCTGTTTACGGCTCTTGGTTGTTTTTAGTTAATTTCAGTTACAAACGGTTGTTTCTTGAAGCTTTGTGTTTAGCTATTAGGTTATCCTGGCAGCTATAAATATTAGGAATGGATGTTTTGGCACGGATCCATAAAATTTTGTAAAAATTAAGATAGCAGACTGTTTTACTTGTTAATTTCAATGAAATACTCCATCTTTGAATGGAATGGAATGTCTAATACAGCTTTTGATACCTGTGCATTTGAATATATAAAAGATTTCTATTGGGATATTTATATGTTCATGTATTGGATTCCCTTCTCTGATTTTTATCAAATATTAAGTCTGTGAATCAATCTGATGAATGAAATTAGTTGAAAGCATTTGAATGTTCTGATTCCCTTTGTCTTATGAGGCATGAGCGAATATCAATCAGGGTTCAAATATTTTGATCACTTCATATAGGTTAATCATTATTTGAAGTTTAATGTTTTGTTATGCATTCCAATAATCTTGGTGAGGCATTCATTTTGTGTTGACAAGTGAATGTTAAATCCTTTCTTTGCTTTCTGGTTAAAAGTGAATTATATGATAAAATTTGGTCAAAATTCATTGAATATCATATGGGGAGTTGTACCCCTATGCAAAGGGTAAATTAACATTATTTACCCAACTGTTGGTTTTCATTGGTTTCCTACTGGGTGAACATGAGTATTTGTTAATAAATTTTGGGAAATCCAATCTGTTAACTAACAGATTTTTGGCGACTCTGCTGGGGAGTCAAATAATAAGGCTAGTTACATAGCCACAAGCAATATTAATGATCAATTACCAGTTTGCTTGAACTTGTGAATCATGAGCACACTGGAGCCAAGAAGGTACACTAGATCTCAAAGGTGTGAAGGAATATTTGATCCAGTTTTTCAAGACTTGCAAAATTTGAACTTTTTCCCTTCCTTTACACCTAGAAGAAGAGCAAGAAGTAGACCCCCAAGTTCTTCCCCTGTTTTTCCCCAAACTTCTGTTTGTCACGCCTTAACCTTGCATGTTGTTACCCTTCCTTCTGTAATTAATCCTATTCCTTTGAATATTGTACTTCCCATTGCTGGGAATAATCCGTGGGGTCCAGCTGTAGGACCACTTGCTCTTGGTGCTAATCTGCATTCTTTGCCTAAAGGGTCTAGAGAACACTTACCCAGGTTCAATGGTGATGGAAGAGTGACAGTTGATGAATATTTAAATGCATTTAATGTTGCATGTGGGGTTTTAGCTGTTCAACATGAAGATGTAGCAATAAGGTTGTTTTTACAGACATTAACTGATGGAGCAACTGATTGGTTTTATCATTTGCCAAATGGTGTAATAACAAATTGGCAAGATTTGAAAACTAGGTTTGAGGCTAGGTTCAAAGTGGCAGAAGATGAGCATTCCCTCATAGCCCAGTTAGCCCAATTAAAAAAAAAGATTCCTGAAACAATGAGGGATTTTGTGGCAAAATTTGGTAAAATTGTTCATAAGATTCCAGTTAATCGAAGGCCTTCTGATGATAATCGAAGTGTTTCTTTATTAATGCAATGCCTGCAGAAATAAGTTTCTTTAGTCGTAGGCAAAGAGTGCAAGATTTAGCCGTTGCCAAAACTTTTGCAGTAGAGTTAGAGGATGATTTAATTAATGTGGGTAAGTGGAAGAGATAAATTCAAACTGCTACTTCGCAGTCATCAACTTCCACAACTTCATCTGACCCTGTAATCCAGAGACTGATGAATGATGTAATTGCTCTCAAAAGGCAGCTACCTAAGGCTAGTACTTCCTATCCTCAGCCTTATCAAGATGTTCCAAGAATAATTAATAATCAACCTACAGGGATTGGGAATAAAACTCTACAACTTCCTCCAGTTCAACAAAGACTAGCCATTGAACCACCACCACATAGAGAAAACATGTGTGTTTTTCATTTAACGGATGATCATGATGGTAGTTCATGCCCTGAAATGGTACGACATGCACAGATGCTTAGTACAGGAGAAGTCATAAGTGAACTTGTTTTAGAAGGAGAAGTTCATGGGCAGCCTGGCGACTCTAGAATACACTTCCTTGAATATGACTCAGATTCAGATAGAGGAGGTGATATATTGGTGACCCTTGAAGATTCCTCTTATGTCGTTCTTACTAGGAGTCAGCATCCTTTTAAATATACAAGTACCCCTACTTCTCCTGAAACTTTAACTAAGAGTAAAGAAGTCATGAACTGAAATTATGAGAATGGTTCAAAGGTTCAAGAAGTTCAATTGTTCAAGCGTTCTGAGTCTGATACTTCTTTTGATATCGTGGAGTTTTGTAAAGCATCAAGGATTCAAATCTCTCCTGTTGAATACCTTAAGTTGAATCCTAAAGAATTAGAAAAGATAATTAAGTATGTGCAAGAAGGAAATTCTCAACTGAAGCCCTCAAGTTTACCATTGATAAATCTTGAACCCTCACAATATAACAAGGAAGTTAAAACTATGGAATTGTCTGTTGCTTCTACATCTAAGACATCTCTTGATGAACTGGTTGAATCATCGCACATGTCTGATCTAAAACCTGAGCCATTTTATGTGTCTTTATTTATCAATGGATATAAGCTCAATAATTGCATCATTGACTTAGGAGCCTCGGATAATATAATGCCTTCTACAGTTGCCAAAGCATTATGTCTCCCACTCACTAAAACCTTTGGGAAGTGTTATTCAATGGATTCAAAACAGGTGCCCTTGCTTGGTCAGATTAAACATGCTCAAGTTGCTCTAGCAGTTCATCCGAATAAAAGAGTAAAGCTAACTATATTAGTTGTTGATATCCCTGCAAGTTATGGAATGCTCTTAAGCAGAACCTTTTGTAAGGATTTAAGTGGTGAAATTAAAATGGACTAGTCTGAAGCGGTGATTCTGGTAGGTAAACAGAAGATTACTCTCGTTCCTGAAACAAAATCCAAATATACGGTTTTTCCTTCTGATGATCCAAAGTCACAAATATTGTATCAGGAATGTGAATTTGGTAACTATTTTCTTTTCTCTGATGATAAAAAGGGTACATCAGAAGACGTGGTTGATCACGCTGTAGAGTTGTGGACAATGGAATTTGATGGAAGTTGTGCATCTGCTGGGTCTGGCACTGGAGTGGTACTTATTTCTCCACAGGGTGAGAAGATTCCTTTCTCATTTAAACTAGAGTTTAAAAATACGAATAACACTGCAGAATATGAAGCATTATTGCTAGGAATTGAACAAGCCAAGAAAAGAGGAATTAGACTGTTGTGCGCTAAGGGTGATGCAGAATTGATTGTAAATCAAGTTCATAGTGGTTATTCTATGAAAAATGAGAGGCTTAAACATTATAGAAATAGAGTCTAGGATGAAATTGAGTATTTTGATGCATTTTCAATAGAAGTTATTCCCAGGAGTCAAAATTCCTGCGTGGATTCTTTGGCAGTATCAACATCTTTATTACTTCCACATCCAGATTTTGGTACCGATGTTTACAAAATTGAAGTAATATATCATCCTAATGTTCCTAATAATTCAGATTTCTGGCAAGTGTTTGAAGATGATAAACATATTGATAAGTTCTTACAAAATGTTGCAATGTTTGCTCGATCTTATTTTGAAGGTTCTGAAAACCAATGCAATGAGTTTTGTCCAGATGAGAAGGGAAGCTTCAAAGAGGGAGTGGTTCATCTTAAAGGTAATCAAATTCCAAAAGGGTTAGTAACCTTATAGAGCCTATTTGACCACAATGACAAGTATGTAAAAAGAACCGATTCCCAAAATGCTTATACATCAGGTGAATATGAGAAAATTAATATTGGTGATGAAAATGATCCAAAAACGGTCAATTTGGGTAAAAGTTGCACTCCTAAATAAAGGTATTTGTTTGTTGAACTGTTGCAAAGTTTTTTTGATGTTTTTGCCTGGTCCTATGAAGATTTGAAAGATTTTAGAAATGGCCAATTTCAACATCATATTCCCCTTAAACCAGAAGTGGCACCTTTCAGACAAAAACTAAGGGATTATAACCCCAAAGTTGCAGATGTTATTTTCAGAGAAATACATAAAATGCTTCAGGCAAGGATTATCTATCCAATCCATCATTCCACATGGGTGGCTAATATTGTTCCGATTCGTAAGAAAAATGGAGAAATAAGAATTTGTGTTGATTTTCAGAATCTGAATCAAGCTAGCTTGAAAGACAATTATCCTTTACCAACGATGGATCACATTCTCCAAGCTGTTGCCGGATCCGAAATGATGTCAATGCTTGATGGTTTCTCTGGATATAATCAGGTAAGTGTGGCAAAAGAAGATCAACACAAAATGGCCTTTACAACACCATGGGGAACTTTTGCCTATAATCGCATGCCTTTCAGTCTGATAAACGTTGGAGCCACTTTCCAAAGAGAAATGAACCTTTCATTTGGTCACCTGATTGGTAAGATCATTGTTGTGTATCTAGATGATTTAACAGTCTTTTCTAAGAAAAGGAAAGATCATTTCAAGGATTTAGAAACTGTGCTGCAAAGATGCCAAGATCATGGTATTTCTCTTAACCCAAAGAAATCAGTTTTCTGTGTTACTGAAGGAAAGCTTTTAGGACATATAGTTTCACAAGATGGTATCAAGATTGATCTAGATCATGTTAGAGTTATCCAACAGCTAAGGTTGTCGTCGGACAGGAGTGGTGTCAAATCATTCTTTGGTTAGGTAAGCTTTCTCAAGAGATTTGTGCCAGATTTTGCTGAAATCACTAAACATATTGTAGGAATGATGAGTGAAAAACAAATCTTTAAATGGAAGGAGGAAGCAAAGAAAGATTTTGAAGAGGTTAAAAAGGCCATTGCTCATGCTCCAACATTAATTAATCCTGATTTCAAGAAAAACTTTATCATTTACTATTACGACTCAGAGCATACAATGTCTGGTATTCTCCAACAGAAGAATGAACTCAGTGAAGAGCATCCTATTGCATTTATGAGCATCCACCTTAAAAAGAATGAATTAAACTATTTGTTGAATGAGAAGCAAGCTTTTGTAGTTGTTAAAGCTGTTAAGCATTTCAGGTATTATATATTGCATTCTCATTCAATTGTTTTTGTGCCAAACTCTGTTGTTAAAAGTATCTTGACTCAACAAGAAGTGGGAATGAATAATAGAGCAACTTGGGTTTCAAAGGTTCAAGAATTTGACTTGGATATTAGGCTGACAAAGTTAGTTCATGGACAGGGATTATGTCGCCTAATGGCAGAAAATAAAGAAGAAGAAGAAGAAAGTTTGCCATTAGCCCTGTTTGTTAGCCTGCAGGATGAATGGTTTACCGATGTATCCTTTTATTTAACATATGGAGAATGTCCTGTGCATTTTTCTCGCAGAGAGAAAAGAAACTTAAAGTTAAAAGCAGCTAAGTATGTTATTTTTTATGACATATTATATAAGAAAGGTTTAGATGGAACTTTCTTAAGGTGTGTGGATAAAGCACAACGTGAGGCCTTGTTGAAATCATTTCATGATGATGCTTGCGGTGGGCATTTCTCTTCTACAGTCACCACTTACAAGATATTAAGGAACTGCTATTATTGGCCTAGCATGTTTAAAGATGCATATACCTGGATTGCTAAGTGTGACAAATGTAAATTCTTTACAGGAAAACCGCAACTAGCTGCTTTACCTCTCAGACCAGTAGTCGTGGAAGAACCTTTCAAGCAGTGGGGATTAGATTTCATTGGTCCATTGACATCCCCCTTTAGCGCTGGACATACACATATTCTCATAGCCATAGACTATTTTACTAAGTGGGTAGAAGTAGTACCTGTTAGGAGAACAACCTCAGAAGTAGTATGTCAGTTCATAAAGGAAAATATTGTGGTTCGCTTTGGGGTACCATTGAAGATAGTGACTGATAATGCTACAAATTTTTCCTCCACTAAAATATCCATGTTTTGTTATGATCATGGCATTTCTTTGGTGCATTCCTCTGACTATTATCCGCAGGGTAATGGTCAGGCAGAGTCCAGTAACAAAAATCTGATAAATATCATGAAGAAATTGGTCAGTGAAAATGCTAAAGATTGGCACAAAAGGCTATATGAAGCTTTGTGGGCAGATAGGATTTCACCAAAATGAGCAATTGGTATGTCACCTTTTGAACTTGTGTATGGAGTTGGGGCTCAACTCTCACTTCCTCTTGAATTGGCAGCTTCTAAATTGCAAACAGTCATTGAAGATACGTATTTTCAAAATGCATTGGAAAACAGAATTATGTATTTAATTAGAATAGAAGAAGAAAGGGAGAAGTTTGTCGATCACATTACAGAGCATCAGTAGTGGGTTAAAAAGATTTTTGATCACAAAGCCAGGCCAAGGAAATTTATGTAGGGAGACCAAGTCCTACTCTAGGACAAACGGAGGGAGCCGAAGGGAGCACATGGAAAATTTGAGTCATTGTGGAAGGGTCCATTTTTTATTCATGAAGTAAAGGGACCAAATTCCTTCAAGCTAGCCTATGTGGATGGTACTGTTCTTCCCCTGTCCTATTATGGATAGGATCTCAAGCTTTATAAATTGTAAGAAGGTATTCCCTGCGTTTTCTGTACATACCTCAATTTTGTTGTGTTAGCTTTGTTGTGTCAGGTTTTTGTTGTTTTTAGTTGTGTTTGTTTTCGGCCCTCATCTTTGTTTTAATGCATAACAAGAGATTCTAAGTTCCTTCCTAGTCCTTCACAGTCCTGGTCCTCAGTCAGAGCCATTGTTACCCCTTATTTATCCGCTTATAGCTTATCAATTAGGGGTAATCATTTTATTAAGTATTGCAAAGCTTAAGTCTTCATCAATTTGAGTTTCATACTCGTTCGTTGAACCCTTTATAAAGTTCAAAATTCTGGTTCAAAGGAAATGTGGTCTATTAAGTTCTAAGTCTTCATTAGCATAGTCGTTGAACTTGAACTTTGAACCTTTCGGGTTCAAGGTTCAAGGTTCAATCGGTCTTTTGTCTTATGTACTGCAGTTGTCCCTTTAACGTCAGTCCTTGTGGTTGTCTTGAACTTGAACCGTTGAACCACTCTTGGAATGGTTCAAGGTTCAAGGTTCATTTTCGCATCATTGAAATTTTCTTTTGTTTCCTTCTTCCTTGCCGCAAGTGTTGATCTTTTGTCTTTGAACATTGAACCAATGAACTTATTTTGAAATAGTTCAAGGTTCAAAGCATTGTTTCAAATCAGCCCGACAGTGTTTAGGAGATAAAGGCAGCGCGATAGGCACATAAAATTCTTCGTTTTCCATGTTTTCAAACTATAATTATGGAAAGCAATCATGAGAAAGCATGTCGATTGTGTGGAACTGATTTTTAATTAATGAGCATGTCAAAACTATATCAAATCATGGGAAGTTTTACACGGATAAATGAGCTAGGGCAAAGCATGCTTTGGTACTTTTCAATGTTTTACGTCCTTAAATATGATGCTTCTCAGGTAAGAAAATCATTGTTGCTGCTGGCGAAGAGTAAGGACGTGGAGGGTAATTTAGCTTAGTTTTTCTGAGGGTTACACTGTTTGATGGTGAAGACGAGTGAGTTTAAGCACTAACCTCCCCTGCTCTATTTTATCTTTGAAATTGGTTAGTGTAATTCTTTGCCTCGGGGTTGAATGTTGTCAGATTGATGCAATTTTAAGCAAACATGAGACCAATTCTTCCGAACTTGGGTCGAACATCATGCTTAATTAGTACCCTTCTAGAATTAGATGATACAGCTTTAGTTCAAGATGAGTTAGAGAATTTTCTAGAAAGGGCTAAGAATCCAGAGGCCAATTCCATGATGGAAATGATAGTTCGCAGCGGTCTAGTTGAGGTCGTTGCTTTCCCAATCGCTACTCCTTGCCCAGAATTAGTGTATGCATGCATGGGCAAATATGATGCTAGTAACAGGTGTATTTGGACCAGTGATGGAGACATTTTAGTGTGGATTGACAGAGAAACAGTAATGGCTACAATTGGGATCCCTAACAAAGAGTCGTACGAAGATTGGTCCATAGGAACCTCATATGCATTTTTCTCTGAGAAGAAAAGTGTTTATCGGAGTGTCATTGCTAGAAATTGTAATTCTTTTCAATAGGCTCAAGGGGAATTCACATGCCTTCTATTGGGAAGACTGGATGTATTTTTACATTCAAGTGTTATTATCTAGCAAGAAATACCTTGATTGGGTGCAAGTAATTGCAGAGAGATTGCATGAGGGTTTGAGTAATTCTGTTGGAATAGCCAGTTTTCATATGTCTTCCTACCTATTTTATATTTTAGCCTGCATCAGAGAATGGCTAGTATTATATCAAGAACCTTTGGTTGAGGGAATGAAAGTCTATGAGTTCTATCCACACTTACAGAGAGAGAGGTATACAGAAAACTTCTTGACATGGAATGATGTCTTTGTAGGAAGATTAACTTTTGACCTGCAGGGAAATATGAATAAGAGAATGTCATTTGAAGCATTAAAATTGATTAGTACTTATGGGAGTTGTTTTATTCAATTTCCTAGGTTCACTTATATTAGAATTGGAAGCTTTGAAGATGAACCTTTCAAATTGACCCGGTATACTCTTGATAGTTATGTACTCCTGGAAGTCTGCCGACAGTTGGCTCATGTTGAAAAGAAATTAGGGATGAAAAGTGAGTCTGGAGCAATTTTCCCAATTGAACTTTGATATTACAGTTGCAAAACTACCTCGAATGCATTGAATTTAGAAGTGGAACTCAAGAAAATGAATCTGTAGCCTTATGTTGCTCGGCAGGGGTTTGACAGTAAAGGATATGCAATAGAACATCTAAATGTTGATGTGAACTTTTCACATATACCCCAGTTAGAAGACTACTGGGAAGATTGTTGTGATGAATTTGAAGTCCGAAGAAGATTATGGTCAAGGATCACTTTACGACAAATCATTACTATGAAATTATCAATGAACATAGTAGGAGTACATGAAGAGGAAGGTCAAGATGTATTGGACCCGGAGTTTAGTTAAAGAATTCATAAGCAACCTCTTCCTGAAATTGACTGGGATAGGGGAGAAGAAGAAAATATCCAATCCAGAACCTTTAATGTTATAAGGAGAAGAGAAAAGTGGTTAAGAAACTGTAAATCTGGAATGAGCCTAAGCACTACCTCAGTTCAAAAATTAGTTGAGCAACCTCATACTGCTGCACAAACCCTCATTTCTTCCTCTGACATAGTTGTTGATATTGCAGGTGCTACTGATACGAAGAGTGAGAAGGTTCAAACTAAGAGGTTCAAGGAATCACTATTTGGCTCCTCATCAGTTCGAGTCACCCGTTCCAGAAATAAGAAGGAAAGTAAAGAACCTACAAGGGAAGAAGCCATCATAATTCTTGATAGTGAAGAAGCACAAGTAATTATGGGTGAACCAGTAGCAGATATCCCTGCAACTCAAGATGCAGATAAACAAAAAGAACAACCTGAGGATAATCTCAATCAGGTGGCCACTTTGGCTATCATGGATTCATCAAAGTATCAGACGCTGCCAGCAAAGGAATTTCCGAACGTTTCCAGATGGTTGGGAGTCTCAATTAGCAAGAAACGAAATGTGGTTCCTATTAGCGTTCCAATAGAAGATATGGTGAGTAGATGCCTTGGAAAGACGTCTAAGTCTAAGAGGCTAAAAGCAGAGGCCATGCTAGAGGTGGATGAGAATACAAGGCATTGGGTAGCTGAAATGGCTAAGCCAATTTTAGGCAAAGATCCAGAAAATGCTACTAAGAAGGACTTTTCCATTGAAAAGAATGATTTAGGAACTCCTTCCACAGCTGCTGACGCAAAACATTTAGAATCTTCCACTAAAAGGACGTTATCTAGAACATGGAAGGATGAGAAGGACAAGCGGGAACTAAAACAAGTTGTTAAACAGATGGCAGAATACATCAACGCCATACATCATCCCAGTCCACAACCCCTGTCGCAGATTTCTCTGTGTTTTGATCCTAAATTGCCAATGAACCAAAATTTGTTCGATAAGGTTCAGAGGAATCGTATGATGGTGGAAACCTTTGATGAGTGGCTTGAATCCATAATTCAACAAGGAGCATGGTATATTGCTAATCTGATCAGGGTATACAAGGATGCTGTAACTGTAACTCAGGAGCTAGAAACAGAGGTGACAATGTGGGAAAAAGAAAGGAACAAATGGGTAGCAGTGTTGATTCAGATGAAAGATGTGTAGAAATATGGTGTCATGAAGTTTCTCATTGAAAAGGTGGTAAAAGATTTGGATGAAAAGATATTGTATGTGGCAAAAGAAAATATTGAATGGAGAAATTCAATCACTAAGCAAAGCCATGAAGAATCCATTAAGCTGTTGAAAGAATTGAAAGAACTCATTGCTGTAATGCAGAAAGATTTGAAGTGCATTGATGTACAGCTTCTTAAGGAAGATGGACAAACCATCAAGTAGACAGTGGATATGGTGGATAATTTCAAAGGAAAGATGAACCTGGTTAAAGAATCAAAATCTTTAACCAAAGATGACTTCTCCAGAGTTGCCAGAATTGAATCTATGTTGGTTGTCTTTTCTGATCACTTGGAAATGCACAAAACTAAAGTTATGGAAGTGAGTATGGACAAAGAGGTTTGGAAGAAACACATCTTGCACATTGGGCTCCTAGATTATCAGGTTGTTCACAACTTTTCAATGGCTCATATGGAGTGGCGAAATATACGTGGCACAACACACCAATAAGACAAATCAAGAACCGTTTCCTGTTCTGCAATTATAGCTCTGTTTACGGCTCTTGGCCATTTTTAGTTAATTTCAGTTACAAACGGTTGTTTCTTGAAGCTTTGAGTTTAGCTATTAGGTTAGCTTGGTGGCTATAAATATTAGGAATGGATGTTTTGGCGCGGATCCATAAAATTTGTAAAAATTAAGATAACAGACTGTTTTACTTGTTAATTTCAGTGAAATACTCCATCTTTGAATGGAATGGAATGTCTAATACATCTTTTGATACCTGTGCATTTGAATATATAAAAGATTTCTGTTAGGATATTTATATGTTCATGTATTGGATTCCCTTCTCTGATTTTTATCAAATATTAAGTCTGTGAATCAATCTGATGAATTTAATTAGCTGAAAGCATTTGAATATTCTGATTTCATTTGTCCTGTGAGGCATGAGCGAGTATCAATCAGAGTTCAAATATTTTGATGACTTCATATAGGTTAATCATTATTTGAAGTTTAATGTTTTGTTATGCATTCCAATAATCTTTGTGAGGCATTCATTTTGTGTTGACAAGTGAATGTTAAAGCCTTTCTTTGCTTTTTGGTTAAAAGTGAATTATATGATAAAATTTGGTCAAAATTCATTGAATATCATATGGGGAGCTGTACGCTTATGCAGAGGGTAAATTAACATTATTTACTCAACTGTTGGTTTTCCTACTGGGTGAACATGAGTATTTGTTAATAAATTTTGGGAAATCCAATCTGTTAACTAACAATAAGAATGACAGATTTGAGTCTTTTCAGGATGTTGACAGTCCTCTTATTGCCCCTGATGACCATCTCATTGCCCAAGTGCAAAATATTGCTAACAGTAATAACATTTCTCTTAATTCTGAGCTGGCAGACAAAGTAATAACCTTGATTGCTTTTGATTTAGGTAAGCTGGATAATGATTTATCTGCTTTTCCTACTAATAATCCTTTTGAATTGCTCAATCCAGAGAGGGCTATGATTTCTTTTGTTCCTAAGGTTCATGTGAATTCTATTTGGTTTGAGGTTTTGGATCAAGGTAAGGATAGGGCCCCTGATGGAACTGCACTTCTAGGTTCTAATGGTAGATTACCTTTGTTTCAATCCCCGCTCTCTCCTGTATCTCCTTTTAGTACTCTTGCAAAGAAGGGTCATAAGCCTAAACATGTTAAGACACGATTGGAAATTGATGCAGGTATCCAATCAACTCTTCTTTCTCCTTTGGATTCTTCCAAAAAGAAGAGGACAAAGAAGCCTTTTAGTCCACTGGTTACAAGAGCCTTGGCTTCTAAAAGGAGTAGAAGGAGTTTTCTAAGGGAAAGGTCTCTCAGACTTTTAATTGTGAAAAGAGGGGAGCCACTACCTCCCATATGGGCCAATGAAGATCTTATCTTAGAATGTTAGGAGCTTAAATGCCCCTAACAAAAGATGCTTGATTAAGTCCCAATTGGACTTAATAAAGTCTGATATTGTGATGGTGCAAGAAACCAAGTTAAATTTGTCTTCGACAGAGTTGTTATTTTCCTCTTGGAAGCCCTGGAAATTTTGCATTTCTTCATCTTTGGGGGCTTCGGGAAGGCTTGCTTTTCTTTGGAAGGATTCTAGTGTGGATCTCTCTTTGGTTTCCTTTTCATCCAATTGGATGCTTGGGCTAGTAAATAGTAGGCTTTCTAATACTAAATTTTGGCTCTTTAACATTTATGGTCCTATTAGCATGGTGGAAAAAAGGAAACTTTGGGAGAATTTAGCTTTGATTGCTTCTCCTTTGATGGGTGCTTTTTTTATTCTTGGGGATGACTTTATTGCAATTTCTTGTCTTGAAGAGAAAGTTGGGGGATCATTCCAAATAAGCATATCATTGATGATTTTTGTCACTTTATCATAAATTTGAACTTAGTTGATTGTAAAACTCTAAATGACCCTTTCACCTGGACTAATATGAGAAAGTATTTATGTCAAATTGTTGAAAGGTTGGACCAGTTTTTGGTGTCTGAAAATTGGTATAATTCTAGTCAGGATTTTTTCCTCAATCCTTCCTTTTACAGGTTTGGATCATTTCCCTATCTTATTTTCTATTATTGAGGATAGGGCTCCTAGCAAGCTTCCTTTTAAATTAGAGCCGATGTGGTTTAGGGAACAATCTTTTTTTCCTATGTTAAAATGATGGTGGCTATCTGCTCCACATGTTAATAAATCGAGGATGTTTCAGATAGTTAAAAAACTGGCTTTTCTTAAAGGTAAGATTAAATTCTGGAATTCTTTACATTTTAAGAATATTTTTGGGGAAAAGGCTAGGATTTAGGAGGAAATTGAACAAATTAATGAGGTTATTTTGGTTTCGGGTATGACTCCTTTGTCCTTTGATAGGCTTAAATGCTTGAAAGCCCAATTGGAGGAAATTCTAGCTCGGGAAGAATCTTATTGGAGGTAGAAATCTAGGGATCTTTGGTTATCAGAGGGTGATAGGAATACCAAATTTTTTCACTCTTCAACTAAACTTAGGAGGTAGCGCAATAGAATATCTTGTATTCATGATTCTAATAGGAGTTTTCTATTGAATGAGGATGAAATTGCTTCAGAGGCTATGAAATTTTTTAAGTCTTTGCTATCGGCTTAGTCTGTCTCTTTAGACAATAACTTTGTTAATTCGGTCCCTCCACTTGTTAATAAGGATGATAATATGATGCTTATGGCTCCTTTTACTATTGTTGAATTAAGAGAAGTGGTCTTTTCCATGCATCCGGAAAAGGCTCCGTGTCCGAATGGGTTTACGGATTTATTCTTTCAGAAATGTTGGGACTTTGTGGGGAATGATGTTTTATTAGCCCTGAAAGAGTCTAGGTGGAATAGAACTATTTTGAAAGAACTAAACACTACTATTATTTCCATTATTCCTAAGGTGGATAATCCTATCTCTTTTTCTGATTTTTTTGTGTTATTTCTCTTTGCAATACTTTATATAAAATTATTACTAAGGCAATTTTGGTTAGGTTGGCTAAGCTCCTTCTTAGGATTGTATCCATTGATCAAGGTGGCTTTGATCCTTGGAGGGAAACTTTGGAGGGTGCAATTGTAGCTCATGAGATTCTGCATTCCATTTCACATTAGAAGATTCTAGCTATTATTCTTAAACTTGACATGCTTAAAGCATATGATCGGGTTGACTAGGATTCTTTAGTCTCTATTCTAAACCTCTTTGGGGTTGCTCATAGTCGGATTAAATGGGTATTTTCCTATATTTGTTATGCTCATTTTTCAGTTTTGATAAATGGTTCTCCTATTGGTTTTTTTTCTTCCTCTCATGGGGTTAGACAAGGGGATCCTCTTTCCCCCTTTTTGTTTATACACCCAAATGAGGCTTTAAGTAGTGTCATTTCTGATGCTAGATCTTCAGGTTTGTGGATTGGTATTAAAATCGATGGATATCCTTCTTCATAATCCCATTAACTTTTTGCGGATGATACTCTTCTTTTTGGTTCAGACTCTTTGGCAGAGGCTAGAGTTATCAAAAAGATCATTGATGACTACTCTTCCTTTTCTGGGCAGAAAGTTAATAGTCTGAAATCAAAGGTGTTCTTTCTAAATGTTCCCCCTCTGGTTAAGAAAAGGATGATTCAATTTTGGGGTTTTCAAGTGGGTTCCTTCCCTTGTAAGTATTTAGGAATTCCATTTTTTGTTGGTTTGGATAAGGCTATATTTTGGGATAAAGTGGTTCATGCGATTTCTTCCAGAATCTCTTCCTGGAATCATAAATGGATCACTTTAGCTGGTAAGATTCTTTTGATTAAGTCAGTACTTAATGCCATTCCTACTTATTTGATGTCTATTTGAAAACTCTCCCCAAGGTTGTTCAGGATCTCAAGGTGTCTTTAAGATCCTTTCTTTGGAATGATAGCATTGGGAGTAAAAAGAAGCTTCCTCTCTTAGCTTGGGATAAGGTTTGTCTTCCTAAGGAGTTGGGGGGTTCAGGTATCAGAGATTTAGTTTCCTAGAATAAAGCCTTGGGGGGTAAACTCATCTAGAAACTATACACAGATCCTTCTCTTAAATGGGCTTCCATTATGTTGGCTAAGTATTTGAGGGTGGCTCCTAGAGAAAGGATATTCACAACCTCATCTCTCCCAAAAGGATCAGCTTTTTGTAATTTTATTGTTAGTTGTAGATCAGTTATCCTCCCGCATCTCTCTTGGGTAGTCCATAATGGGAAGAAGGCTCAGTTTTGGGATGAAGTTTGTAATGGTCATGCTACCTTATCTTCCATTCAAGATTGGTCTCCTTTGTCTGATATCCTCTCTAGTCTCTGTGGTGTGTTTGTTGTTGATTATGTTGGCATTGATACCTTGGGTCCTTATCCTGTGTCTCGATGTAAATCTATTGATTTTCTGCCTATTAGTAAGGACCTCAGAGTAGCTTTTGAACTAGAGCTTGAGCAAAGATTTCTTGTGTTTCAAGATCGAGAGGATGTTTTGGTTTGAACTAAGAGTGCTTAAGGTTCTTATTCGGTAAAGGAGGGATATAAGACCCTGTCTTATTCCTCTTCTTCCTCCCCTTGGCCTTCTCAGCTTGTCTTCCTAAAGCTAGTTCTTTTGCTCGGCTTGTAGTGCAAGATAGATTTCTCAATGGGATGAGATTAGATAGGCTTGGGATTACTGCAAATTTTCCTTGTGTGTTTTGTGGTTACTATATGGAATCCATGGATCATGTGTTTTTGCATTGCCCATTTGCTTTGGATTGTTGGTACTAGTTGTTTGGTATCCTTGGTTGGTCTTCTGCCATTGGTCCTAATTTACTATCTCATTTCTTGGCTTGGCCTTTGTTGTACTCATCTTCATTTTATTCCTCTCTTTGGGTTGTGCCTCCTTCTATTGTCATTTGGAACATCTGGCTAGAGAGCAACTCTCGGATTTTTAAGCATAAATCAGCTTCATTAGGGGATGTGCTTGACAGGATCCAATCCTCCATTTCTAAGGTGGTGATTTCTTACATTTACAAAAACTTGGATCATTTGTGTTCCTTTTCTCATTGGGATAATTAGGTAACATGAAAATGGAGGCCACTTCGAGTCATTCCATCTCATGGGGCTATAGCATCTAGTTTATCCTCTCTTGCCAAATGTAGGATAGCTAAATGTATTCCTCCCCCCCAATTCTCATTTAAATTAAATTTTGATGGGGCTTCTAAGGGTAATCTGGGTAAGTCAAGGATTGGGGTTGTCCACTTTGATCATAATTCCATGATTGTTAAAGTTGTGGGTAAATTTATTGGTGTCAGCTCTAACAATTCTACTGAATTTCATGCGTTATCTTTTGGTCTTAATCTTGCCATCTTTTTGGGCATTAAGGATATTATCATTGAATGGGATTCAATGTTGGTCTTTCAGTTGGTCTCTGCTAAGAAATGTGTTTCCTAGAACTTATAGTACCTGTTAGATTGAATTCTTGCACAGTTGAAGTGTTTTTCTACCTTTACTATATCTCATTGTTATAGGGAAATAAATGTTATTGCAAATTATCTAGCTAACAGGGTTGTTGTTGAATGTGCTGAGTATTTGGAAGTCTCCCCTCGGGGTATTCCCTCTTCCTACATTAGTATCCTTTATTAAGTTTGATTGATTATGGCCTGTGGCCTTCATCAGACTCCTTGTTGGTTGTGGATTTTCTTCGTGTATTACATTATTTTTGTTGGTGACATACTCGATAAGTATTTCCTCATTGAGCAAGGAGGGTTTTGGTGTTGCATATGTTTCATTTGTACCCAGTCTGTCAGATTGGATTAGTACATGTTGGCCCTTGCTCTGCAGGTTGAGTCTTTGAGTTGGTTTTCGCGGGGTGAAGCTTCCTTATCTTTATTTTATTATAGTGGATGGGAATTTTATTTGTTATTGATATTCATGTGCTAGGTGCCTGAACTTCATCTGTGTGATGATTTATGTCTGGTAGATTGAGATTTTTTGGCTAATCATAGTATGGATGCTCGGGCTCTATCTGGTCAATATTTGTTTCCTTGCTCATACACTATTATGAGTTGGCATATTTTTATCTTTTGATCTACAGATTGGTTGTTTCGATTTGGTAATTATGCTTGTGTTGGTTGGTTTTGATTAATCATTTCTTGGTAACTTTCATTATCCAAGCTTTCTGTCTACTTGCATGATTGTGTAATGATGTCTAGTTGTGCTTCGTTCACTCCTCTGGCAAGTGGGTTTGTTTATCATATTTTGGTATGTTGGTTCCTACACATTCTGTGTGGTATCGTGCTTCACCTCGGATGCATTCATGATGATATCTCATTAGGTTTGGCTTATATACAAGCTCTGCTTGTTCTCTTTTCATGTTTTTCTGTCTTTATTCTGGCGGCTCTTCTCATAAGATAAGATGTTCTGTTTCTTTCGAAATGTATTGTTAAGGCTTGGTCGAAGTTGGTGGTTGTCTTCAAGGTCTTGGAACTTGCATATGGTATTGTATATGTGATGGTTTCTCATTTTTCTACTATTATCTTAGCTTCTTCTATGGGCTATCCTTTGGCTTGGCCTCATTTTGGTTCCTCTGGGTCTACGACATCCCCTCCTTCTTATTTGGATTATTTTGTGTTTGCTTATGATGTTTGTCTTGGCAGGCTCTCTTGTAGTGATTTCTCTTCTTATTCTTGGTCTCATATTAAAAACTGGACTGAAGAAATGTGCTTTATAGGCAAGGGTGGCTCATGGTCAAATTTTTGGCTAATCCTTCAGTTTTTTGGATGGATGTTGTTCTTCCTGACGATTCATAATGACAGTTTACTCTTGTATGCCTCTTATGGCAGCTTCCTTTATATCTAATTAAATTATTATGTAATTTGGGAGGGTTTTAGTGGAATGTGCCCAGGGGGGCCTTGTAATGGGTAGGTAGGCTTGTGTATTTTGAGCAATATTGAAGAGTTTTCTTACTAGTTCTTTCCCTTCAGTGCTATATATATATATATATATATATATATATATATATATATATATATATATATATATATATATATATATATATATATATATATATATATATATATATATATATATATATATATATATATATATATATATATATATATATATATATATATATATATAATTCAGTGGTTTATCCACTTTTATTAAAATATAAATATATATAATATAATATAATATATAATATGATATAATATATAATATAATATAATATATAATATGATATAATATATTATAATATAATATATAATATAATATAATATAATATAATATAATATATAATATAATATAATATAATATAATATATAATATGATATAATATATAATATAATATAATATATTATATTATATATTATATCATATTATATATTATATTATATTATATTATATTATATATAATATATTATATATTATATTATATCATATTATAATATATATAATATATTATGTATTATATATTATATAATATACATTGAATTATATAGTATATATGATATATAATATTTAAAACGCAAAATCCTCAATTGCTCCTTAACTAGAGCTCTCTTCAAGCATGCACCTGCTTCAAAAAAAATCAAAATATAAGGTATACGCCTCTCTACATGCATTCTACTCAACCATTAAAACATACGAGCATTCTTGTATTGACCCATGCAGTTATCTGGTCATATGAGATGATGATCAATTGCAATACCTTTCTCCTAGAAGAACTGAAAAAAATTCTCAAAACAATGTTGCACATACTTGGAGGAGTGTGATCTATCATCACTCATATAAAAATGATACTCTTTGATTATCTTCTTGTCCTCTTTTGTACTATCAGGGGCATGTCTATATGTTATGTGAACAAAAATAGCAATCTGGATTGAATTGTAATACTGAGACTGTACCTCATTTTATGGTTGCAATGTATAGTTTTCTACAAAATCAACCACTGATATAATAGTGCCAATCAGGAAAGAGGTCTTACACATCTTGAATTGTTGATCCAACCACTGAGACCTATGGGTGTGCCTTGCATACTTGTAGAAAATATTTTCCTTAAAATCCAAAATAAAATCAGCAACAGTAACTTCTTTAGAGACCAACTCGCATCTAGAACCTTCACCTCCACTCTTCAAAGTATATTTCAGTGTCTCATATCTTTTTTTCTCAACAATATTCTTTCCAAAATCGTGCTCGTTACCCTCATGAAAACACTAAACAAACTTTGACAACCCACGACATTGTGAGCACTTCTCATTCAAACAAACATTTCTATAGAAAAAGCATTCATCATCTCTACGACACAAAAATAGATCTAGCAAGTCTCTTGATGATCTCAGAAATTGTATTGTACCGCACTCCTGCAACATATCATTAGTATGCATCGTAGAACGAATATAACATAAAAGTTCATGGTACATTGAAAACTCCACATGGTATTTGCAACAAGAAGTATTACAAATCTTAATGGGTACACAATAAAATGGCTTCAAATATTTAAAGGCCCTTTGTGATATTTACAAAGTTGGATGTTCTTCACAAAAAAAATTGTACAACATTGTTTGGCTTGATTCCAAGAAATGTTTGGGATGCGGTGTGCGGTCTCCATTTCCGATTCTTAATTTGAAAACATCCTTTACATTGGGTGATACTCTAGAATTAGAGTGCCAAAATTGTTTAATTTCCTCCTTCACATTGTTAGTCAGCTTTCTATCAACATGTGGAAGCCTCTCACCAAAATCTCATGTACCATGTTGAAGGGGATCATTGAGTCTGAGTCTTCTTGCAAGTGTTCTATTCGAAGTGTTATGGTTTATGTTGAAATCAACACAAATTTGTCTCATAAAATGAGCCTTTATCAATTTATGGCTTACTAAGGAGGTTGTAATCACTCTTCGAGTGACTCTCTTATATTTTTCCTTGCTATTATTTCCAATAGAATTGAGAGCATAAAAAATATTTTTTGCAATAATAGAATTTTTCTCCATATTCTTGTTCATATGAATCTTCAATTTGGCTAGCAATGGTCTCATCTTTTGCATCTTTAGCAATTGAACAAAAAGTTTGCATTGCTCGGTCAATGTCTTATTGCTAAAATACTAGTTGAAAAGTTGTGTAGCCCATAATCGAATGGTTCTTGTTGACCTCTTGCCTCCAAGATTGGCAATAATGTTCTCATCAATTTCAAGTAACCATTCTTGAACCTCATGCTCACTCATAGGAGGTGTTTTAAACTTTTTTTCGTAAGCAATATTGACGCTGCTTTTTATATTATTAATGGTTCATCTTCCCACCTTAGGACACAATATGACCCCTAATATGTCATTAGGGGTTATATTGTGTCCTAAGGAGTCATATGGTGTCCTATGAGCCCTTCGGACACCATACGACTCCTAACAACACCATCTGAACCATTAGGTATCGTTAGGGGTCATATGGTGTCCTCAGGGGTCATATGGTGTCTTATGACCTCTTAGGACAACATACAACCCCTAACAACACCATATGACCCCTTAGGTGTCGCTACGGGTCATATGGTGTCCTAAGGGGTCATATGGTGTCCTATGACCCCTTAGGACAACATATGAGCCATTAGTATTTCATATGGTGTCTTTAGGGGTCATGTAGTGTCCTAAGGGGTCATGTGGTGTCCTATGACCCCTTAGGACACCATACAATCCCTAACAACACCATATGAACCCTTAGGTGTCGTCAGGGGTCATATTGTTAGGCCCAATATGGAAAGCTAACGTATTGAGAGTGGAGGGGTGAATCAATACTCCAAAACTTTTCTTGAATAATAACTTTACTGTTATGCATAAACAGAATAGTGCAATAACATAAAATAAAGTTAAAACAAATAGATAACAATCATACATGATTCACTCCATAACACATATATTTTGGTTACACAGAAACTCTTGGTTAGAGAGAAAAGCTGCAGTGGGGATGGCACCCACAACTTCACTACTGCAATAATAAAGAGTGCTTGGTTAGAGCTACATATTAGCTATTTCTGATAGCTTACCCTGTTAGGAGTAATAAGATCTATTAGATCTACCTTGCTAAAGGATTTTACAACATTTATTCTGAATGCTGCACCTGGTTAGAGGCTTTACAATTTATAGACTTGATTAGAGTCTTTTACCCTGTTAAAGGTTTCTCTTACAACTTCACAATATTACAATAAAATTATTACAAATATCTGCAACTTTACATCTGAAATCTTATAGTAGATTCTATGTGCTCAGAATAGATTACCTTGCTTATATCATACCTCGGTAACCCATATAGTAACTCGGTAAACTCTTCTGTTTACTCTGTTCTTCGACTGTTCTCTGAAAACTTTCTCGATGACCTCTATGTCTCTGTAATAGTCTTCTTACACTCATACATACACCCTTAACTCATGTTGTATAAATAGATCTCTTAATATGGTGATCTACTTCATTGCTTTGATCTTACAAACAAGATTCCTCGAATGAATAACTATACAAAATATTTCATTGGTTAGATTGATCTCAAAATCATACACAATCTTCTAGTGCAATTTCCAATGTGATAACGGTTAGATGTGCCTCAATCTTGTAACACGTTTTCATATGCATGTCTAGGTTCAATGTATCTAGTAACATGTTTCACTCGGTGTATATCAACTTGGTGTGTCATCTTTGCTGCTCGGTAGCTATAAAAAGATACTCGGTAGACAGCTCGGTGTGTACTGCGTTCTACGACTACTTTCTTCTGTAACCGACTAGACTATGCATATCAACTTCTCTGTGTATACCGACTGCATGATTCAGTAGTGTTAACCAACTAGAGTATATAGTATGACTTTGAATATAAAAACTAATGGCAACTTGATAAGTAGTAACAATCTCCCCTTTTGACATTAGTTGAGATGTTTGACAAAAACTATTTTCAAAGTCAGCTCAAAAATCTATATACTTGGCAAAATGACTATACTTGATAGTATATACAATAGTCAATGAAATAGTATATTCAAATATACTCCCCTTATCATTATACTGTACATAACTCTGATTTTGCATGCTCGGTTTTGTGCTTGTGTGCTCTGCTTACTCTACATACTCTGCTCGGTATACTCCCCCTGTATACAATACTCCGAATACTATATCAAAACTGTATCACTCTCAAGATTATCATATTAATCCCCCTTTTTGATAAACATCAAAAACTTAATTTCCATCTGGGGGTGGTAACTGGTCAAAAATGGATTTGTACTTTGTGTTCGCATCAGTGAGAGCGACAGTGAGTGCATCTTTTACACTTTCCATTAAAGAATTTTGTGCTTGAATATCAACCAATAGTGATATTAAGCCATCAAGAGTGCTTCCCTCTTGTGTAGTAGATAGGCGTGTGGCTCGGTTAATCTGTTCTTGAACGGATGAAAGATGAGGAAGGAATAATGTCTAGAGTGTCATTATATCCATCCTGATCTTATGTTCTTCATTTCTTAGTTCCAATTGTTGAGCCATGAGTTGTTGAAGCTTGGTATAAAAATTCTGAACTGAATTGGGCTCTGGGGTCAACTTATTTGAGAGATCGGTGATCTCTTTCTCAATTGCATTAGTTTTATTCTTGATATCTTTAATGAATATAGAAAATGAACAAAGTTTCTAAAATAAATAAAGAATATGCTTGAGTTGAGGGGACAACAGCAATGAATTTGACAAGTTTGACTTTGCCAATAGCTAGAGCTTTTTGTACCTCTTCTATCATTTTTGTAGTAAGCTCCTTGTCTTTTAGCTTGCTCAAATACTCAAATGCATCAACTCTAGATGTTTCGATTTGATTAAGGAGTTCATCCAGTTGAATGTGGATGGCTACATCAGTTGACATGGTAGTTGTAGGTAGCATATCTGATAGCAGTGTCTTTACCTTCTGAAGTACTTTATTCTTCTTTTGTATGGCCATCTGCTTTTCTTGTTTGGCCTTTGCTTTGCATAGTTCACCGAAATCAATGAGTGCTTGCCCCTTTAATTTTGATATATCCACATTGGGTAACACTGTTGGTTTAGATAAATCAACTTTGAAACTATGCTTTTTCAATTTCTTCTCTTTACCTTTGGTCGGTTGGACCAAGACAATAGCTTGAGAGGCTTGCTAACCCTCGGTAGGTTGCTCGGTAGAGGCAACACTTTGGTCGGTTCCTGTAGCTATTGTGGTGTCTTTTGGTGCCTCGGTACTAGGTGTCTCAGCTGCTACATTTTCGGTGCTTGAAGGTGCTTGAGAGGTCTGTTCTAGAGTAGTATCTTCTCCTATTGTAGACTTGTGACCTTCAGTGCCTTGTGCTATATCCTGAGGAGCTTCGGTAGAGATAGGTTGAGTGATTAGTGGATAAGGCTGAACTTGTTCTAAAATGGATTCACTAGATACAAGTTTTCCATATGTAGTGCCTTCTATCATTTCCTGCTCTGGTTCCTCTGTATCCATGACATCTTCATCTATTTGAATAGTTTTAGCCAGGTCTTGTTCGGTAACATCAGGACCATGCTCGGTGACATCAGGATCGTGCTCGGTGACATCAACAATTTCAAATGTAGATTGTTCACTATCATCCTTTATTTTGAAGATTTCCTGCCATTTTTATTTTGTCTCATTCTCTACGTCAATGTATAGCCCATTCATCAGTTTTAAGGCTCTCTGTTTGATAAGAAATTTTGAATTGTAGGTTGTCAAATGGTCCTTTATTTCTGCTATAGACATATCAGGAAATAGATGGACTAGACTTCTTTCTCTGATTTGTTTCTCTGAGTCCATTGCATACTTCCACCTATTATCAATATGTAAGTAAAGTTCATTTGGAAGTGACTTTACTAGCTCCAATGGAGATAACCGAAACTTTAGAAGTGTGCAGATGACAGCTTCTTCAATCTGTCTCTTCTCATCATTATTTCTAGTTTCATACTTGACATATCTAAATGAACCAAATCCGCCATATTCTTTCAGATTGGCATAGAAGTTTTCAACACTATGTATATTTACCTTCTTGCTCTTGACAATCTGGAATTTGTTTGCATCCTTAGATTCTGTATCACTAGACTCTTTTGCCAAAATGAGTCTTCGAGGAGATTTCTTGTATGTCTTGGTTACCTTGGGAATAGTAACACTCTTTTGTTTCTTACTCGGTGATGCTGCTGATGCTCTTGTATTAGGTCTCTTTGTTGGAGAAGTCGGTAGGGCCTTTGAAGTGTCCAGTTTCTTTCTTTTCAACACTTTACCCTTAGGCAATTCGGTGCTTAGTGTTATAGCTGCCTCTTGAGCTTCTAATTCCTCTTCGGTGATTGCAAGAGTGCCTTTGACAGGTGTGGAGGAAGAATCTTCTCTGAATTTCTCCATTAAAACCTTTATCATCTTTGTTGCTTTTCTTGTAGCTTTGGGTACTACAATGCTCATTTTTACTTTTCCCTTCGCTTCTTCATAGGTTCCATACCTCAACTTGGTAGCATGCCTTGGTAATGTAAGAAATGCATCAATTTATTGTTGTGTGATGTCAAAGTCAATCTCATAACCCATAGGTGGCAAAGATTGAGTTCTTGGTTCCACAGCATTCACATAACAGTAATCGGTGTCTACCTCAAAGCATATGTCATCTTTATATTTCTCCACTTGCTGAGGTGGAATTCGGTCCCTATTGTGCATTTTCTCCTAAAATTTACTGAAATAATCATCCATTATATCATTGAAATTATCATCTAGCTTCTTGATAAAGTCATTAATCTGATGGGTGATTGGTCGGTGTAGCTCCCAGACTACTTTATCGACTGATGGAAAGAATTTTTCAAAGTAGAAAAACATGCATACAAGAAGTGAACCAAAATTTAGTGTATTTGCCGAGTTGTTCTTCTTCAGCTTCCTTATTGTGTTCAGATTCTCAAACAGGTTCTTCAGTAACACTTCACATAAGTCAACTTTCATTCCCTTTTTCACAATTTTATAAGCTAAGTCAACTGCTGCACTGGGTACACTGTTTTCCCTTGCTGATTAGAAAAAACAGTAACCTATTACTCTAATGGCAAACTTAAGTTTTGCATCAGTGACATTGTTCAGTTTCAGTCCTCTATAATCAGATTCTACTCCAGTTAAACTGATTAATTCCTTCTATGATATCATCTTTTGAGCTCGTGCATGATCATAGATAGGATAACCAGTGATCACATGAATGATTTCCTTGGTGATTTTAAATGGTTGCTCTTCTAGCCACATGAAATCATCATGAACTTTGCTCAAAACAAACTTGACCCATTGGGGCTTGAACACACGAGGATAGGTTAGGACTTCAGTCAATCCTTTGATTTTGATGTGTTCATACTTGTTGTTTAATACACCATCAGTACATAGTTCATCATAGGTGTCTCTTATTTCAACATGACTGAGTTCTTCAACACGGCATTTGGTGAAGAATCTCACATCTTCGACTAACAAGACTCGATCCGGGATGAGTGAAAAGGCGGTTTTGTCATCTGGTTCAGAGGCAACTTTAGGAGTCAAAGAGTATTTCAGTGAGGGCTTTTCTACATTCTTGACAACTATGGGATCTTGGATCTTGGGCGCCATTGAAGATTTCAGGTAAAAACTTAGCAAACTATCCTTAGGGTTTGACAATTTACAAACAACAGATGCTTCACACTCGGCAGATAATAACAATTTGATAAGATCGGTAAGCTAGCTTAACAATGCGATGAGATTTGATGTAAATACCTTGAATTCACTTTGAATGAGGTTTGATTGCCTTGATTCACTTTGCTTTGCTCTTTCAAAAACCTGGTAAGTGTAAATGACCGCGAAAATACTTTTAAGTACACAAAATACCTTATCGGGCTCCTTGCGGGTTAGGTCAAAAACATTAAATGCGCTTGGTTCACCTTTAACCGATTTACTCTCCTTTTTTTTCATTTTAACTAAGTAACCAAATTTCCTTCATTTACCGACTTGACAGGATTCCTGTATTCACCGACTTGACATGTTTCCTGTAAAGTACTTTTGATAGAATTTCAAACTTATTAATGCATCTTGACTATGCAGATTTTGAATTTAGTACATAATAGAATAGGAACTGTTATGATTTTAACCTTCAGAGAATGCAGTCCCTTAATACCTTTTCTGATTAATTTCGAATAGGTGCACCTAACTTGGTAGGTAAGGTGCTTTCTTCATTTGACATGATTTCCTTCTTTTTCCAAATCATCTTTAATTTCTCTTTTATTTCTTCAGTGTCTCCTCTAGGTTGATCTCTGCAATCTCCAGATAAATGTCCAACTTTGTGACAATGAAAACATGCCATACTAGGATTTCTCCATGATCTTCGATTGTTCATTCCAAACCTTATAAAACAGTTGGCACTAATATGTTCATATCTTCCACAACATTTGCACCATATCCTTGTATTTGATAACTCAATGATGAACCACTAGTACCAAACTGGTACTGAGAGGGGGGGGTGAATCAGTAAAAACACAAATACAGTCAAAAACCGGTTTGACAGCAAATACTCCAAATGACTGACAAACAGGGATACCGGTAAAACAGAGTGCAGTCAGTAACATCCAATACAGCTCAATCAGTCATGAACCGGTCACTCAATAAGCTTTCCTCTTAGCTCAATACTACAGTATCATTATATTCTCATGCATAAACAACTAAACTTAACGATCAAATCTTCACAATAGTGAGTTCAATATGTTTTATAGACAGGCATAAAACATAGAACCTTCATGTGCTTAACAGGTCAAACAAAGCATCACAAGACAAAAGCATTTCACATGACACACATATTTTTCACGTGGAAACCCAACTGGGAAAAACCACAGTGGGGATGAATACCCACAAGCTGCTTTTTGAACTCTTTAGAAGTTCGCTTTGTTAGGAGCCTTGTCCAGTTAAGGACATTACAATAGGTTTTGGTAGGAACCGATCTTGTTAGGGATCACCTAGTTAAGGGATACCTGGTTAAGGTTTAAACTCAGTAGGGTCACCTTGTTAGAGGATTTCAAGAACTCAATAGGTAAAAGGATCTCCTAAGCTCTCTAGCTTCTCAGAACTCATTAGCCTCGAGTTACCCAGTTAAGGGATTTGAATCAAGCCAATTAAGACCACCCGATTTAAGGGATTTTGAATCAAGCCAATTAAGGCTACCCTGTTAGGGGATTTTACAACTGTTGAAGTGGTTAGAGATCAACAGGTATTACAATGATCTGTTAATAGCACTCAATGCTAATGTAGATCCATTTAGGCTCCTCTTTTCCTTATGCACATTCACTTTGCAAGTATCTCTTCTCTCCTTTGGTCTGGCAAGAATTACGTATCACTTCCCTTGGATACACACTCACAACTTTTGCCAACAACCTTAGAAAAAAACACAACATCGACCTTATAGGAAACATACAGGTTGGTAGCAAAAACCCTAAACCCTAAACCTATTAGGTTAAGCAATTCAAGCGGTTCAATCCTGACCATTGAATCATACTGCATTAAATGCAACAATCTTGAATCGATCTCAAGACATTCTCCATCATCCATTATCCACCGATTTCTTGGTGACTGATAACTCATCACGCATTATCACTGTTTGACAAACTTCGCACATTCGCAAGGTAGACAGGAATAGTCTTCTTCATGCAAGATCCTTCACACGCACAGAGCTTACGTGGCAACATGATTTGTCCTCCATCATACTGCTAACTCATCACATAGAGATCACCGATTAAGTCACATAGACTTGAGGTACTCCAACCGAAAATCCTGAAGTGGAAGTTGCCTACCAACCGGTAGTCATACAATGCTTCCATGTGCTGGTTCCCATAACTACATGTCGGTTCACCTTGAACAAATATGCCGCTTCACTTTGGCATATAAACCAGTGCATACATATGCCGGTTCCTCTCTCTCTTCACCTATCACATGTGCCAGTTCACACTATGTCTCATATTGACATCAATGACAACATACAATATCATTATGTCTTCATGCTGGTTTACATAATGCCAACAATCTCCCCCTTTGGCATTGATGGCAATATATAAAAGATATCTTCTCTGCTTCACATCTTCTCCCCATTTGCTGCAGATATTGTTTTGCTTCACTCCTTCTCCCCCTTTGAAAACAATGTCAAAGTGGAGGTACAATCATCTCTTTTTCATCATGTTTCTCCCCTTGCAGAGTAGTATCCTTCAACACACCAATCAACCAAAAAATTTTCTTTCCAGTACCTGATTGATGTGGAACAATCACTTTTAGTTCACCTCTTGAAGGGGAAATACCCCTAATTCACCTCTCAAATGCACAAATGTTGTCTTTGGGAGGGGCTTGGTGAATATGTCTGCTAACTGCTCCTTATTGGGCACATACTCTAGTGCAATCTCTTTATTCTGAACCTTTTCCCTCAAGAAATGATACTTAAGCTCAAAATGCTTGGTTCTAGAATGTAAAACCAGATTCTTTGATATATTGATAGCACTTGTGTTATCATAGAATATGCTTACCGGTTCAGATATAGGGATCTTGAAGCCTTCCAGTACATGCTTCATCCAAATTGTCTGAGTGCAGTTCATGAAAGTTGCAACATACTCCACTTCCACTATAGACTGAGATATACAACTCTGCTTTTTACTCATCCATGAGACCAGTCTACCACTGAGAAAGAATGCACCACCGGTTGTTCTCTTCCGGTCATCCACATTACCTGCCCAATTAGCATCTGTGAACACTTTTAGATTGAAATTATTGTTTTATGGGTACCATAATCCATAGTCAACTATTCCCTTCAGATACCTAAGAATCCGCTTGACTGCAATCAAGTGAGATTCTCTTGGACTCTTCTGGAACCTTGCAGTAATGCCAACTGCATGTGCAATATCTGGTTTGCTATGCACTACATAATGCAACTTACCAATCATTGATTGGTATTCCTTCTCATCAACCAGTGCGAAATCATCCTCCTTTGTCAATTTGCAACCAATCACCATTGGTGTACCAACTAGTTTGCTATCTTCCATGCCAAAAGTCTTCAACACCTCTTTGACATATTTGGATTGAGTGATGAAGATTCCATTTTCCATCTTCTAGATCTACAGTCCAATGAAGAACTTAATCCCTTATGAGTGACATCTCAAACTGTTTCTTCATCTCATCAGCAAACTCATGACTCATCTTGTCATCTCCACCAAAGATGATGTCATCAACAAAAACTTCACAGATCAGAATTTGATCTCCTTCATACTTCAAGTAGATATTGCTATCTTCACGTGTTCTCTCAAATCCAATCTTCACAATATGGGAATGTAGGCACTCATACCATGCCCTAGGTGCTTGCTTTAGACCATATAATGCTTTATGTAACCTACATACCATGTCACTGTCTTCAGATAGGGCAAACCCATCTAGTTTCTCAATATACACCTCCTCTTCAAGTACACCATTTAGGAATACAGATTTTACATCCATTTGATATACCTTGAACCTCTTAAAAGCTGCATATGCAAGAAGCATACGAACTCCTTCCAATCTGGCTATAGGAGCAAAGGTTTCCCCATAGTCTTCACCTTCTTCTTGAGCATATCCTTTGCATACCAGTCTGGCTTTATTCCTAATCATTGTGCCATCCTCATTCAAGTTATTTCTAAACACCCATTTGGTGTCAATGACATTTTTATGCTCTGGTCTGGGTACCAAGGACCATGTACCATTTTTCTCTATCTGGTCAAGTTCTTCTTCTATTGCCTTGATCCAGTCTTCATCTTTATGAGCCTCTTTGAATGACTTAGGCTCAAATTCAGAGATCATACATGAGTTTTCTCTGATCTTTCTTCTAGTAAGGATTCCTGCATCCTTATCACATATGATCTGCTTGGGATCATGATTCAACTTGACATACCGAGGAATGGTCTTGACTAGTTCTTCTTGCTTTTCTTCTTCATCCTCATCTTCATCAGTATCAGCATTCACCGGTTCAGGAACATTATTACTGGTACTCGGTTGACTGACAACCGGTTCCCAAAAGGTTGCAATCAGTTCATTTACAGCTTGCTCACTGTCGGTTTCCTCAGTCTTCTCAGAGGATTCATCAACTTTTACATTGATGATTTCCATAATTTTCTGAGTCCTATTGTTGTAGAACTTGAAAGCTTTACTCTTGGTGGAATATCCTAGAAATATTCCCTCATCACATTTAGCTTCAAATTTTCCCTGATGTTCACTTCTCTTGATGTAACATTTGCTACCAAATACCTTAAAGTAGTTAACCATAGGTGTCTTACCAGTCCAATACTCATAAGGAGTTTTGTCCTTACCCTTTTTGATGAGTACCCGGTTCATAGTGTAGACTGCAGTGCTCACCGCTTCTCTCCAAAAGGTGTGAGCTACCTTTCCTTGGATCAACATTGTTCTAGCTGCTTCAACCACAGTCTAGTTATTCCTCTCTGCTAGGCCATTTTGCTATGGACTCTGGGGGGCAGACAGCTGTCTCTTGATGCCAAATTCTTCAAAATACTTGTTGAATTCACTGGAAGTGAATTCCCCTCCTTGATCAGTTCTGAGACATTTGATCCTTTTACCGCTTTCCTACTCTACTAATGCTTTGAAAGCTTTGAATTTCCCAAAATCTTTAGACTTGTCTTTCAAGAATGTGACCCACATCATTCTTGAGCAGTCATTAGTGAGAATCATGAAGTACCTATCACCCTGCACACTTCTAGTTTTCATAGGACCACATAAATCAATATGCACAAGATCAAGCAAGTTGTCAGCAGTGAAAGATTTACCTTTAAAGGTTGAGGAAGACATTTTCCCCAATTGACATTCTCTACACAAGGTATTATCCGGTTTGCTCAGCACTGGCAACCCTCTAACTGCCTTGATCTTACTAGCCTTCACAATGTTATCAAAGTTCACATGGCAGAATCTCCTATGCCATATCTACCTATCATCAAGCTTAGCCATAAGATATGTACTAATATTTGCATTCAGATGAAATAGGTTACCTTTAGTCTGCATGCCGATGGCTACCAATTTACCATCTTTACCTTTGATTCTGCAGACTCCATTCTTGAATTGCAGAGTGAGGCCACTGTCATTTAACTGGGCAACACTTAGAAGGTTGTCTCTAAGACCATCAACCCAGTACACATTGTCAGCACTACTCTTTCCATTCAAAGAGATGGACCCTCTTCCTTTGACCATGCATGGTGCATCATTGCCAAAGCGAACCACACCACCATCATACTCCTCTAAGGATAGAAACTTGCTCTGGTCACCAGTCATATGGTGAGAATAGCCACTGTTAATGATCCAGTCATTGGAATCATCAAACTAGGAGACAAGAGCCTTCTTGTCTGCCACATCTTCCTTTACAGCAACAAACACAATGTCTTCATTCTCTTCATCTTCTGATTCCTCATCTGTGACACCTTCATCAACTACCACAAAACAGTTTCTCCGGTTTCCTCCTTTGAATTTCTTGAACCTTTCTGGTTTATCCTTGTTGTCACTATTAGGATAGTTCATAGAAATATGTCCTTTTCGGTTACAGGAGAAACATTTCAAAGGTAGCTTACCTTTGTATTTACCAGTTCATTTTGAGAATTTCCTGGCAAGAAGTGCTTCAAATTCCATCAAAAACTCTTCATCCTTCATTTCTCTGCTCTGATTAGGTTCCCCAATAGTGCTAGCCTCTTTTCCTTTTCTGAAAGATATAGCAGAGGCTCTAAAAGTTGATTCTATTTTTTGAACACTACCATCAAAACTATTCAGCTCATAGGCTATCAACTTGGCTATGATGGAGTCCAAGGATGCCTTAGACTTGTCTATTGATCTCAGCTCCTGAATAGCAGCAACCCTTATTGCATAGACTGGCAACAGGGATCTCAGGACTTTGCTTATCACAGTGGAATCTTCTATTTTGCCACCTGCACTCTTTATTTCTCCAACAACTGTTTTGATTCTTATTCCATACTGCTAAATGGTCTCTCCTTCAACCATCCGCATGTCTTCAAACTTCCCTCTCAGGCTCTCTTCCTTAGCCTATTTTACATGCTCATCACCACCATAGATATTTTCAAGAGCATCCCATAACTCTTTGGGATTTGCCTTGTCCTCAACATCAATGAACTCAATGTCAGATAGACTACTGATGAGGGCTTCCATGACTTGCCCATTTTCTTGTATCTCTCTCTTTTGGTCATCGGTGAGAGTACCGGTAGGAACAACATATACATTTTCAACATAACTCTAGTGTTGAACACCCATGCTTTTGATGAATATCTTCATCCTGTCTTTCCATAAACCAAAATTTTCCCTGTTAAACTTTGGACCTTTCCTCTTCATCATTTGACTAGGATCTTTTCCTTAAGCGGTTAAGCTTACAACACAGAGGACGTGGAGTGCTCTGATACCAATTGATAACTCAATGATGAACCACTAGTACCAAACCGGTACTGAGAGTGGGGGGGTGAATCAGTACAAACACAAATACAGTCAAAAACCAGTTTGACAACAAATACTCCAAATGACTGACAAACAGGGATACCAGTAAAACAGAGTGCAACTGGTAACATCCAGTACAACTCAATCAGTCATGAACCGATCACTCAATAAGCTTTCCTCTTAGCTCAATACTACGGTATCATTATATTCTCATGCATAAACAAGTAAACTTAATCATCAGATCTTCACAACAGTGAGTTCAATATGTTTTATAGATAGGCATAAAACATAGAACCTTCATGTGCTTAACAGGTCAAACAAAGCATCACAAGACAAAAGCATTTCACATGACACACATATTTTTCACGTGGAAACCCAACTGGGAAAAACCATGGTGGGGATGAATACCCACAAGCTGCTTTTTGAACTTTTTAGAAGTCCGCTCTGTTAGGAGCCTTGTCTGATTAAGGACATTACAATAGGTTCTGGTAGGAACCGATCTTGTTAGGGATCACCCGGTTAAGGGATACCTGGTAGGGTCACCTTGTTAGAGGATTTCAAGAACTCAATAGCTAAAAGGATCTCCTAAGATCTCTAGCTTCTCAGAACTCATTAGCCTCGAGTTACTCAGTTAAGGGATTTGAATCAAGCTGGTTAAGACCACCCGATTTAAGGGATTTTGAATCAAGCCAGTTAAGGCTACCCTATTAGGGGATTTTACAACTGTTGAAGTGGTTAGAGATCAACAGGTATTACAATGATCTGTTAACAACACTCAATGCTAATGCAGATCTGTTCAGGCTCCTCTTTTCCTTCTGCACATTCACTTTGTAGGTATCTCTTCTCTCCTTTGGTCTGGCAAGAATTACTTATCACTTCCCTTGGATACACACTCACAACTTTTGCCAACCTTAGAAAAAAACACAACATCGACCCTTATAGGAAACATACAGGTCGGTAGCAAAAACCCTATACCCTAAACCTGTTAGGTTAAGCAATTCAAGCGGTTCAATCCTGACCGTTGAATCATATTGCATTAAATGCAACAATCTTGAATCGATCTCAAGACATTCTCCATCGTCCATTATCCACCAATTTCTCGGCGACTGATAACTCATCACACATTATCACCATTTGAAAGACTTCGCACATTCCCAAGGTAGATAGGAATAGTCTTCTTCATGCAAGATCCTTCATGTGCACAGAGCTTACATGGCAACATGATATGTCCTCCATCATACTGCTAACTCATCACACAGAGATCACCGATTGAGTCACACAGACTTGAGGTACTCGAACCAGAAATCCTGAAGTGGAAGCTGCCTACCAACCGATAGTCATACAATGCTTCCATGTGCTGGTTCCCATAACTACATGATGGTTCACCTTGAACAAATATGCCGCTTCACTTTCCTTGAACAAATATGTCGCTTCACTTTGGCATATAAACCAATGCATACATATGTCGGTTCCTCTCTCTCTTCACCTATCACATGTGCTGGTTCACACCATGTCTCATATTGACATCAATGACAACATACAATATCATCATGTCTTCATGCCGGTTCACATAATGCCAACAGTATTGTAATCCCATGGTACTGTTGCATATTGTCGGTAAGGATCTATGTAAGTTTGGTAACCTCTAGTGTTTGCTCAGTGTGCAGACCACATGTAGTTCTTTTTCTTAAGCCAACACTTCTCAATACTATGTCCATATCTATTGCAATTTCTACAAAACCCTTTGTATTTTGCCTTCTGATAGTTGTTAACAGACTTTGTCCTACATTGGTTAAATGTGTGACCATATTTATTGCAATTGTAACAATAACCATTGGACTTAGTGACATTCAGTTGCCTACCTTTTCTGATTTGGCACATGTTGGCAGTGTGACCTTGATTTCCACAGTAGTAGCAAATAGGCTTCTTTCTTTTGATGTTATTCCTGTTTCCAGCTTGCTTTGATGATTCCCCTCTCTCGGTAGTATGAATTCCTTTCTCGGTAGAATTTTTTCCTTTGTAACCGAGTCCTGAATCTTTGTTGGGTCTTCTTGTATTCAATTTCTCATCCAACATCTTCGATGCTTCATAACTTTTCTTCAGTGTTTCTTTGGATTTCTTCTCTATTTCAAGTTCATTGGTCAACCTTGATACTTTGAGTTTCAATGCTTGATTTTCATCATTCTTCAGAATTGCTTCTTGATGTGCATAACCTAGTTGATCTATCATATTTTGTTGAATCCCAGTCAACCTTATGATTTCATCATTTTTATCAAATACTAAGACTTCAAGTTGTTGTTTCTCTCTTTCTAGATCTCTTATTTTATCCTCAGTTGTTCTTAATGCATCTAGATTTTCAGTCATCTGTGTGCTGAAATGTTCATGTTCTCTTTTCATTGCTTTTAGTTGATCAGTCAATGCTTTGTTCTTTTCTTTCAATACTCCAATCATTTCTTCAGTCTCTTCAGATATACTGTTCTCAGATGATGTCTCAATTTGTTCCACTAACTCTTGAGAATCCTGCATGTCATCAGATAATCTTCTTCTTACTTTCAAAGATTTTTGCATTTGCCTTTGCATGTCTGCAATTACTTGATTAGCATAATCCAGCTCTTCTTGCAGATACACAATCCTCTGAGATTGTTTGTAGCCTTCCATTGATAAGATCTTTCTCTTTAGGCAGTTAAACCCTTTTCCAAGATTCAAGCTCTGATACCAATTGTTAGGCCCAATATGGAAAGCTAATGTACTGAGAGGGGAGGGGTGAATCAGTACTCCAAAACTTTTCTTGAATAATAACTTTACTGTTATGCATAAACAGAATAGTGCAGTAACATAAAATAAAGTTAAAACAAATAGATAACAATCATACATGATTCACTCCATAACACATATATTTTGGTTACGTAGAAACTCTTGGTTAGAGAGAAAAACTGTGGTGGGGATGGCACCCACAACTTCACTACTACAATAATAAAGAGTGCTCGGTTAGAGCTACATATTAGCTATTTCTGATAGCTTACCCTGTTAGGAGTAACAAGATCTGTTAGATCTACCTTGCTAAAGGATTTTACAACATTTATTCTGAATGTTGCACCTGGTTAGAGGCTTTACAATTTATAGACTTGATTAGATTCTTTTACCCTGTTAAAGGTTTCTCTTACAACTTCACAATATTACAATAAAATTATTACAAATATTTGCAACTTTACATTTGAAATGTTATAGCAGATTCTATGTGCTCAGAATAGATTACCTTGCTTATATCATACCTCGGTAACCCATTTTTTAACTCAGTAAACCCTTCTGTTTACTTTGTTCTTTGACTGTTCTCTGAAAACTTTCTCGGTGACCTTTGTGTCTCTGTAATAGACTTCTTACACTCATACATACACCCTTAACTCATGCTATATAAATAGATCTCTTAAGACAGTGATCTACTTCATTGCTTCGATCTTACAAACAAGATTCCTCGAATGAATAACTATACAAAATATTTCATCGGTTAGATTGATCTCAAAATCATACACAATCTTCTAGTGCAATTTTCAATGTGATAACGGTTAGATGTGCCTCGATCTTGTAACACGTTTTCATATGCATGTCCAGGTTCAATGTAGCTGGTAACACATTTCACTCGGTGTATATCAACTCGGTGTGTCATCTTTGCTGCTCGGTAGCTATAAAAAGATACTCGGTAGACAGCTCGGTGTGTACTGCGTTCTATGACTGCTTTCTTCTATAATCGACTAGACTATGCATACCGACTGCATGATTCAGTAGTGTTAACCGACTAGAGTATATAGTATGACTTTGAATATAAAAAGTAATGGCAACTTGATAAGTAGTAACACATAGTGTATCCTAAGGGGTCATATGGTATCCTATGACCCCTTAGGACACCATATGAGCCTTTAGGACTGTTAGGAACCGAGAAGGACAACTAAGAGGGGGGTGAATCAGTTGTCAATCAATTATAACCCAAAACAAATTATTTCAACTTAAAATATAGTGCAGGTAAAATAGATTAACAATTATAGTATTACCGATACAAATTAATGCATGAAACAGAAAGCAAAACACATCCACAACACTTGACACAGATATTTTGATGTGAAAACCCTATAAGGGGAAAAACCATGGTGGGAAACCTTACCCACAATCAGACGATACTACTATAGATAGTAAGTGAATACAATAAGGGGTCTACACATGCAGAAAGGCCAACCTCCTAGAGCTCACTGCTCAATCACAAAGTAGGAGTCACACTGACTACAATTGGATGGTTGAATCCAATAACAATGTACTACTTCAGTATAGCATCTACAATGTTGTATTCAGTACTAGTTTAAGCTCTGACCATGAGTGCCAAACACCTTTATAACCTTTCCTTCAACCTTCAGATAATATCAGCATGATTCACGCAAGGATCTTCTTATTTTTTCTCTGCACATTGATCTTCAATATTCGCACACACTCACATATTCATACACTCATACATCTTACAATTCTTTATACAAAACCTATGACCTCATGATTAGGTCAACTCCCTAAAGATATTACACTTACAAAATAAGTCTTGATGCAATACAATATGTCGGCCTCAATACATTTACACATTATCCAATCAATAAACCATTTCCAAAATGTGTTGTGCTGATCTGGAACATGATATCTTGTACTGGTCCATAACCTAGACCTATTTGCCAGTTAAGGAAAATATCTGAACCCGATTAGTCCAATAAGCAAAACAGCAAATGTAAACATCCAATCCATGTATTCGACATAACCAAATGATCTCCAAATGATAACAAGTCATCATCAACTTCCTGAGCTACCGGTGAAACATATACTAGTGACTATGCATAAGCCAATATCCATGTCAGGACCACAATGTGCCGGTTCAACAACAAACCAATATAACCAGAGTGCCAAATCAACAATGTAGACCTCTAGAAAGATAAGTGTTGACATCAATGACAAAACCAATGCAACACATGATGAAGTCATCCATAATACCAACAATCTCCCCCTTTGGCATTGATGGCTACACTAGATGGAAAAACATCTAAGTGCTAAAAACAGAATGCCAAGTACCAACAATTTCCCAAAATAGTTCAATACAAAGTTTTGTACCAAAAATAGAAACAATATAACCAAAACCAAAATACATCTCTCCAAAATACATCTCTCCCCAATCTTTAGAGTACAATGTTTTTCTATAAACATCTCTCCCCCTTTGACATCAAATGCCAAAGTAGTCAAGAATCAAAAATCTGAACATAACATACAGCTAACTACTCCCCCTAAGCAGTAGCTCTCCATCATCAAAACTGAAAAAAGATTTTTTTGTTATTCCCTGTTGGTTTGATTCCAATCTTCATCATTCAAGTCTCTGTCAGTGGGGTGATTACCCCAAGCTTCTTTCTGAGATATTCAAATGTTTCCTTGGGCAAAGGCTTTATAAAGATATATGCAATTCACTCTTTAGTATCCACATAAACCAATCTCACTTCATTTGCTTCAACATTTTCTTTCAGAAAACTATACTTAATAGAAACATGCTTTGTTTTAAAGTGAAATACTGGATTCTTTGATATATCTATTGCTGCTGAATTATCACAATAAATAATTACCAGTTCTTTGCATTTTACCTTGATATCCTTCAACATTTTCTTGATCCATAATACCTAAGTGCAATTAGTTGTTGCTGCAACATATTCTGCTTCTGTTGTAGATAATGATGTACAAGTCTACTTCTTGCTGATCCATGAAATTAATCTTCTGCCAAGAAAGAATGCACCACTAGTGGTATTGTTTCTGTCATCCTTAGGATACCATAAACCAAGATTTGTTATGCCTTGTAGGTACCAAAAAATCCTTTTTATTACAGTTTCATGATTCTCTTTAGGATTGCTTTGAAATCTTGAAACAATACACACTGCATTCATTATATCAGGTCTGGTTTGTGTCAAATACAGTAACCCTCCAATCATAGATTTGTACCTTGTCGTATTTATAGGAGTTGACTCATCCTTTGATGTCAATTTATCATTTGTAGTCATAGGAGTGCTTACCAATTTGGAGTTTTCCATGCCAAATTTTTTCAAGAGTTCTTTCAAGTATTTTGTTTGACATATGAATATACCTTTATCTATTTGAGAAATATGCAAACCTAGAAATTTTTTTATCTTTCCAATCATGGACATTTCAAATTCTTCCTGCATCTTGTTAGCAAAGTCTTTACATAACTCTTCTTCTCCTCCAAAAATGATATCATCCACAAATACTTCAATAACCAAAATGTCATCATTGATGATTTTGTAATATAAATTACTGTCAGCATTACCTTTTTTGTATCCAAGCTTTAGAAGATATTTATCCAGTCTATCATACCAAGCTCTGGGAGCTTGCTTCAATCCATATAAAGCTTTCCTTAACCTGCAAACCATATCCTTAACATCTGTTAATGAAAATCCATCAGGTTGTTCAATATAAACTTCTTCTTCAAGATCTCCATTCAAAAATGCACATTTTACATCCATCTGATAAACATTATAGTTCTTGTGAGCTGCAAATTCAAGAAATAGTCTTATTGCTTCAATTTTGGCTACCGATGCAAAGGTTTCATTATAATCTATTCCTTCTTTTTGAGAATAACCTTCACAAACCAATCTTGCTTTGTTTCTAATTACTTCACCATCTTCATTAAGTTTATTTTTAAATACCCATTTAGTTCCAATTACATTTTTGTCTTTAGGCTGTGGAACTAATGTCCAAGTATCATTCTTTTCAATTTGTTCTAATTCATCTTCCATTTCTTTTATCCAATATTTATCTTGGCATGCTTCAACAACTGATGCTGGTTCAACTTGAGAAATTAAACATGCCTCTTGATTTGCCAATCTCCCTCTTGTCATAACACCTTGATTTTTATTTCCAATTATCTGATTTTTTGAATGATTCAATCTTACATACCTGGGTTTATTCTAATTTCCACTTACAGCTGTTGTTCTTCAGTCACAATTGACTTTTCTGATGATGTCGGTGTGACTGGTTCTTCACTCTGTTCTGGTGCAATCTGTGCTAGTTCATTTATAATCATTTCTACTGTCAGTTCAAAACCTACAGATCTTGATTCTCCTCTAAAATGTTCATCTATCTTCACATCAGTACTTTCAATGATTTTCTGCAGTCTTTTATTATAACATCTATATGTCTTGCTTCTAGTTGAATAACCAAGAAATATTCCTTCATCACTTCTAGGATCAAATTTGCCAATAGACTCATCTCTCCTAATATAGCATTTGCTTCCAAATATTTTGAAATATTTAAGAGTAGGAATATGACCGAACCATAGTTCATAAGGGGTCTTACCGGTTTCACCTTTGATGTGAACTCTGTTGAAAATATAAACCATTGTATTCACTACTTCTCTCCAGTACACATGAGGTAGATTTGCTTCCATCATCATGGTTCTTGCTGCATCTAGTATAGTTCTATTCTTCTTTTCCACAACTCCATTCTGCTAGGGTATCTGGGGTGATGATAGTTGTCTTTTGATTCCATTCTCTTCATAGTATGCATTGAATTCCATAGATGTAAATTATCCTCCTTGATCAGATCTCAAACATTTGATTTTCTTACCAGTTTCATTCTCTACCATTGCCTTGTATATCTTGAATCTCCCAAAAGCTTCTGATTTATCCCTGAGAAAAGTAACCCAACACATTCTAGAATAATCATCAATTATTAGCATAAAATATCTATCACCCTGAAGACTCCTTGTTTTTGCTGGACCACATAAGTCAGTATGAATTAAATCAAGAATATTATTGGATTTCTCAAAAATGCTCTTAAATGTTGTTCTAACTTGCTTTCCCATTTGACATTCCTTACATACCAGATTATGACGTTTTACATCTTAGGTAAATCCCTTATTGCCTTGGTTGAACTATTTTTTACAATGCAATCAAAATTCACATGACATAGTCTTTTATGCCATAACCAACTTTCATCAATCTGAGCAATCAAACATGTCTTATCATTGGTATAAAAAATGAAAGATATTACCTTTAGTCCGATTACTGATTGCAATCTCCAATCTAGTTCAATTCATGAATTTTCATTTTCCATTCTTGAATTGTAGTTGAAATCCTTTTTCCACTAACTAACCAAGACTCAAAATATTATGCTTTAAACCTTCAACATAATAAGCATTGTCAATATTGTGCTTACCATCCAAAGATATAGTGCCTCTTCCTTTGATTAAACAAGCTTTATCATCTCCAAATCTTACTAGACCTCCATGAATTTCCCCAAGTGATAAGAATTTGCTTTTATCACCAGTCATATGATGTGAGCAACCACTATCAATGATCCATTCATCCTTTTCTTCATTTTTTGCTACTAATGCCTGCTCTACCAATTTGACAATAGGTATCGCTTAATCTTCTTTTATTGCAACAAATGCTCATCCACTATCTGCTAGATCTTCATCAGAGTCATCTATAACACCTTCATCTGTATAGTAACATGACTTATCTCTATTTTTCTTAAATCTATATCTCTGATATCCAGGGTTAGGTTTATATGTTCTTTTTGCCACCTCCCTTAGTCTTGAATGTCTATCAGGACACCTAGACGCCATATGACCAACTTTATTGCAATTAAAACATTTGAAAGGTGATTTACCTTCATACTTACTTCCTGTTGGACCTTTAGGCATCTTCCTTGCAAACAGTGCTTCAAGTTCTTCATTTTCTCTTCTGATATCTTCAAGTTCTTTTGCATAAAGTGCTTTCCAATCAGATGATGATGATGATGATGATGATGATGATGATGATGATGATGATGATGATGATGATGATGATGATGATGATGATGCTTTGAAGGCTATATCAGTCTTGATTGTAGCAATAGGACCAAATTCTTCAAGCTCAAATGTTGAAAGTTTTCCAACCAAAGTATCTCTAGATACTGATGTATTAGGCATTGTTCTCAACTCATTAATGGTTGTCACTTTTATTTTGTAAGCCAGTGGCAAAGCTCTTAAAACTTTAGAAATAATTTCATCTTCACTTAAAGATCCTCCACATCATTGTATTCCTAAAACAATTTCATTCTCTTTCCATAAATGCAAAAATTATTTCATCCTCTTCCATTTTTAAATTTTCATACCTGACCTGGTAACATTCCAATTTTGCAATTTTGACAATCATTCTCCAAATCTTTAGCCAAGGTCGGTGGATTAGGGTTATTCTGAGTAGGAGCAACATACCCATTCTTTGTAACATCCCATATATCTCTTTCAATGCAATTCAGATGTGTCTCCATTCTGATCTTCCATATACCATAGTTAGTTCCATCAAGTTTGGGACTATCCTTCCTAAAGATATTTACTGCCATAGGATCTCCTCAAGCTGTTAGGCTTCTGCAAAAAGACAACTAGGCTCTAATACCAATTGTTAGGAATCGGGAAGGACAACTAAGAGGGGGGGGTGAATCAGTTGTCAATCAATTATAACCCAAAACAAATTATTTCAACTTAAAATATAGTGCCAGTAAAATAGATTAACAGTTATAGTATTACCGGTACAACTTAATGCATGAAATAAAAAGAAAAAAACATCCACAACACTTGACACAAAGATTTTGACGTGGAAACCCTGTAAGTGGAAAAACTATAGTGGGAAACCTTACCCACAATCAAATGATACTACTGTAGATATTAATTGAATACAATAAGGGGTCTGCAAATGTAGAAAGGCCAACTGCCTAGAGCTCACTGCTCAATCACAAAATAGGAGTCACACTGACTACAATTGGATGGTTAAATCCAATAACAATGTACTGCTTCAGTATAGCATCTACAATGTTGGATTCAGTACCAGTTTAAGCTATGACCATGAGTGTCAAACACCTTCATAACCTTTCCTTCAACCTTCAGATAATATATGCATTATTCACAAAAGGATCTTCTTATTTTCGCTCTTCACATTGATCTTTAATATTTGCACACACTCACATATTCATACACTCATACATCTTACAATTCTTTATACAAAACCTAAGACCTCATGATTAGGTTGGCTCCCTAAAGATATTACATTTACAAAATAAGTCTTGATGCAATACAATATGTCAGCCTCAATACATTTACACATTATCCAATCAATAAACTATTTTCAAAACGTTTCATGCTGATCTAGAATATGATATCTTGTACTAGTCCATAACCTAGACCTATTTGTCAGTTAAGGCAAATATGTGAACCCGATTAGTCCAATAAGCAAAATGCCAAATGTAAACATCCAATCCATGTCTTCGACATAACCAAATGATCTCCAGATGATAACAAGTCATCATCAACTTCCTGAGCTACCGGTGAAACATATACCGGTGACTGTGCATAAGCCAATATCCATGTCGGGGCCACAATGTGTCGGTTCAACAATAAACCAATATAACTAGAGAGCCAAATCAACAATGTAGACCTCCAAAAAGATAAGTGTTGACATGAATGACAAAACCAATGCAACACATGATGAAGTCATCCATAATACCAACATGGACACCATATGGTGTGGTTAGGGATCGTATGGTGTCCTAAGGGGTCATATGGTGTCCTATGACACCTTAGGACACCATATGACCCCTAACGAAAGCATATGACCCCTTAGGTGTTGTTAGGGGTTATATTTTATCCTAAGGGGTTATATGGTGTCCTATGACACCTTAGGACACCATATGAGCCCTAACGACACCATATGACACCTTAGGTGTCGTTAGGGATCCTATGGTGTCCTCAGGGATCATATGGTGTCATATGACACCTTAGGTGTTGTTAGGGATCGTAGGGTGTCCTAAGGGATCATATGGTTTCATATGACCCGTGAGGACACCATAAGACCCCTAACAACACCATATGGCCCATTAAGTGTCATTAGGGGTCATATTTATCCTAAACGGTCATATGGTGTCCTATGACCCCTTAGGACACCATGTGAGCCCTTAAGACACCATATGGTGTCTTGAGGGGTCATATGGTGTCCTATAACCTCTTAGGACACCATACCACCCCTAATGACACCATATGGTGTCTTAAGGGGTCATAGGACACCATACCACCCCTAACAGTCCTATGACCCCTTAGGACCCGATATGAGACCTTAGGACACCTAAGATGTCATATGGTGTCGTTAAGGGTTGTATGGTGTCCTAAGGATTCATATGGTGTCCTATGACCCCTTAGGATACCATATGACCCCTAAAGACACCATATGACCCCTTAGGTGTTGTTAGGGGGCGTATGGTATCCTAAGGGGTCATATGGTGTCCTATGACCCCTTAAGACACCATACGACCCCTAACGACATCATATGACCCCTTAGGTGTTGTTAGGGGTCATATGGTGTCCTAAGGGGTCATATAGTGTTCTATGACCCCTTAAGACACCATATGAGCCCTTAGGACACCATATGGTGTCATTAGGGGTCGTATGGTGTCCTAAGGGGTCATCTAGTGTCCTATGACCCATTAGGACACCATATGACCCCTTAGGTGTTGTTAGGGGTCATATGATATCCTATGACCCCTTAGGACACCATATGAGCTCTTAGGACACCATATGGTGTTCTTAGGAGTCGTATGGTGTCCTAAGGGACCATATGGTGTATGACCCCTTAGGACCCCATACAACCCCAAACAACACCATATGACACCATAGGTGTCGTTAGGGGTCGTATGGTCTCCTAAGGGGTCATATGTTGTCTTATGACCCCTAACAACGTTAGGGGCCATATTGTGTCCTAAGGGATCATATAGTGTCCTATGACCCCTTAGGACACCATACAACCCCTAACGACACCTTGACCTCTTAGGACACCATACAACCCCTAACGACACCATAAGACACCTTAGGTGTTGTTAGGGGTCGTATGGTGTCCTATGACCCCTTAGGAAACCATATGTTGTCATTAGGGGTTGTATGGTGTCATAAGGGTTCATATGGTGTCCTATGACCCCTTAGGACACCATACGACCCCTAACGACACCATATGACACCATAGGTGTTGTTAGGGATCGTATGGTGTCCTACGGGGTCATATGGTGTCTTATGACCCCTTAGGACACTAAATGACCCCTAACAACACCATATGACCCGTTAAGTGTCATCAGGCATCATATTGTATCATAAGAGGTCATATGGTGTCCTATGACCCCTTAGGACACCATATGAGCCCTTAGGATACCATATGGTGTCGTTAGGGTTTGTATGGTGTCTTAAGGGGTCATGTGGTGTCTTACGACCCTTACGACACCATACGACCCCTAACGACACCATATAACACCTTAGTTGTCATTAGGGATCGTATAGTGTCCTAAGGGGTCATATGGTGTCCTATGACCCCTTAGGACACCATATGGTGTCGTTAGGGGTTGTATGGTGTCCTAAGGGGTCATATGTTGCCTTATGACCCCTTATGACACCATAAGACCCTTAACAACACCATATGACCCCTTAGGTGTCGTTAGGGGTCATATTGTGTCCTAAGGGGTCATGTGGTGTCCTATGACCTATTTGGATACCATATGAGCTCTTAGGACACCATATGGTGTTGTTAGAGGTCGTATGGTGTGATCAGAGATCATCTTGTGTCCTAAGGGGTCATACGACATCATATGACCCCTTAGGACACCATATGACCCCTAAGATCTCATTAGGGATCATATTGTGTTCTGAGGAGTCATATGGTGTAGTGTGACTCCTTAGGACACAATATGGTGTCATTATGGGTCGTATGGTGTCCTAAAGGGTCATATGGTGTTCTATGACCCCTTACAACATCATATTGTGTCGTAAGGGGTCATAGCGTGTCCTAAGGGGTCATATCATGTCTTATGACCCCTTAGGACAACATATGACCTCTTAGCACACCATATAGTGTCATTAGGGGTCACATAGTGTCGTAAGGGGTCATATGGTGTTCTATGACCCCTTAGGACACCATATGACCCCTTAGGACACCATATGGTGTCGTTAAGGGTCATATTGTGTCCTAAGGGGTCATGGCGTTCTATGATGCCTTATGACACCATATAACTGCTTAGGACACCATATGGTGTTCATAGGTGTGAGATGGTGTCCTAAGGGGTCATATGGTGTCCTATGACCCCTTTTAAAATCCTAGTAGACGACATGACCCTTTAGGACCATATGATGTCCATATGGTGTCCATATGCTATTCTAACACATGTGCTACCCCTCACGACCCAATATGACACCTAACGACACCATATAAATTTTAATATATACATTTAAATATATTATAGTATTAATATATAATATTTTTATTATATATTAATATATTGAATATTATTATATTAATATAATAATATTCAATATATTATTATATTCAACATACTAATATATATTGTATAATTAATATATTGATATACAATATATTAATATATAATTTATTAATATATTAATATTATGAATATTATTAATATCATAACTGCTAAAATCGGATATCCGATTTTTATGACATAAATTTTAAATTTTAAAATTTGGCTCAAGAATGCTTTGGGATTTGGCTGGGAAATGACGAGCCTAGAAAGCCAATAGAAAAAAACGTGTTTTTGAGTATTCTTTGATTTTCCAGACTAAGCACTAGTGGCTGACGACTTTTTTTTTAAGCGAAAAATGATAAAACGAAAAGGGTTTTTTAAGGATGTTCTTAGCTTTCCAACAATAAAAGGATTCTCTTATTTTGATCTTAATATATTATTATTATTTATTTTCTAATTTCTTACATATTTTTAAAATAATGTTCATAACTTACTCAAAATTTCATGTTAAGTTGCATAAATCTGATTTTCTGAAATTTCATTGCCACTTAAGGCTTGTTTGGCACACCATGATCATGCACATACCCCAAAGTAAACTATGTATCTAAATCATTCTAAATCAAATTAAAACTAGAGCTATGGAAAGATGTTGAGATCACACCTAAAAAATAAGCACGGGAACCTTGGTCCTTAATCCTATATGGAATGAGAAGTGGAGGGATGACCTTGTCTGAAGGTCAAACCAAGTAGGATTCCCACTGCCTCTACAAAAGTATTTTCTTTAGCCCCTATTCTGAATCCCCTTCCTCTTCACTCGAACTCAAATCTCTTCATTGTCAGCATTCAAATATTCCATTTAGTTATAGAGGAGCACCCAATCCTCTGTTTCATTAACATTATCACCAATAATAATGTATCCAATATAACCTTCCTTCATAAACCCCATTAACTACTTTAGAAATTCTAACTTCCCAAAATGTTTAATTCCAAATAGTGAGGAGTGGAAAATAGGTAACGAGAATGCTAGCATCCATTCTTATAGAATAATGCATTCTATACGGAATTGTTAGGTCCTTATCTATACTCAAGATCACCTCCATTAATTCACCCAAAAATTCATTTTTTAAAACCCTTATGCAAAGTTCTTCAATAGCCATCTTTCTTTTGCCAACCTTGAGAATGGTTGCTACAAAAAAGGCTGAAATGTCGAGATTAAATCTGTATCTGTGGTTGGCTTTGATGAATTTGATACAAGGCATGAAAGAAGAGTTTATGAGAGTAGTTTACCACTCCATAGAGCCTCTTGTGAGTTATCGACCCAAAAAAAACCATTTACCTTTTTGAAGCAACCAATGTAATAGAGAAAAGAATCCAAGAAAAATAGGGAATGAAAAAGCCAAAGAGAATCTAAGCCAAAACTAGGGAATAACACCGACATTCCCAAATTTAATGGAAATCTTTTTGCATGGTTAGTTTGATGAGAGACTTACATAACACACCAATCTCTATTTTTGATAGAGAGGATCATAAAAGCGGATAGTTTTATGTGTGTATATGAGTTGGAGATGTCAAATCAAGCCAAAGCCAAGTTCCTTAAAATATAATTTCTCGATGAAGATGATCATTAATGAAGTTCAATTGAGACATGTATGTGAACTCGAGATGTCAAACCCGACTTATGTCAAATACAATAATATAAAAAAGCTTGTTACCCTCCAAATTTAGTTGTTGCTAAATGAGCCTTCTGCTAAATTTTCTTTGGCTATCCTTCCAAGGGTCTAATTCAACTTGCTGCCATCTAAATAGATGTTAAATAGGCATGGAGATCCACACCTCTACTATAAGATAGCCTACTTAATGATTTTGTCAGAGAAGAAAAGAGGGTTACCACCTCACTTTTACCACCTTATCAACCACGAACCATCCCATTTCAAATAGCTAAACAACAAAGGAGTGTTTGAAATTGAAAATTCAAATATAAATACCTTCAATAAAATTCCAATATGAGTGCCCATTAAATTCAATATTTTTTCATTTTGAATAGTGGTATTATTTTCTAAGCAAGAAAAAACCACAATTTCACTTTTTAGTACTAAACCAAAGTACCTATTATCTTTTTAAACGATAAAAAATTAATTTGATAGAGAAATTCCTACTAAATGATATTAAATTTACTCAAACCCAATCCATGATTCATAAATGTAATAGTGAAAGTAACATCATAATGATAAAGAACAAAATAAATTCATGATAGAATGAAGTATATTGAATTGTTATATTAATAAGTTAAAAAGAATAATGTCTAGTTGAAATAATATAAAATAAAAATAATAATCAAGATTTACAAACAAAAAAGTTGTCAAAAGATAAATTCAACTTTTGTAAGAAAAAATTCAATCTTCAACATATCCATTAAAATAAATTCATAGATAAAGCCAATGCATATTAAATATGATAAACACGCTTCTTAAAAATATCATTAAATAAATTTTAAAATTTAATTATTATTTTAATAAGGTATATACATTATATTAGATATATAAATTGATTCTTTTCTAAATAGAAACATTGAGAATGAGAAATAATAAATACTGTAACATCGAAATTAGGAATCATCACAAGATACGTAGATCAATCAAAACACAAGACATGATAACTCAATCAAAAGAACACTCATTGCAATTGAACCTAATTCTAAGCACACTCAATAGAGATATGAAAACAAAGCATTCAAAATGAAAATTATGCAAACCAGACGTAGAATTGAATACTGCTTCCATGCGGCTCCATTGTTGTTCTTTCCTCTTCAATGGGTTTGTGGATCTCACCTACAAGTGCACATACAATTGAAAGCAAGATTGATGAAAAGCTCAAGAGTACTAGAAGCATAAGTTCATTAGTCTGATAGGAATTATTAAGAATCAAGGTTATTAAGGCTCAAGGGATTTGATTGAAGAAAATCATCCAATTTATAGACAAATTGGAGAAAAAGATCAAATTAGCATGACATTGATATTAGAAGCAATTGATTTCAAAATGGGAAAGATGAGTGGAAAGAAGAAGGTTATGACACCTTCTATGTCATAAATTATGACATATTGCCAATGCAAAGCTTAGAGAACTAGAACCTTCTGACATCTTGCTATGTCAAGAGTATGACACATGAAGCACAAAAATAGGGAGAACTAGAGACAAGATAATTAGGTGGAAATTGCAATTAGGAAATTAGAAAATAGGTTGAATTAAGAAATTGATGGAAATTAGAAATTAGTGAATTAATCAATAATTTTTCATTTATTAATTCATTCATTCACAAAGAGGAATAATTAGCCAATTAAATGAATATTTAATTGTAATGAGAAGACTTAGGATAAATAAGTAATTTATTAATCCTAAAGGAAGAAAATGATAAGCAAGGTTAAATGACTAAATCATGAAACCCTAGAAGGCGAATTAGGTCTTGAAAGATAATTGACTCGATTTGATCATGATTTTGAATTGATAAATGACCAGTGTTGATAAATGATTTGATTGAGATTGGTTGACAAAAATCAATGACAAATTGACTGAATTGACATGATTGGAAAGGACAAGGATCGATGATGAATCGATCGCAATATGACAAGATTGACAAGGACAAAGATCGACCAAAATCATGACTGAAGGTTGTTGTCGACAAGACCAAATTCGAAGGCGAGATGATAGAAGAATGACTCGATGCTCGCAAATGATAAAAACCAAGTGCGTGACATAGGAGAAATGTTAATGTGACGCAAAAACCTAAAATGAGGCAATGCGCAAATGTTAAAGCATGACTGCGCAAGCGTTGACCATTTTTAGGTGTCTACAAATACATTTTGTTGATTCACCAAAACCAAACATATAAAGAAAGCATACAAGTAATTTTTAAACTAAGTGAATAAAATTAAATTTAAAAAGTAATAAATAAACAAAAGTATGCATGAATGAAAAATATACTTGGATTGATAAAGATTTAATTTTATAATATATATTAAATCAAATAAGATAAGAGATAATACAAGCATGAGAGAATGCAAACAAAGTTTGTATAAATTTTCCAATTCTACTTCATAAGACATATTCGAAAGCCCCCCAATATTATTAGAGTATAATAGGAATTTTTTAAACTCTTGCTCTAGGGATTATTTTGGAGCAGGATGGTGTGGTTAGTTATTATCAGAAAAGATGATGTGTAGACAAAAGCAAATAGAGTTATTTGCTTAATAGTACTCTGCAATGTTCCCACACTAGTTGTACATATTGTAGCACCTCCCTAAGTTTCAAAATAATCTCACAGATGATTTGCACACTAATCATGTTATTAAGATCCATAAATGTCTTTATATTTACCTGCTGATATAGATGAAAACTTAGAACCATCTATTATGCTTTCTTTATGTTTAAGATCAATTGAATCACTTTTATTATGATTTTGTTATAAGTTTTTAGAAATAAAATCTAAGGCCATCTCTTCTGAATCGCTAAATAAGGGATTTCATAGTAAGACTTGTCAAAAAATGTTTATGTTGGTTCACATAAGAATACCTATTGAAACATTTTGTTTTTATTTATCAAAAAGTCAAGCTGAACTTCTAATGGGGAAGGAACTTGCCAGCTTGTAAGCAGTTGTCCCTATATCAACACAGTAAGCTTTGAGAACTTTTAATATATTTTCCATTATTAAAGCTCTCTTATCCTCCACCTCATTTAATAACGAAAGAACAAATTACATTACTTAAATTTTGAGACCTACTCCTTGCTCCACCATTTGAGTGGTATCCATTTGTATTTGGGAATGTGAAAATATATTATAATTATTTTGTACAAAAAAACTCTAGCAATCATAGTCTATGTCAATGTCTAGCTTCTCTATAAACTCCTTCCAAGTAGTAGCCTTCAAACTACATGTTCTTGTTGTGCCTAGACCAAGTTTATCTAAAATTATCTTAATAAATCCCAAGGCAACCAGTGTAGAGCATAAGGAAATAGTAGACATCCCATGATGGAATCCTTCCTTACCAAGTTTCTAGATATCCCAACTCAAACTTCGGTTCTTATAGAATGATACATTACACACTCACTATTAGATTTGTGTGAATATTGTCATTGAAGTCAAACCTGGAGATCTGGTTTGGACCGGATGTGGCATGTTGAGCAATAGTGGAAGATAGGTATGTGTGTGATATGAAGTAGTAAGGTATGTATGATCTACTAGAGTTATTTCTGGAAGATTCTCTTCTCTGGAATCGTGTGTTTTGTGTATCATGGTTTGTATCCAATCCCGGTATCAGTTGTATTAGTTATATCAGTTGTATCAGTTATATCTATTGTTTATGGTTCTTTTTGGATATTGCTAAGAAGTTTGTTGGAATGATGTATTGTCATTGATGTCAACATATTCTTCTGTGTATTCCATTGTTGCAGTCAAATTAAATGAGTTGGTTTGGCTAGTGTGTTGCAGTTGAGCTGTTGTAGTTTAATGGGTATAGAGATACTTATCTCTAGTTGATTTAGCTGAAGTTTTAGTGGTTTGCATGATGATTTGATTGAGTTGCGAGATCCGGTATTATGGTTGGTTATTTAGATGTTCGTTTTATTCAGTATTCTGGATTCTTCTCTGCATTGCTTTGGAATTGCATTATCTGGGTTTGTGGATTTGGCAGAGTGTTTGGGATGTTCATATGTGTCCTCAATTCAGTTGGTTTGTGATTTGGAGGTCCGCAAGTGAATCTTTTAGTTTGTCAGTTAGTTCAGCGTGTGTTCTTGAGATTTGATATATTGATGATGGAGATTCTAGTAAGTGGTGATGTTGCGGTTGTTGATGTGGTGATTCTCATTGCTTGTGGTTGTTTCTAGACCATTCTCTATCCATGTTGATGGTATGTATTGATTGTTGTGCATGTTATTGATCATTTTCTTGATTTTGTGGTGTTCTTCACGTTATAAGACATTCTTGGTGATTGTACTATGTTTCAAATGTTTGAGGCATAATTCTTGGTGGTGTTTCTTGGTTGTAGTATTTGTTTAAGTCCAAATTATGTCTAAGCTGGCATTGTTTAGGTCTACGTGTACTGTTATAGTGTGTGAGGTTACTATTTTGTAATTTGTGTTGAGGGTTTAGCCAACCTTGAAATATAGGTTGATTATTTGTATTTAAATATATGTAATATTCATTTCAGAGACGTATCTACATGTGCAAACATCGATTTGTTCTTTCAGTAGCAAAGAAAAATTTCAAAAGAGTGTGAAGAAGTGTGAAAGAGTAGGGTTTGAGTATATATGCTTAACTAGAATTGTGACCAAGTATGAGAAGATGTTATTTCATCAGTTTATGATCCTCTGGATGTAATCCAAATGTTTCTATAAGGTAGTGAGCCTTCCCCGGGGTTGTAGCCCTTCTTGTTTTGTGATTTCAGAAATGAGCTCTAGACAGTGTGTCTAAATGCATGTGCATTCCCCATTGTAGTATTTCCATTTACTCCTAATAGGGTATTATATCATTGTGGGTAGGTTCCCACTGTGTTTTTTCCCTTAACCAAGTTTTCTTTGTCAAAAACCTTGGTGTTATGTGTGTTATTGTTGTGGTGTTGATTTGTGCTTTTATTGTTTATTATCAGATTTGAATTTATGTTTGAGTTGTGTAGAGTTTGAGAGAAAACTAATTCACCCCCCTCTTAGTTTGCTATATTGTTGCCAACAATTTTATGTTCTGGAATCTGTCACATCTGTGTTTGGAGGTTGGAAGTCATTGTGCTTGGATTTTGTGCTTATGGGTTTATATCTATTGGTCTGGTAGACCCCTAGTTTATCCTAGTAATTAAGGTGTATGTTTCGGTAAATGAAGTAAGCGTGTAGAAGATCTGTGAAGGCTAACTTGTTTATCCCATTTTTGGTCAAGGAATATTTAAGATAATGTGTTGATTTGAGAAATGCATTATTATGTAAATCATTTGTGCTTACCCGACATATTACCGAGATGTATGTGCTTACCAATATATGCTTATATATAGAAGATATGTGTGAGAGTGGTATTCAAGGAGAGAAGAGTGTGTGGATGTGTAGTGTGTGGAATAGCATAAAATGTGTGTGTGTGTGTTGTGTGGTAGAGCAAGAAGTATGTGAGTTACAAAGTTGTGGTTAGAAGAGAAGTTGTACTAAGACAGAAGTGGAATATGATATATGAGTGAAGGTGGGTGAGAGGAAGAGTTAGAGTGTAGACAGTGTTGCAGTATTCCTTTATCAGATCTGTTGCAAGCACTTGGATTAGCAGAGTGCAGTCACAGTGTTGTGGTAATCCCTTATTGAACTTGTTGTAGGAAGTTGTAGACAGTTTGGAGAGATCCCTTACTAGATCTACTGTGATTTTTTTTAAGTTGATATTTGAGCTTGTCTTGGAACTAACCTCATGCATTTAGAAATGCAATTTTCCTTAGTTCATTTATTTTCTATTGTAGTGAGCATTCTGACAATGAGTCGCTTTCTAACCCATTTAGTGGTATTCAAGGAGAGTAGAGTGTGTGGATGTGTAGTGTGTGGAACAACAGAGTATGTGTGTGTGTTGTGTGGTAGAGCAAGAAGTATGTGAGTGGTAGAGTTGTGGACAGAAGAGCAGTATATAGTGAAAGTAGTGGAATATGATATGTGAGCAAAGGTGTGTGAGAGGAAGAGTCAAAGTGTAGATAGGGTTTCAGTAATCCTTTAGTGGATCTATTGTAAGCAGTTTGATTAGCAGAGTGCAGTCACAGTGTGCATTAATCCCTTATCGGACTTGTTGCAAGCAATTGTGGATAGTTTGGAGAGATACCTTACCAGATCTGCTGTGAGTTTTTGTGAGTCGATATCTGAGCTTATCTTGGAACTGATCTCATGCATTGAGAATGAAATTTTCTTCAATTCATTTATTTTCTATTGTAGTGAGAATTTTGGCAATGAGTCGCTTTGTAACCTAACAGTGAGTCATCCAGCAATGAGCCACCCATGTTGTAAACACTATATAACTAGTTATATTATCTTGAGAGTTAACTCTCTCTGTGGTTTTTCCCATTTGAGTTTTCCACATATAAAATCCGATGTTCAATTTGTGGTTGTATTATTTGTTTATTATGTGTTTGTTGATTCATGTGGATGTGTTAATTGCTAAGGTTAATACAACAGTAAAAAGTTTTATATAGTGTGGGAATACTAATTCACTCCCCCTCTTAGTATTTCGGCCCATTCAACCATTCAAAAATTGGTATTAGAGCTTGGTCCCTTGTTTGATAGCTTAACCACTTAAGGGAGATTCTTTTTGGTTGAATCATGACATTGATGAGTATGACCAAAGAATATCATCTAGATGAAGAATTGCAGACAACTCTTGAAAATATAGAAACTGTGGAATCAGAGAATGAGGAATTAAAAGAAAACATCAGAGAAGCAAATGAATGTGTAATGAAGCTGCAAGGACATATCTAGAAGTTCAAGTTGAGACATAAGGAAGTTAACAATCAGTTGAAGCAATTGAATGAAATCGTTAAAGATTTGATGCTAAAGATTCAGGAGAAGAACAAGATAGAAGAAATCTTGAAAGATTCAATTAAGCTAAAGACTAAAGAATGTGATCAGATGGAACAAGAAGTGAAGAAGATGAAGGCAGAAAGTAAAGTTCTTGAAAGTAGAAAATTGCTGGAAGATTTCATTAACATGCAGAAAGCTCATTTAGACAAGACCAAACTAGGATTTCATATCGGTGAATGTTCAAATCAGAATGAAAAAGACAAAGGCAGGGAAGTCAAGTTAGAAGTAGAGAAGAGACCTGAAGATGCAAGCAAAACCCAGAATCAAAGATCTACTACAAGAAGACTACCATTTTTTTAACGAATACACAAAGGTACCCATCATTTAATGGTTATTATTTTCAATGCAATAAATTTGGTCATAAGGATACAGATTGTAGAAGCATTCACTATTACAATTGCAACAAGTTTGGTGATATAGAAAATTACTATAAAAATCATGCTATGAGTTAGAATCATAATCTGATTGGAGTAAACAAAGTGAATAGTAACTTTTATGGATATTGTCATCTATGCAATGGTTATGGTCACAAATCTAATCAATATGGATCTAGAACACATTCAACAAATTCAATGCAAATAAACATCAATTTTTACAAGTGCAAGCAATCCAGACTTTATGCTAATTAGTCCAAAAATGAAGTTGGTATGGAGAAGTCTACAAAGAAGAATGTGATGAAGGCTAGTGAATCAAAGAAAATGGAAGTCATGATATGGATAAAGAAGGAGGTGAATAATGAAAGCAAGCCTGGTGTACCAGAATCTAATGTAGGCACCTCTTCCTCCGATAACTAAGCTTATTGATATGGCTCAGGGGGAGTTATCAAAGAAAATCCTTCGTCCTCCCTTTTGAGCTAGTTCATGTTGTTGGTCTAACATAATTTTGATAGAGATGCAATTTGGTAATCCAATGTTTATACTACCATCATCAACAAGACACTTTTTGGTGACAAAACCCTAGAAGGAATTGGCAAGATAAATTTGCGAATTTGAGAACATTTTCATCATTATGTGAAAATAATTGTTTGAAGAGGAGTAGTAGTTAAAGAGTGAAGAGCAGAGAAGCAGAGCAAGTAATCATGAAATCAAAGATGATCATTAAAGAATCAAGCAGTGAAAGTTTTTAGACTTTGGGAAAAGTACGGTTAGATGGATTTGACCCTGAAAAGGTTAGAAAGATGGAAATAAGTTAAATTGAAGCAAATTTGAAGAAGGTTAAGGAGTTAGGTCATAAAGGAATGGATTTGTGGAGTGAATTCTCATGGTTCAACAATGAGGATGTGATTAGGTTAATCCTAAGTCAAGTTCAAAATAATTGTATCATGTTGGATAAACCCTATCCAATTTCCAAGGACATCATTTCAGTTGTTACTGGTCTATGAGATAATGGGAGTGTGCTAGTTGAGAAAACTGTAAAGAATAAGGAAGTTCAAACCCTAACTAGTGTGACAAGAGATCAAAGAGCGCTATTGATTGAAAAAATCATTAATCCTATTCTGAGGTAAATTGCATATGGTATATATTACAAGATTTATTTTAGGAGTAGGGAAGGTTCTACAACGACTATTTTTGTGTATGTTGCGCACATAATTGCTATGGAAGATGTTGTGTTCGATTTGTGTGAATTGTTAAAAAATCAATTGTTAGAGAATACCAAAATGACAAAATATCAAGGTTACCCCTTCCAGTTTGAATCGTTGCTTGTATGTTTCACAATGTCTTGTCTAGGATCTTTATTGGTGAAGGAAAATGTGTTGTGAGAATCTCGTGTCCTAGTTGTTAGGAAGATCTTTTGATATCTTAATGGATTGGTAAAGAGAGAAGTAGCTTGTGATGTTTACTTTAAATCATTTCAAGATATGTGGTGTATTAGTTCAGTATCCCTTGCTACCGGTTTGGCTAAGTAGGGTCTATCCTCCGGAAAGAGGAAGCGAAAAGTGATTGTGTCCTTTAGTTCTCCAAAACCTGAGAAGAAGAAGAAAGAGTTGAAACAAGAAGAAGTAACTAAGTTAGATGATTTGGAATCCCATGTGGTTAAAGAAGAATTAGAGATTCAAGAGCAAGAGAAAGATAATTCAGAGAAAGAAGTAGATAGCATGCAAGATTTGTTGGAAAAATGTGATGATGCTAAAAGGACTTTATTAGAATGCATAAATGAGATGAGAGAATTTATCAATAGTACCAGAAAAATTTATAGATATTGTCTACAATGGTGAAGAACAAAGAAAAAGTTGAATCTGTTGAAGAAGAACTGAGTTCTATGGGTAAGTCATTTGACTTTCTAAGCGACAAAGATGGAGAGAAAAGGAAAAAAGTAAATTCCCTGCAGGATGAATTTTTATTTTTGCAAAGGTAGAAGGAAGTTTATGTGAGTATCTTCTGGAAAGTTAAGGAGATTGTTGAAGCTAAACTAGAACATTTTTCAGTATTGCTTGATGATGCAGTCGAGTATGAGCAGAATCCATATGCTCCAGACAATTTTTCTCATGCTATTGATGTGTTGGTAGAGTGCAAAAGTTTATCTGTTAGCATTAAATTGATTGTTCATTCATGGAAGTTTCTCCTTCTGGATCTTAAGGAGAAATACAAGTTGATATTTTAGAATAAAAGCAGTTAAGAATCTTTTTGGTTGACATACAATTATAACATTCTTTCTATTGTTGAACACGTTTATTTTATTTCTTTCTTTCTTTATTTTCTTTTTTCATCAAGGGCACCCTTTGTCCTTGATGTCAAAGGGGAGAAGGAGAAAGGTAAATGGAGAAGGATAAATGTAGGTGGAGAAATAAGGAGAAAGGTAGAATAATAGATATATATAAGTAAGGGGGAGCCTTATGCAGATATGTTTTTGAGATTACTCTTTTTGAGATGTTTTGCCATCAATGACAAAGGGGGAATTGTTAGATTTGTGTGAATATTGTCATTAATGTCAAACCAGGAGATCTAGTTTGGACCGGATGTGGCATGTTGAGCAATGGTGGAAGATAGGTATGCATGTGATGTTGAGCAAGTGCGGAAGATAGGTATGTATGTGATATGAAGCAATTTGGTACGTATGATCGACTTGAGTTATTTCTAAAAGATTTTCTTCTTCAGAATCTTGTGTTTTGTGTAAAATGGTTTGTATCCAGTTCATGTATCAATTGTATCAGTTATATTAGTTGTGTCAATTGTATCTATTATTTATGGTTTTATGTTCTAGAATATGTGGCGTCTATATCTTGAGGTTGGAAGTCATTGAGTTTGGAGTTTGTTCTTATGGGTCTGTATCTATGGGTCCAATAGAACCCTATTTTGTCTCAGTAATTGAGGTATATGTTTAAGTAAATGAATTAAGTGTGTAGAAGATCTATCAAGGCGAACTTGTTTATCTCATTTTAGTCAAGGCATATTTTGGATAATATGTTCATCTGAGCAATGCATTATTGTGTAAATCATTTGTGCTTGGCTAACAAATTATCTCAGTGTATGTACTTACTAGCATGTGCATATACATATAGAAGATATGTGTGAGAGTGATATTCAAGGAGAGTAGAGTGTGTGGATGTGTATTGTGTGGAAGAACAGAGTATGTGTGTGTGTGTTGTGTGGCAAAGAAAGAAGTATGTGAGTGACAAAGTTGTGGACAGAAGAGTAGTTGTAGTAAGAGAGCAGTGGAATATGATATATGAGAGAAGGTGTGTGAGAGGAAGAGTCGGAGTGTAGACAGTGTTATGGTAATCCTTTACAAAATTTGTTGCAAGCAGTTGGATTAGCAGAGTGTAGTCATAGTGTTGCAGTAATCCCTTATCGGACTTGCTATAGGCACTTGTGGATAGTTTGGAGAGATCCCTTACCGAATCTGTCATGAGTTTTGTGAATTGATATATGACCTTATCTTGGAACTGACCTCATGCATTGAGAGATCTAATTTTCCTCCATTTATTTATTTTATGTTGCAGAGAGCATTATGGTAGTGAGTTGCTTTGTAACCTAGCAGTGAACCATCCAGTAATGAGCCACCCATTTTGTAAACACAATACAACTATTTATATTATCTTTATATTTAACTCTCTTAACTCTCTCTGTGGTTTTTCCAATTTGGGTTTTCCACATATAAAATTTGATGTTCAATTTGTGGTTATGTTGTTTGTTTATTATGCATTTGTTTATTCATGTTGATGTGATTAATTGCTAATGTTAATATAATAGTAAAATGTTTATCTAGAGTGGGAATACTGATTCACCCAACCCCCCTCTCCATATTCCGGTCCATTCAACCATTCAACAACTTACAAGTGTCAAGAACCAAACACAATTCTAAAAAAAAAATTAATTTTTGACAATTAAAGCAAATTTCTTAAGGTCTTCTAGGAACCCATAAACAAAATTGTATGTATATCAATTAATAAAAATCATATAAATTTCAATAAATTTGGGCTATTAACAATAATAATTCATGATTGGCTACATTAGATATACTTAACATTTTAGATTAAGCTACCATTATCATCAATAAATAATCTCAAAGATCTATTAGGTTGTACAAGTTTTCTATGTGCATGAGATGTTAGGTCATCCTTGAGGATTCGACCTAAATTTGAAGATCAAACTCAAGAAATAAATTAATAAGATACTAATTATCTTTGGAATGTACAAGTTCTATTGAAAAAAAAGCATTTCCATGACTTGTCAAATAGTTATTAGTATTAACCATCTACCATACTACCAATTTAAGTCTTTATACCATTACACATGCTATAAAACTCATTGGATGAATTTGTATAGCCACAAGCTACCACAAGTATTTAACTAAACATATTAGATAAATGGTGATTAATTTCCAATTTTATTTCTTATAAAGTTGTCAAAATAATTTATTCTAAAATAGAATAAACATTGATTCTTAATTGAATGATGTTTATTTCTTCCTAAATTTAAGTTGATAATTTGTCAAATGATTTGACAATTAACAATTATGTCTTCTCATTAACATATTTCACCATATAGAGAAACTAATTCTTCACATATGTCTTACGCTCTTTCTTGCTCATTGCATATTTCAAATTCTTCTTTTCCACCCCTCCCTATGACATTGTCATATGCTGTAGATATACCTCAACTTGATTTGGTGGTGGATATTTCATCTCCTAGTGAGGTTTTCTCTTGGCTTAATGTTGGTCATTTGGTGGTTGTAGTTGGGGTTCTATTTGTGGAGGCTCTTAAGCCAATTTCTCTGGGTTTAGGTTCCTTTGCCTCTCTTACAAAGCTAGGTGTTGTTCATCCCCTTGGTTCCTCTGGTCCAAGTTAGTGTTCTTTTTATGTCGATATTCTTAGGAAGATCTTTTTGTTGTTGTTGGTGCCAATGTGGCTACTTCTAGGAAAATGAAGGATTTTGTTAAGTCAATAGTACCCTGTGTTGTTTCTACTCTCATGATTCCTATGGTAAAAGAAGTGATAGATTGTGGGAACTATTTTTCCAAGCATGGCTTAATCTACAAGGTTTTTCACTTTTTTCCTTCTCTTCCTAATTTTCACTGTTAGGTTCAAGAGGTTTGGTCTTCTCTAGTTAAGGGTAAAATAGAGTTTTGCCCTTCTATCAGAGGTTTTTTGTAGTATTCTTTGATTTTGAGGATGATCAATAGGATATGTGCACTTGATGATGGGCCTTAGTGGTGGGATTCTCATCCCCTCTCTATGTGTCCCTCAATTTCTTCTTCCAACCCTTTGATAGATTCAATTGACATTTTTCCTATGTAGGTAAAGTTGCCTTATCTTCCCCTTAATTTTTGGTGTGATGAAGCCTATGAGGCTATTGCCAATACTTTAGGTAGATTCTTAAGGTGGAATTTGTGACCAAATTCTTTGGTCATACTACATTCGCTCACATTCTTGTTAAAGTAGATATTTCAAAAGATCTTCCTCAAGAAGTTATTCTACTAGTTAATAGTAGATCTTGGTGTTAATTGATGGACTATGAGGGGATTCCCTTCTACTACAGTTTCTATTTTCCTATCGAGCATTTAGCTTCTGAGTGCTCTTATAGTGCTTGCAGGTAGTCTTCCTCAACTTGGTGGAAGAATGTTGTTCGATGACCATCCTTCTATTTTTCTTGATGTAGTTGCTTATGAGGATGATGTTGTTTTAGAGGATTCAGAACCACTCACTCATGTTCCTTCTCCTCCTAGTTTTTTAAAGTTATCTTTGGATCTGGGGTCGTCTGTTGCTTTGGCTTCCTATAATCCTATTCATCCTACTACTATTTTTTTTGAAGGTTTTGTTGGCCAATCCAAATATTCTTCTAATAATAAAATGAGTGGTGTTGGGTTTGTTGTCTTTCCAGCTAATGTTTTTAATAATTTTGATGTTTCTTCTATTGGTATTGTTGTTGTCAGTAACACTATTGTTTTGGTTGGTAATGATGTTATCTCTATTGTTACTAACAAACATTTTCCTATGGGTCAAAGCTATTCTAATTGTAACAATAGATTTACCTAGACTATTGTTCATTGTAAGAAGTATCCCACTTACAAGTCTTCTTAGGGTAGGATGTTAAATAAGTATTCTCAAAGATCTAATTCAAAATAGCCTGATGTAACTTGTTTGGCTCCAGCTTTTCTATTTGGTTGGTTGACGTATTTTGTTGCCTCGAAGATTAGTTTTGGTCCAATTATGGTTTTAGATGGTTTGTGCTAGATCTATAATGAGTCGGGTCCCTTCCCCACTTATTTAATCAAAAACATATTTTCACCATTCACATTATGTAATATTTTTTATCCACAGCCCTTGATATGAACAAATCAAAATGACTGATTATTAATTTCAATATTTTTTTCCCCCAAAAAACATTAATACAATTTATCTCCCAAATAGAACATCAATTATCAATTATTTTTGTGTGGCCAACATATTTTGTATGGAATGTCATTGATGCAGCTCCGTTTTGATTATCTATATTATATATAATTAACATTCTAGATTAAGCTACCACTCTTGTCAATAAATTATCTCATAGATCTATTCTAGAGGTTGTCTAGAAGCACTCTATGTCCATGAGATGTTAGATCATTCTTGAAGACTAGGCTTAAGTTTATAGGTCAAGCTTGGGGAATAAATTAATAAGATATTAATTTCCTTGAAATGTACAAATTTCATTGACAAAAAAAAAGAACTCCCATCACTTATCATATGGTAGTGACCATCCACCAAACTATCAATTGGAATCTTTGTACCATTTCAACAATGTTGTAAGACTCGTTGGATAAGCTTCTATAACCACAAGCTACAACGGTTAATCTAAACATGTTAGATAAATGATGATTATTTTCAAATTTAATTTTTCCAAAAATATGTCAATACAATTTATCTCTCAAAATAGAACAAGACCTAAATTATTCTAAAGTATGTCATTACAAAGGATAAAGTTAGGTCATTCTTAAGAACAAGGCCTAAATTTATAAGGCAATCTTGAAGAATAAATTATTAAGGCATCACTTATCCTTGGAATCTACAAGTTCCATTAACAAAAAAAATGCTCTCCCACCATCTATAAATGGTTACTAGTACCAACCATCTATCAAACTACCAATTGAAATCTTTGTACCATTTCACGGGTGGTAGAAGACACCAGTGAAGGCTTCTTGAATAAATTTGTATAGCTACAAGCTACAACAACTCTCAATCTAAACAATTTGGATAAATGAAGATTAATTTCAAGATCCATTTTCCCTAAAATGTATCAATACAATTTCTCTCTCAAAATGATTGATTGTGATGTATCTTTATCTTTTTGTTCCTAAATTCAAGTTGATTGTTAGAGTATGTTCTTCCTAAATTCAAGTTGATTGTTAGAGTACGTTATGTTACCTATTGAGGCATGTTACACATTACTATTACTAGTAGTTGTAGGGGGAGTACCTGCAACATGAGGCCGATAGGTCTGATTGTAAAGGAATTATAACATTACAAGGAGGGTTTTTGTGGAAGCATCATAATGAGAGAATGTAATTAAATTAAAATTGAATAATTTTATTGATATACAATATATAGTATTGTCACTGTACAAAACCCAACCAATGTTTATAGCTGCTCCCAAAATAAGAAGTTGGCCACCCACCATCCCCCATGTTGTTGAATGCAGCATGATGTACAGAAAGAAAGTGCCATGAAGAGTAATTTTTACAATAGAATGGAATTTTTATAAAGAGTACTTATTATAAATGGTTTGTATTATAGACTGTATTAATCCCAACCAATAGTATTTGTTGGACCCAGAAAACTTTTTTTCATCCACCCTCCATCCCCATGCTGGTAACAGTAGCATGTTGTACAACCTTTTATTGATATCCATTTGATGTATACATCTTAAACATGTGAGAAATAAATTATTTTAGTACCTCACTTTGGAGGAAATAAAAAAATGAGCACTAATAAAACACAGGCATTTACCTTGCAGAGTAAAAGGCTTCACGGTGATAAAGTGGTAAATCATAGAAATTCCTACCAATACGCATAAACCCTGCAAATTAACGACATTAAGTAATATGATGTACAGAAAGAAAGTGCCATGAAGAGTAATTTTTACAATAGAATGAAAGTTCTATAAAGAGTTGTATTAATCCCAACCAATAGTATTTTTTGGACCTAGAAAACTTTTGTTATCCACCCTCCATCCCCCATGCTGGTAACAGTAGTATGTTATACAACCTTTTGTTGATATCCATTTGATATATGTCATCTTAAACCTTTGAGAAATAAATTTTAATTAGGACCTCACTTTGGAGGAAATAAAAAAATGAACACTCATAAAACACAAAGGCATTTACCTTGCAGAGTAAAAGGCTTCACAGCGACAAAGTGGCAAACCACAAAAAATCCTACCAATACGCAAAAACCCTGCAAATTAATGACATTAATTAATAGTCACAAAGAAAGACCTTGAAAGGTATAAGCACTCACCAACTGCAAACTAAACCCATTAAAACAGAAAAAAGTTTAGTTTGCAAATAAACAAGAAAACATACGCATTTACCTTGCAGAGTATCAAAGATGACGGCAACGAAAAGTAATTACGGTCAGATGATGAGTATATGTCTACTTTTGAGATGGAAAGCACTTGTAACCTACAACCAAAATTCAATGGCAGAAAAACAACAAACTGTAATAGGGTTGCAAATGGTTTTAGGTTTTAGGGTTGTGTTTGACTTGATGTCCAACACTGTAATGTCATTGTTATTTTTCCATTGAATTTGTATTTAGAAACATATTTATACTGGATGCATACCTTCAAAGTAATGACATTAGAGTGTTGGATGTTGATCACCACCGAAAGCCTCAATGTAAAAGCAGTGACAACTTGGAAATGGTAATGCATTATAATGAGAGAATGTAATTAAAGTCAAATTGAATAATTTTATTGATATATAGTATATAGTATTGGCACTGTATAAAACCCAAGCAATGTTTATAGTTGTTCCCAAAATAAGAAGTTGACCACAAAGAGAACTTATTATAAATGGTTTGTATTGTAGACATGTATATCCATTTGATGTATATCATCTTAAACCTATGAGAAATAAATTGTATTAGGAAATTGTAATTGTCTGAAGCTTTTCTTGTGAGTAATAAATTGTATTAGAAAATTGCAAATGTATGTAACGGTTGTAGAATATAAATAATATTAATTGAAGGTACTTACATTTTTTACCGATGTTGCATTTGGTTAATGTGCTTGTTTTGTTTTGTAGGTTTCTTCTTTGCCTGCCATTTGATACCTGTGAGAAATAACATTGTATGAGAAAAGTTAAAGTGTTTTAAATTGTAAAGTTTGTCTTTGGTAGTGGTTCTGCAATCTGCAAAGTATACAGATAGTAGAAACAAAAGTAAAAGTTAGTGTTATTTGCATATTCTTGTAGGTTTCATTGTTCGAACTGGTGTCTTCTTTGATTCCTTGCAAGTACAAGAAGACCTACAAGTACAAGAAGAGAAAATAAGTTTGGTAACCATTAGAAGAAGAATATTTGTAAGGAACTTAATAGTTGAGAAAACAGTGGATGGCAGATGTGTACCTATTCTACCAGAGTATTTTTGCATCCAAGAGCCTCACTCAAATTCAATTGAATCTAATATTGGTTACATTTGATGTTGATCTTGCAAGGTATGAATATTGTAATGAATTGAAACAATTGATAGAAAATATATGGTATGTAAAATCACAATGAAGTTTTGTTTGCAGTACCTATTTATATTTGTTTTGCAAGTAATTTTCTTTCGTGATCTGGGAAAGCTTCAACAAACAAGCTTCTTCTTTTTTTCTTAGAATGGTTGATGCAGCACCTTGCAACCTTGAGTACCTTTCGTAGGTGAAAGTCGAGTGAATCTACAGGTGGTTAATTGATTTCACTCTGGAAAGTGTTGTAAATGTAAGGCCTTGTTTCTCTTTTTTGCGAATGTCAACTATTGCAAAGTCTAGTGTGAAACCCTGTGATTTGTGAATAGTAATACCCCATGCCATTGTTAATGGAATTTGTGTGTGGTTTCCCCTAGTAATTGGTGATATGGGAACATATTTTGGATTTGTTGGATCCCATGATGGGCCAATATAATGTTGGAAGAGGACCACCACATATTTTGGCAGATCGGCTGGCTTAGAACCTGCATCGTAGACAATCATTTTGATTTGACCCAAAGAACCATTGGCAAGCACAACTTCTATCCATAAATTTGCAATAAGCATTACTTTTTGGTCTATAGAAAGAAGGATTTCAAATGATAGCTGTTCTTCTTGGTGTGTTTGTTTATCTTTCTAGTGTGCAATGATTGTTGTTGCAGGTGCAATGGGTGAGTGCAATTGTTTCAACATTTTAATGTTGTGTGCGTTTGAAGCTGCATTTGTTGAAAACAAATGTTTCTTTTGGTTGAAGTGGATGTTCTGATCAAGTGTCAAAGCATGGGTTGACTACATCTGTAGGCTTTCCTAGCCTATTTGCAATGGTGTTGTGTTGCATATATTAAGCAAAATCTCATGGAACTGCATCTGAGAGGGGTTTGTACCTTGTTGTCAAAAAGAAACATCCAAGGTGACTGTTAGGTCCAACAATGAAAGCTAATGTACTGACAAGGGAGGGGTGAATCAGTACTTCAAAACTTTTCTTTAAAAAACAATCTTACTGATAAACATAAATTGTAAACTGTTGATCTCATAATATAAAGCTAACACATAATTATAGACATAACATTCATACACATTTCACTCCATAACACAAATATTTTGGTTACGCAAAAACTCTTTATTAGAGAGAAAAACTGCAGTGGGGATGGCACCCACAACTTCACTACTGCAATAATAAAGGTTGCTTGGTTAGAGCTACATGTTTAGCTATTTCTGATAGCTTACCCTGTTAGGAGTATCAAGATATTTAGATCTACCTTGCTAAAGGATTTTTACAACACCTATACAAAATACTGCACCTGGTTAAAGGCTTTACAATTTATAGACTTTGTTAGAGTCTTTTACCCTATTAAAGGTTTCTATTACAACTCAAATGATTCAATAAAATCTTTACAAATATCTACAACTTTACATCTGAAATGTTATAGAAGATTCTATGTGCTCAATATGAAATTACCTTGCTCATAGCATACCTCGATAGTTGATCAATCAACTCAGTAAACCCTTCTGTTTACTCTTTCCCTTAAAATGTTCTCTGAAGACTCTCAATGACCTTTGAATATCTCTGTCAGTCATAGCAGTCACAACTCAATGTGTCCTCTTATGATTTTCCTTTTAACTCTTCTATCACACATGTCTCTCATTTTGATTCTCAAATCACTCTGTATAAATAGATCTCTAGGACAGTGATCTGTTCATGCTTCAATCTTACAAGCAAGATTCGTCGAATGAATAAACATAGAAATTATTTCAATGGATAAACTTCCTCAAAATCATACAAAATCTTGAAGTGCAATTTCCTATGTGATAACGATTCCCTATTCCTTGATTCTTGTAACACGTTTCCACATATGTGTCCAGGTTCATTGAATCTAGTAACACGTTTCTACTTGGTTTAGATTACTCGGTATACCTTCTTTGTTGCTTGGTAGACATAGAATGTTACTCCGTAGACAGCTCGGTGTATACTTAACTCTGTGACTCCTTTCTTCTCTAATCGACTGCTTTAGTGCTTATCGACTGAATATTTCGGTAGTATTAACCGACTAGAGTATATAGGATGACTTTGGACATAAAACTAATGACAACTTAGTAAATAATAACAATCTCCCCTTTTGACATTAGTTTGGTATGTTCGACAAAACTCCTTTCAAATTCATAACTCAAAATCTATATACTTACAAAATTTGACTAAAATGACAGTATATACAATTGTCAATAAATAGTAATATACTCAAATATATACTCCCCTTATCAATATACTGTACATAACTTAATTTGCATGCTCCTGTGAGCAATGCTCAGTGTTCACTGCTCTATGTTCTATGCTCCCCCTATCAAATTCAACTGTACATTTAGATACTCTGTTTTGCTCGGTACACTCCCTCTTATACTCAGTACACTCCCCCTTTTTGACAAACATCAAAACTAGCTACCATTAGGTGGAGGCAACTGGTCAAAAATAGATTTATACTTTGTACTAGCGTCGGTGAGAGCAGTGGAGAGTGCATCCTTGACACTGTCCATTAGGGAATTTTGAGCTGTAATATTAGCTAACAGTGAAATCAAACCATCTAAAGTGCTTCCCTCTGGTTGAGTGGATAAGTGGGTAGCTTGGTTGATCTGCTCTTGGACTAATGATAAGTGGGGAATAAATAAGTTCTGAAGATTCATGATATCCATCCTTATTTTGTGCTCTTCATTCCAAAGTTCTAACTGTTGAGACATAAGAGTTTGCAGCTTGGTATAGAAATTCTGAACAAAATTTGGCTCGGTGGTCAATTTATTGGAGAGATCGGTAATCCCTTGTTCAATGACTTCAACCTTATGCTTGATATCCTTAATAAATAATGAAAATTTACAGAGCTTCTGAAATAAATAAAGAGTATGTTTGAGTTGAGGGGACAACTCAGCAATGAATCCAACAAGCTTGATTTTACCTATAACAATTGCTTTCTGCACTTCTTCAATCATTTTGGCAGTTAGCTCTTTGTCCTTCAACTTGCTAAGGTATTCTGATGCGTCTACTCCTAATGCTTCTAATTTAGTGAGTAGTTCATCTAGTTGCATATGGATGGTAGCATCTTTATTCACGGTAGCTTCAGGTAGCATGTCTGTCAAAAATGCTTTAACCTTCTAAAGTACTCGGTTCTTCTTCTGAATAGCCATTTGTCTTTCTTGTTCTACATTGGCTTTACATAGTTCTCCGAATTCAATAAGTGCTTGCCCTTTCAGTTTTCAAATGTCAACATTTGGCAACACAATAGGCTTTGACAGATCTACCTTGAAACTATGCTTATTCACATTCTTTTCTTTGGATGATGAGGCTTTCACCGGTTGAACGAGTACAATGGCTTTGGAGGCTTGTTCACCCTCGGTAGGTTGCTCGGTAGAGGAAACACTTTTGTCAGTTCCCTTAGCCTCTGATGTGTCCTTTGGTGATTCCTTGCTTGGGGTCTCAGTGGCAACAATTTTAGTGCATGCAGGTGCTTGAGAAGTCTGTTCCCCGGTGGCCTGAGAAGTAGATTCTCCTTTTGTAGACTATTGACCCTCTTTGCCTTGATCAGTGTCCCGAGGTTTCTCGGTTGAAACTTGCTGAGTTACCAGAGGATAGGACTTGACTTGTTCCAAAACTGATTCACTTGATACCAGTTTGGCATAGGCATTTCCTTCTATCATCTCTTGTTCCTATGCCTCAGTTTCCATGACATCCTCGTCTTGTTGAATAGTTGAAGCAAGATCTTGCTTGGTAATGTCAACTATTTCTACTTCACCTTGAGTTTCTTCAATCTGAATTCTGAATATTTCTTGCCATTTTTCTTTGGTTTCCTTTTCGACTTCAAGATAAAGTCCATTCATCATTTTCAAGGCTCTATGCTTCACTTCAAAATTTGTCTGGTAGTTTTTTGAATGATTTCTAATATCATCTACCGACATGTCTGGAAAGAGATGTACTAAAACTCTTTCTCTTATCTGCTTCTCCGAGTCCATAGCATATTTCCATCTTTTGTCAATGTGAGAGTATAATGCATTGGGAAGAAAGTTACTTACTTCCAATGGAACTACTAGGAATTTTGGAAGTGTACATACAACTGACTCTTCTATTTGTCTCTTTTCCTCTTCTATCCGGGAGTCATATTTAACATACCTGAATGACCCGAATCCTCCATATTGTTTCAATTTGGCACAAAAGTTGTCAACACTGTGCACATCTTCCTTTGTGCTTTTAACAATTTGAAATTTATTTTTGTCTTTAGATTTTGTGTCATTTGACTCCTTATTCAAAATGAGTCTCCTGGTCGACTTTCTATGAGTCTTTGTAACTTTAGGCAATTCAACATTTTTCTGCCTCTTACCGAGTGACACTGTAGATGATCTAGTGTTAGGTCGCTTCACTGGTGGAGTTGGTGATACCTTAGGTGTATCTTGTTTCTTCCTTTTCAATATTTTTCCCTTTGGCAACTTGGTGCTCAAAGTGATGGCTACTTCCTGAGCTTCAGATTCTTCCTCAATTGAAAGTTGATCATCTTTCCTACCTGTTGGTGTAGTAGGTGTGGAGGTAGAACCTTCTCCAAATTTCTCAGTTAAGTCTTTTATCATTTTAGTGGCTTTTCTGGTAGCTTTGGTACAACTATGCTACATTTTTACCTTCTCTTTTACCTCTTCATAGGTACCATATCTGATTTCGGTCGAGTGCCTTGGAAGTGTCAGAAAGGCATCTATCTGTTATTGAGAAATATGACGATCCATCTCATAACCCATGGATGGTAGAGATTGAGTTCTAGGATCTACTGCATTGACATAATAGTAGTCGGTGTCCACTTCAAAACATATATCATCCTTATATTTTTCCACTAACTGGGGTGGGATTTTGTACCTGTTATGCATCTTTTCTTGAAATTTTCTGATGTAATCATCCATTATCTCATTGAAATTATCACCTAACTGATTGATAAAGTCATTTATTTGATGGGTGAATGGTCGGTGTAACTCCCAAACTATGTTACCGACTGATGGTAAGAATTTCTGAAAATAGAAAAACATGCACACTAAGAGTGACCCAAACTTTAGTGTGTTTGCCGAGTTATTTTTCTTAGGTTTCCTTATAGTGTTGAGATTTTCAAATAGGTTTTTCAACAACAGTTCACATAGATCAATCTTCATACCCTTTTTCACAATCTTGTAGGCCAAATCTACAGCTACACATGGTACACTATTTTCTCTTGCCGATTGAAAGAAACAATAACTGATGACTCTAATTCCAAACTTTAGCTCTGCATTTGTAACATTATTCAATTTAAGACCCCTACAATCAGACTCAACTCTAGTTAAAGTTATCAATTCCTTCTATGAAATCATTTTCTATGCTCGGGCATGGTCGTATATAGGGTATCCGGTTATTATGTGAATGATCTCCTTGGTGATTTTGAACGGTTGCTCCTCTAACCACATAAAGTCATCATGAACTTTGCTCAAAAAAATTTTAACCCATTGGGGTTTGAAAACTTGAGGGTAGGTTAGGACTTTGGTCAATCCCTTGACTTTGATATACTCATACTTGCTATCTAGGATTCCATCAGTGTATAACTCATCATACATGTCCTTGATCTCGGTATGACCTAGCTCTTCAACACGACACTTAGTGTAGAATCTGACATCTTCAACCAATAGAACCCTATCTAGAATAAGAGAAAATGTAGTTTTCTCATTGGGTTCAGATGCAACTTTGGGAGGTAAGGAATACTTCAGTGAGGGCTTCTCAATAGTCTCAACTGCAACAGGTTTTTGCAACTTAGGAGCCATTTCAAACTTGGATTTCTACTAACGAAAGAGCTTAGGGTTTTAACTAACCAGAAAATTCTTTCGACTTCATAAATATAATGCAGATGTTCACAACTAATATTGACCAGTTAACTGGCTTAAAAATGCATTTGAGATTGTTGTATAAATACCTTGAAATTCGCTCGAGATATGTTTGATCGCCTTTGAATTGCTTAGCTCTGCTCTTTGATAACTTGTAAGTGTAAAATGACCGTGCGAAGAACTTTAAGTACACATTTTACCTTATCGGGCTTTGTGTAGTTAGGTAAGAAAACATTAAATGCACTCGGTTCCACTAAACCGATTAACTTCCTTTTATGCTTTTACCGACTAACAAGCTTCCTACACTTACCGACTTCTCTAGTACTCCAAAAGACTAGATAGAATTTCAAACTTGCTAATGCATCTTAGCTATGCAGATTTTGAAATTAAGTACATGATAAAATAGGAACTGTTAAGATCTAACCTTGAGAGAATGCAATCCCTTCATACCTTTACTGATTAATTCAAAGTAGATGCACCTAACTCAGTAGGTAAGGTGCTTTCTTCATTTTTTGACTCAATTTCCTTCTTTTTCTAGATTTTTTGTAGTTTGATATTTATCTCTTCAGTATCTCCTATGGGTTGATCTCTGCAGTTCTTAGCCAAGTGTCCAGCATTATGACAATGAAAGCATGCCATTCCAGGATTTCTCCATGATCTTTGGTTGTTCATTCCAAACCTTATCATGTAGTTGGCACTTATATGTCCATATCTTCCACAATATTCACACCATATCCTTGTATTGCAATCCCATGGTACTGCAGTATACTGTCAGTTAAGATCTGTGTGAGTTCGGTAGCTTCTAGTATTTGCTTGGTGTGAAGACCTCATATAGTTTTTCTGCTTAAACCAACACTTCTCGGTACTGTCTCCATAGCTATTGCAGTTTTTGCAAAACCCCTTGAATTTTGCCTTCTGAAAATTGCTAGCAGACTTTGTCCTATATTGTTTAGGTGTGTGACCATACTTATTGCAATTGTAACAATAACCATCAGACCTAGTGACATTCGGTTGCTTACCTTTTCTAATTTGGCACATGTCGGCAGTATGTCCTTATTTTCCATAGTAGTTGCAGATAGGCTTCTTTCCTTTGATGTTCTCCTTGTTTCCAGCTTACTTTGATGATTCCCCTCTCTCAGTGGTGTTGATCCCTTTCTCGATAGAGTTTTTTTCTTTATAACCGAGTCCTGCATCTTTGTTGGGTCTTCTTATATTTGGTTGCTCATCCAACATCCTCGATGCTTCATAACTTTTCTTCAATGTTTGTTTTGATTTCTTCTCTGCTTCAAGTTCATTGGTCAGTCTTGATAATTCAAGTTTCAATGCTTGATTCTCATTTTCTTTTAGATTTGCTTCATGATGTGCATAACCCAATTGATCAGAAAGATTATGTTGAATTCCAGTCATTCTTGTGATTTCATCGTTCTTTTCAGACACCAATGCTTCTAGATGTTGTTTTTCCCTTACCATGTCTCTTATGTTATCCTCAACTATTCTTAATGCATCAAGATTTTTAGTCATCTGTGTGCTTAAATGCTCATGTTCTCCTTTCATTGCTTTCAATTGTTCAGTCAGTGCTGTGTTCTTTTCTTTCAGTTCTCCAATCATTTCTTTAGTCTCTTCTGATATACTATTCTCAGATGATGTCTCAATTTGTTCCACCAACTCTTGTGAGTCCTGTAAATCATCAGACAACCTTCTTCTAACTTTCAGTGATCTTTACATTGTCTCTGCATATCTTCAATCACTTGATTAGCATGATCCAATTCTTCTTGAAGATTCACAATTCTCCGAGATTGTTTGTAGCCTTCCATTGATAAGATCTTTCTCTTTAGGTTGTTAAACCCTTTTCCAAGATTGAAGCTCTGATACCAATTGTTAGGTCCAACAATGAAAGCTAATGTACTGAGAGGGGAGGGGTGAATCGGTACTTCAAAACTTTTCTTTAAAAAACAATCTTATTGATAAACATAAATTGTAAAGTGTTGATCTCATAATATAAAGCTAACACATAATTATAGAAATAACATTCATACACATTTCACTCCATAACACAAATATTTTGGTTACACGGAAACTCTTTGTTAGAGAGAAAAACTATGGTGGGGATGGCACCCACAACTTCACTCTTGCAATAATAAAGGTTGCTCGGTTAGAGCTACATGTTTAGCTATTTATGATAGCTTACCCTGTTAGGAGTATCAAGATCTTTAGATCTACCTTGCTAAAGGATTTTTACAACACTTATACAAAATGATGCACCTAGTTAAAGGCTTTACAATTTATAGACTTTGTTAGAGTCTTTTACCCTGTTAAAGATTTCTATTACAACTCAAATGATTCAATAAAATCTTTACAAATATCTACAACTTTACATCTGAAATGTTATAGCAGATTCTATGTGCTCAATATGAAATTAACTTGATCATAGAATACCTCGGTAATTGATAAATCAACTCGGTAAACCCTTATGTTTACTCTGTCCCTTAAACTATTCTCTGAAGACTTTCTTAGTGACCTCTGAATATCTCTGTCAGTCGTAGCAGTCACAACTCAATGTGCCCTCTTGTGATTTTGCTTTTAACTCTTCTATCACACATGTCTCTCATTTTGATTCTCAAATCACTCTGTATAAATAGATCTCTGGGACGGTGATCTGTTCATGCTTTGATCTTACAAACAAGATTCATTGAATGAATAAACAGAAATTATTTCATTGGATAAACTTCCTCAAAATCATACAAAATCTTGAAGTGCAATTTCCTATGTGATAACGGTTCCCTGTTCCTCGATTCTTGTAACATGTTTCCACATATGTGTCCAGGTTCATTGAATCTAGTAACACGTTTCTACTTGGTTCAGATTACTCGGTATACCTTCTTTGTTTCTCAGTAGACATAGAACGTTACTCGATAGACAGCTCGGTGTATACTTAACTCTATGACTCCTTTCTTCTGTAACTGACTGCTTTAGTGCTTACCGACTGAATATTTCGGTAGTATTAACCAACTAGAGTATATAGGATGACTTTGGACATAAAACTAATGACAACTTAGTAAATAATAACAGGTGACAACAGTATTGAAGGTGTGCCATAGAGCCAATGTTGTTGAGTGGGATGCATATAATGGTTTATCCATAACTGGGGGAAGTTGTGCAAGATCACCAACCAAGATCATTAAGAGTGTTGCAAATGATTCATGTTGTTTGGTGGGGAAAGCTTCTCACAATCTGTTATCAATCTTTATCAGTAATTGAGGACCAACAAAGCTCATTTCATCTATCAAAATGTAGCATAAATGTTTGCATTGCTCTTGAAACATTCATAGTGAATGGCTTGTTAAGGGTTTGTATTCTTGAATAGGTATACAGAGGGCATCATGGATTGTGGTAGCTTGGATATTATATGTGGATACACCTGTTGGTGCTAGTACAAGCAATGGGTATTGTGTAGGATCTAAATGGGATTTAACTTTCTACATATACAGTCAATAAGAAATGACTTTCCAATACCTTTTGTGCCTTCAATAATTAGCCGTAATGGTGAGGAATTCAAATTTTGTGCAGCGTGAATATTTATAATATCAAATGCAGTATTTTGGTTTGCTGCAAGATCAAAGTTAGTAGGTGCATTTGAATGTGTGTTGCCAAGGGTGTGAGCTAATTGGCTTTTCTCCATTGAAATGAATTGAGATCCTTTTGTATGCAGCATTTCATTAGGTATGGAAGCACTCCAATTAAATTGAAAATCAAAATCACGTTTGCCAAGCATTTGAAGAGTAGCAACATCAAGGTTGTTTGACGCTCCCATTTGTGACAAGAATTCTCATTCGTAGAGGTCTTGATCAGTAGATTGTGGAATATCTTTTGACTGTAGGTCTTTGCTATTTTCTAGTAGTCAAGTGTTCTTTAATTCCATTTACATGCCATCGGATGTAATGTGTACTCTAAATATTTTTCCAATTTATTATAATTTCATCAGTTGAGATACCTATGTGTAGAGGGATGTTGCAGAATGGTTTGTACAAAAGTAATTCACTCCAACAGAAAGTTTCAAAAGTACTGCCATCTTTTGAAGGTAAAGATTTATATTGTGGGCAGATGTTTACAATTTCTGGTAGCTTTCTTTTTATCCATTTACATGATTTGTGTTGTTCACGGTAAGTATATTGTTGAGCTGAATGGAGCAAAGTTAGGTTTGCTAACTCTGATGGTATTTTCATGTAATTAGAAAATGAAAGAAATGGATGTCTGTGAACCTTCATCACAGTTTATTATACGTTGGAATATTTTTTCCCAACATTGAGGGTCACAAAATAATGTGGGCAAGAGATCAAGGGGATTTTAAGTAGCATGTGGCAAGTTTCTTGAGCACTAATGTCCTTATCAACAATGATACCCATCATGAATCTCTGATATGCTAATAGAATTGTATCTTCTGAATTTATTGATCCAACAATTCTTTTTAACATGTCAGTATAGCTTTCTGATTTACGTTCAGTTTTTGATGCGTATTTTGAGATATATTGGAGAATTGCCTTTTTGGAGCATACACTAGTACATTCAGAGCTGATTTCTGACGGTCGTTTGTCGGATTTGCGACTAATTTTTGTCAGAGTGCCGACAAAATCAACCATCAAAAACTCAGCATCAGATTGGTCAATGTTGCCATGCCCGTCGGAAATATGACAATCCAATGGACTCTGCCGATGGTCAACGAAGTCGTTGGAATCAGTAGATTTCATCGCAAAGCCGACGGCGATTTGGAACTTCGCACCAACGGTGATGCAATTTATCCAACACTTGTGTTGTCAGTCCATTCGGAGACATCGACGACCATCCGACTACAAAGTGTCATCACACATACAACATCCTCATCGGATGTTTGTGTGGTTTGAGTCAGAAGTGTGATGACTCCAGAACATTTCACCGACGAGAATGTTGTATGTTCACCGATTACATCGTCGGTCAAAAGCTTGGTATTCGTTGTAATTCCAACGATGATAATTTTTATCAAAAAAAAAAAAATTATCCAGTCATTGATATGTACAGCAAATGATATTCTATCCCCACCACCTACCAGTAGGGACATAGGTTTCAGGCTAATATGAGGCGCATGGTTTCAAGCTAATATGATCAGGTGCACCACGGTTGAGATGGTTCAACTCCCTAGTCTCACTCTATGACTAAGTTCATGCCATATCTAAATCAAAGAGATCTCAAATACATCGTCAGTGGAAAGCTGCAAAATGCCATTTTCATACATAAGCAAGACATACACAATTGGGCACAATCACCAAGAGAACGGTAAAAAGTGTGTTTGAGATTATTTTCCTAATTGTGGTGTGGTCACGAAGAGATCAACGTAAATTTTTCAACCTCTTTGTGACCACACCACAATTAGGACAATGATCTCAAACACACTTTGTTCTCTTCGTGACTGTGCCCAATTGTGAATGTCTTGCTTATGTATGAAAATGGCATTTTGCAGCTTTCCACCAATGATGTATTTGAGATGTCTTTGATTTAGATATGGCATGAGCTTAGTCGTAGAGTGAGACTAGGGAGTTGGACCATCTCAGCCATGGTGCGCCTGCATATGTATATAGTTTTATGTATTCATTAAAGATTTTCATTTAATTTTGAGCATTTTGGTTAGCAAATCAGAGGTGTACTTTACATTCTTGTTGTTATCTAATTCACTTACTTTAGCTCTTTTTATTTCTTCAGATTTGGGGTCTGGAGCTCCTCCCTAAGTAGAGATTGTTGGTTTTGTCTCCCCTGCTTTGGTTGGAGAGTTTCTTGCTATCTCTGGTAGTTAGACCATAGAGTTCAGCTTTTCTTAGATTCATTAAGCTTTTTATTTGTTGTGTAGTGTCTTTCTTGATATGCTTGATTAGGATAGTGTTTAATCTTTGATTTGCTAACCCTAATGACTAACATTTGTTTCTTGTGCTTCTCTTTGTGTGTGTAGCAATCAAATAGGTTTTTCTAACTATCCTTCTTTTTGTAGAGCATCATATACATATACATATTATGTATATATCTATATATCTACATATACATATATGACCAAATCCTATATATCATTTGGTTTGATTTTATTATTGGTTGTTTTCACATATGATATTATTATAATACCTAATGTTATATCCCTATTTATTTTGTTATCCAATTTTCATTTATATGTCAATTGCATTTAATAGGGTTTTTTTTTTGTTAGCATCTTCATGCTTTGAGTCTAAATTTTAATATCCTGAAGCTTATTCCAGTCTTTTCTAAGGTCCTAGGTCCTTGTTGTTTTGGAAATCTCATTAAAATCCTCCAAAAGGTTTCAAATGTACCTTATAAATGAAAAGAAGGGCTATATTCTTATGATTATATTGTAAAAACTTTAGAAAAGAAGCACATTCATGTGACTTCATGAAAGCAAAAAAAATTTCCAAAAGAAAATACTTTGGAGGGAAGGTCATTCAAGTCTTCAAATGCATGTTCTACATGTGACCAATGATTAACTTGAGTCTGAAGGAGTCAAACTTGGGTTTGACATAGCTGGACTTGGGTTTTCATGCAAATACCCTATTAGGGAGAGGGACCAGTAGTTGTTAGGGGTAACTTTTTCAACATGTAGCCATCATGTGGAATATCATAAGACCTCCAATTTTTTTAGAAATGTAAAATGGACATTTAACTATCTAAAAATTAAGGTTTGAAGGCGTGACTTTGTTACCAATTTTTTTACTTCAAGAGATAAAAAATAGAATTATTATATACCTCATGTCTTATCATGAATTTAGGAAAGTTTAGAGAAAGGATTTATTAAATACCTTGAAGGTGTCTATAAGGTTGAGCTTATTTAAAAGGATGAGATTTCACAATGCAAGGTTTGGAGGGAAAATAATTCACTTGAAAAGGCATTTTAATTCAAAAGATGTAAAGACAAATAAAATTCTTTATTTATTTACAAAAGTCTTCTAAAGGCCTCCTTCCACATGATTATCAAGAAAATCAATTTCATGCATATCTTGGAGGGAAATAGAAAGCTAAAAGTATAAGCTTTCATGTGATTTTAGGGTTTGTATTATGTTTCAAATGAAAAGAACCATTTATAGCCAATTTTTAGAAGTTATGCTACGGTTCTGTTGAGTCTCAAATCAACAGATTGGCTAGGTTCTAAGGAAATGCCAACTCCTATGATCAAACCCTCCAATTGACTTGGCCAACTTATAGAGTGAACCTATTTGGTTACTAACTCTCTCACTTTAGGCTCTGCAGGACCTAGGCGGGTATACCTACTCACTAGTTGTTTCTTCAACTAATGCTTTTTATAGCAGATTTAGTGTCTTGATCTGACTTCCCCCTATCTCAGAATGGCATCAATTCCTAGAATGGAGATATAGCAAATGAGTTCAAGATTGTTGTTGTAGAAGATATTCGATCTTGGTGCTTGAGATTTATATCTACACTATTGCTAATTTACCCTAGAATTCCTACTCAACTACTCCTATTATTCTTTATGTGAAAGTATGAATTGATGGGTTGTGTTTTATAGATGACCAGTGCCTTTCTTTGTTGTTTGGGCTATAAAGACTTTATATTTCTTTAGGACTTATTGTGTAAACTTATGAGACAATTTTTAAACCCACCCCCTCTCGATGAGTTTGTCAATTACCATTTCTTATGAGCTCTACTTCGATGTCTTTATTGTAAATTGCTTGAATGAATTTAACTCTAACCTTAAGAGACCATCCAAGGAAGAAATACGAGGAACAATTACAATTCGCAAGTAAATCTTTTATTCAAATCTAAGATATGAAACACAGAGTTTTACTGGAAGAACACAAGTAACCTTATCTCCTTTAGATAATATCACAAGCAACTGCCTGCAGAAAAATGCAGTAATCCGTAACACATATGAAAAGGAAAAACAACTGATTATATTATATATATTCACCAAAATAGTACATTGGTAAGCCTGAGGCTATAATCTACTCCTTTCTCTAAATTTTCTCCATATTACAAAAGCTCCCTCATTTATATGAGAGTATACATTATCACCAATCGTCATGGATTTTCAACATATAATCATCAACTAACACTTTTGTTTCGAACATTACTTTGACTAGGTATTATCTCCCTTCAGTGAAATGCTATATTCGGTCACTGTGGCTATCTCCTCACCAATACCTATCTAATATCCATCAGGTTTTTATGTTGAAGAAACCTTGGGCTTCGATGACCTCCTTTATTTTTCCACCGAAATACCTCTTCCATCAATATCACTATGCCCCGTCGATGAATGGATCTATTGTCTCACCGAAGCCTTTCTTTATCCTCTCTTGTCATCTTCCACCAATAAAGTTATATCAGCGAAACAATGCATATCAGAGACATGCCTTTTAGCCTCCTCGAAACCTATTTCCTCATCGATATATATCTGATGTCCATTGGGTTTCATGTTGAAGAAACCTCGGGTTTCGGTAACTTCCTTTATCCTTCCATTGAAACACTTTTTCTATCGACATCAGTACACTCCTTCGATGAATGGGTCTATTGTTTCATCGAGGCCATCTTTCTTTTGATGATTTGCTTCCACTATCATCTTTCATCGATGAGCTCATTAGTAATCTTCCTCGATAAAGTTGCATCAGTAAAACCACACATATCGGTAACATGTCTTTTAGCCTCCTCGAAACTCATATCCTTATTGATATCTTTTATCAATGTAGCTTCCTTCTGTTTGATCGATATCATTCTTTCAATAAGAACACTTCTTTCGATAAGTTTCCTTCATGTTGCGGAGATGGTATTATTTCCTTGGAAGCCTTTTCCCATCAATGAAAATCGTCTCTGCTTTCTTCGATATCCTCTTTCGGTGGAATCATTGCTTTTGATGAGTCCCTTTTAGAGTTCATCGGTGTTACCTTTCCTTCAATACCCTTTTTATATCGATGAGACATCGCTGGGTCTCATCGATACTATTTGAATTTTGGATATTTTGATAGAATGCTATTAGACTTGTTCAATAACTTATGGGTTATTACGATATCAATGAAAATGATGATTTCTTCCAAAGATAGATGGCTTCTATGATTTAATCTCTCAAATCAAGATATTTTACTTAATTCAGATTTGATGCTCAACAGGTTCCACAAGCTACACCTTCAGTTTATGTCCTAGCACATCACCGCAAGGAGGAAGGTTTATAAGAAAAGGACTCCATGCAACAGTCAAAGGGTTACTTCAAAGTTTGAATGAGAGGTTTGCCTCTTCGATGAAGGAGCTTCATAAAAATATGAAGAGAATCCATAAGGACATTTACAAAGCACCTCATGCCAACATCATGCAAACCACTTGCAGAGTTTAGGCATGATAGAAGTTAGCATCAAAGCTTCTAGAGAGAAATTGTCATAGTCATAACAGTAGATATCCACATTTGGAGGTAGGGTTTTCAAAACCCTATTTTAGAATTTTTAGTATCTTATTGTTTAAATCATGCATTGGATATGCCTACAGTAATGATTCAAGCAAAAGTCAGGTTAAAGGAAAAATCTGATTGTCTATAAAAAATAATCAGCTTTGTGTTATGACAACATCTATAAGTTTGTCAATGCTTTCTTGCTCACCATAAGGGTTCCACATATTATTTAAAAGGGTTGATTGTCTTGCTAGATTTTCTTTTTCCTTGAAGTGAGAAAATCCCTAGGTTTCTTTTGTTCCCTAGGATAGCTTAGAAAGTACAGTCATGCAAAAGTCATTTAGTGAAATCATCAAGAGTTTTTAATCCCAAAACAAATCTCAATCATAAAAAGAAAAGGTGCAATAGTAGGATTGACACAAACCAGATAAAGATCAAGTACAGGAAGCAGTGAGCAAGGTCTTTTACATATAGGGTAATAAAAGTAATGAATAGTGGCCCAAAATTATTCAAAAGGTCAAGAAACAGAGCAAGCTCGAGAGTCAAATTCAAAAGACAAAGACATCATATGATCATTGAGCAGTGATCTGAAATGCAAATTATAGCAAGGTATTGTGATTATAAGATAGAAACCATCCTAGGAGCCTCCAATATATCAAAAGTTGAGAAAGTAGCAAGCTTACTGTACAAAGATAGTGATCACTATAAAGTTGCAGTCAAGTTCAAAGCATTGATTTGTGGGAACAAAGGGTTTCATATGGGGATAGAAAAGTCTCATGAAATATCATGATAGTCATAATCATAATCTAATGAGTAGTCAAATCTTCAAGATAGATTGGTGATAGTGTAGTCATTCATTAACTGTTTTGGACATTTCAAGCTATGTTTTCCTAATAGATGGTCAAGTATAGAACAACAACACTCAGAAAATATAGTCTAGAGAGATTGCAGTCTACAATAAAGCCAGTAGGCAGTCATACCTAGTACCAAATAAAATGACAGTAATCAAGTCTACTAAGTGAAAAAGAGCAGGGTATAAGTTTCTAAAAGGTCTTTTCAAACCTTAACAACAAATAACACGTTATTGTTGCAGCATTGTCAAAACTTGACAAGAACAACACCTTATAACCTCAAGAGGCATAGCAGTCATAGGGCAACTCATGTCAAATGTGCAACTCAATACAATAAATAATCTTAGCTTGTAGCCCTATAGCATCATAATGCAGTCCTTGACCAAGTATGCATACAAGAAACTTCTAGTTCTATTAAGGCACAAGCATCAAAGTTAGAGGTTATGACAACTAGTCAAAAACATCAAGTACAAAAAGGTTAGTCTCAGTCACTAGAACACAATTTGCAACATGCATTAGGAGTTGTCCTCCTTACAAATAGTGCAACATTAAAAAGGTATTATCAAAGCTACAACCACAATTCAAAGAGGAAGCTTACAAAGATAGGACAAAGCTAGGTACAGTCATAAGTCAAGGCAAATACATAGTTGAAACTCAGTCCATATTAGTGAAGAAGTGCAATAAATGACATGAGAAGTCTAAAGAAGTATTATAGCAATCATGAGTCAAGGATTAATGAAAAGATTTTTTGCATCCATGATACAATCCTTAAAAGCATCCATGATACAATCTCAAACACACTTTTTACTGTTCTCTTGGTGATTGTGCCCAATTGTGTATGTCTTGCTTATGTATGAAAATGGCTTTTTGCAGCTTTCCACCAATGATGTATTTGAGATGTCTTTGATTTAGATATGGTATGAGCTTAGTTGTAGAGTGGGACTAGGGAGTTGGACCATCTCAACCATGGTGCGCCTGCATATGTATATAGTTTTGTGTATTCATTAAAGATTTTCTTTTAATTTTAATCAACTAAAGAGAAATATTCATGACTTACAAGTAATAAAAAAACTTACAAGGATGAGGCATATTCATTACTTACAAGTAATAAAAAAACTTACAAGGATGAGGCATATTCACAACTTTTGCAGTCCTACCTTGGATATCAACACTAGAAGCAACTCATATTGTTCATGTACAGACAAGACAATACGGGAGTTCATTATACCCAGCAACTTGTGGTGTTGTTGTTTGTGTTGACTCTATTGGACCTTGCAATTAAGATTCAATATACATTATTCAATAAGATTAGTTGTGCAACATAATGGAATATTGAAAAGTGTGTTATCTTGTTGAGCTTCGCTTGGTTTCGAGAATAGTTTAATATTCTCTACTTAACAGGGCCAACCACGTGAAGGTGGAAGCTCATTTAGCGCCTCCCCCCCCACCTAACATCACTCTAAATTCCTTGTTAACATCTTCTAACATTCATTCATTAATTCTTTCTACCATTAATAAAATATAGCATTCATTCATTAATATCATGTAATGTTCATTAACACATAACATTGATTAACATTAATTAACACGCAACATTCATCAATATTAATTAACACATATCATCCATAACCATTAATTAGCACATAATTACATTCACTAACACATAAAAATCAGTCATTATCAAATAAGTTAGATTACAATCATTTCTTTCTTTGTTTTTTCTTTGAAGCTATGAAAAGACTAAGTGGAACATCAGTTTCTTCATCATTTCCCCCCTTTGCAGATGTTCTACCAACTGCTCGTGATCTTGATGTATGCCTAGTCTTATACTGAGGACGAGGACACTAAAGCGAAGGGGGGTCCTCTGCAATAACAAAGAAATGGGTTAAATTCAAAAAAAAAAATATTATTGTTACAAGTATTTCATTAATTTAGAGAACATAATTGTTGTGCTCTTTACCTGATGGGGCCACATCATTTTGTGTAGCCTCAACCTCAACATGTTGAACACCCTCTAGATCATCTGGAGTTGAAATACAAAAGGTTACATTAATGTTGAACACCAATTGCAATTATATTTGTTTAAAGCAATAACAGTGGTCCTCTTTACCTGAGTGGGGAACATCACATTCTTGATGTTGTGTACCCAGATCATGCTCCACTTTCTCACCACCGACTACATGCTCTAAAATATTAACAAAAAAGGTTACATTAATTACTACTCTAATTACAAATTAAGATGTTTAATTGTATTAATAGCTAAATAAATAAATTTTAATAGCAAATGAATACCTTCACTACTGGGATGCACATTCGGACCTTCATGTGCAGGTGGTGTTTCACAATTAGCAGGTTGCATTCCAATGACATGCACATTGTTATCATTGCTTGCTTATTTAAAACAAATATAGTCACTTTATGTTGGAACTCAACATCAATTAGATTATTGGTAAAGTATTCAATTTGAAACAACTTCTATTTAACATATTTACCTGTGTGACGGATGCACTCGAATGTTGTGTATGCCCACTCAATTCTCGTAGCCAATCAGCCATGGCTGAATAGCCTTGCTAGTAGGCAATTCTCTTGTCATCTTTTGTGGGTGCTCTATTGAATTTAGAGCCCTACATTTTTTCTTGGTACCGTGAATTTTGCTTGCATTGTTTGATAAAAAAAAAACGTTTACAATTTATTAATATTTTGATGCAATATTTCATTTACATGAGATACTTACAATTCGTGCAGCAAGTTTCATGTAACCACCAGAGCCGAGTTTGTGTTGCCCGTGCTTTTCTTGCCTTGCCTTGGTTGCCTTTGACGTGTCACTTAGTTTATAAAAAGTTTGAAATATGTTAGATTATATAAATATAAAGAGTAATTAATTAGTACATAATTACATTCTTAACAGTATCACGTACCTTCTTCTGGCATCTAGTAGTGTATTTCCTTTTTTGCTTTCAATTCTCTCCTTGGCATCCAAAATCAGGTCCTTCCACTCCCTCTCTAGAATCATGGTGGGACTTTAGGTTCCTCTCCAAATGGGTCATGTATTGGTCCCTCACATACTTTAGATATGTGCCAGTTTTTTCAAGGAGCTTGGTTTTGTCAAAGGTGTCATTTCCAAACCACTCAACCATTTGGTTTGTCAATTCATCTTTTAACCTTTTTTCTTGGTCATTCCACCTTGTAAAGCAAAAACAAACCTGTTAGATTCAGAACTAAACTGAAGCTACCTTTATTACACTTCAAGAAATGGATAAAAGGAAAACTATTCTAGCAATGATATGAAATCAAAAGTGGATTAGGGTTAGTTCACATATGATGTACCACCTTTTACGTATGGTGGGCCCAAATATCTACAATACAATGTCACTAAGATGTTTATAGAAAATATCATTGCCTGCAAAAAATTCATGGGATTGTTAGTCCAAAATGAGTGATCATAAAGTAAATTACAATTAGAGTATATATAATAATAATTTTAAAGTACCTGGAACCTTTTGTATCTTTAAGGGAATCATTTCTTCGTCGCTCACCACCAATGTGGCCTACAACATTCCCATACTAGCAATATGAGAAGATCCAGGAAATGATGGTATGTTATCAGCAGTAGTCACCTCTTGCACATCCTCATGTGCATCTCCTCCTACAAAAAATGAATCTGCTATGAAATGGCATTAGAATTCAAGAAAGAACTCTTGAAGGGAAATAAACACATGACAGAAGATAGAGAAAAAGAGGGATCTACCACAGTGGGTGGGCCAATATGACGTGCACTAGAGGATGTCTACATGCTACATGTTGCCGACATTGCAGTCGGCAATATAGGTGAGGGTAACCTTTGATGAGGCAGTGGCAGCATTTGCACAGTAGCATTGACAAAACCTAAAGAATAATACATTAAATATATGAAAAGTGCAAGAATTGTAAACAAGGATGAAACTTTATTTTAAAAATTGACAGTATCAAGTATGATGTGTTTTGGTACTTGGAGTGATAAGCCAAGCAAACGATAATACAAGAAAATTGTCATCACCTGAAGATCTCGCAACACCCTGATCGTGGGAACGACTTTGATGAGGGCGGATAAATTGTTGTAAAAACAATACGTACATATTTTAGTTAATGACATAAAAGAGAATAAAATATAAACCATTATTGAAATTTTGTTATAATTAAAGCTTTCATTACTACTTACTTGCAAGTTTTCTGTTGTCCGAAGCAATAATTCCACCCTCTCTTGTATCTCATCAGTGATAGGATGCACGGCTGCCAAAACAACAATCTCTTTTCTAATTTTTATAAGAGGCATTTTAAAGAATTTCATAAGGTCTGTGGGATCTTCAGGGTCATCATCACTTAACCCTAATGATTCCACATCCCTAGAAAGGTGCTCAGGTACTACAACTCCCTTTCCCTTTCCCCGAACATCCATCTGTGTCAAGAATATCATTAACAATTACAAAATTAGTATAAATCACTAAAAAAAAGAACATAATAATGTAACAATTTTCTTCTATCTAATTTGTAGAATTACAATGAGGTTTACCTGCTTGGTAGAAGTGTCGCAAGCTACATCTCTGTCTGCGATATGTGATGGATCCATGTCGGCCTGTGACAAAGAAAAAATATAAAAAACTTTAGCGAAATTAAACCAATAGACTTAGCAAAAAAACTTCATAATAAAATGGTATATTGGATTCATTAATTGGAGGTTGGTTAATTTAAATGGTATATAGTATGTACCACCCCCATGATATTAACTTTGTTTGTATCTATACAATTCAAACTATAATTGATTAGAAGCTCTTCACCTGCACTTATTGATTTTATCGCACATACAAATACATGAATTCCCTCGCGCTCAAATATGGAATTGGGTTGTTTATTAGTTGACCCAAGTCACGTACTATTTATAAAACCTACAATATTCCCCGTTGCTTTTGGCTGACCATCAATATATACAGCCACTCATTTACTTTGATCATTATCTTTCTGTTGTATATAATTTGCTGACAGTGCATACCTACGCATACTTTTTTTATATTTAACAATCTGCATCCAATGTTTGTAATTGTAACAAGGTCCAACAAACTCCATCAATTATGTAACTCTATTGGAATGGACCTTTATGTCGTCCATGGAAAATAAGCCTAAACCATGTAACGAAGAAGGTGCTATGTGATATATCCTATCATTAACACAAAAATTGGTGTTTATTGGAGGAAGTTCCTTGGGCACCCATTGTTTCTATAGATGTTTGTACCTCAGTGGCACCTCAATGTCGCCTTTGGTCTTATCATCATAAGAACATGACCCCCCTTGAGCAAGGAAAAATTTCATGTGTTTATTGAATGTTCTTCTAATCTTTTGACCTCTTGTTGATCTTCCTATTGTAGACCTAATACATGTGTCACTTTCATTTTCTATTACTACATTTTCCCCACTTGATGAAGACAGATCTGACAAATACCTATTTGGGGGTACCTACACTCCATGAAATGAGAGAGTTAATTGGTAATGAGAGAGAAATTTTGCAAATGAGGGTAATGTTGATGAAGAAGTCAGCCCTAAAGTTGATTTTGGGATGAAAAATGGAATAAGTCCAACCGGGGCCTCAAGTGTTGATAACTGTATTAGATTTGCTACTAATGTCGAGGTTTGAAAAACTGAGGAAGTTTGTTTTCCAAGTAATTTAAAAAAAAAAATTGTTTCTATAGGGTGTATTGACTAGTTATACATGTCCATCCATGAGACTGTGCAGGATCCTTGTCAAAGGGGTTCAGGGTCCTGTACAATGTAATTCAATTATCTTATGTTAGCTAAAAATTACATAGTACACAACATGAACAACATGAAATTTGTAGACAAAAAGAGTATTAAATAATAAAAAGATGGTGTCATCAAAATCATTGTAAATTTTTTAATTCCTTACCTTTACTTTATGTAGACTATGCAGGATCCTCAACTAAATGGTTGACGATGTCTATAGTCAACAACCTATTCCCACCAAGGGTGACATCATCACATAGGGACTATACCTAAAATCAACACCATCAATTGAGCATCATAAGCATTACTACATTTGTAAGTTGATAAACAATAAATACATACGTATCATAAGCATCAAAAGCATCACATGATGTGTCATCATATATGTAATTGAGCATCACAATTAGCATCAAATATCATGTGTCATTATAAACATGTAATCCATCACATATGTATCATAAATCACCATCCATCACATAGGTAATAAACAATCCACGTTCTATAAATAAACACAAAGTTCAAAAAATGTCACATGCATCATCATAAACATGTGATCCATCACATATGTATTTTAAATCAGCATCCATCACATAGCTAATAAACAATCCAATTTCCATAAATAAACACAGTTTAAAAATTGTCATATAAATAGTCACTCTCCCTATCTCCATCTCCATATTAAAAGGTGCATCACGAATTAATTATGTAATGGCATTAGAATTCAAAATGTAATGAATTAATTATGTAAAAAAAATTCTATCAAGAAGTCAATATTAAATAGATAATATACTAATCGCCTACCTCATACATTTCATTCTTCATCATCATGAACATCAAGGTCATCATCGCCATCATCATCATCATCATCATCGTCGTCGTCGTCGTCGTCATCGTCGTCGTCGTCGTCGTCGTTGTCATCGTCGTTGTAGTCATCATCATCATCATCATCAACATCTTCGCCATCATCAACACCATCATCACCATCACCATCACCATCACCATCACCATCACCATCACCATCACCATCACCATCACCATCACCATCACCATCATCATCATCATCATCTTCTTCTTCTTCTTCTTCTTCTTCTTCTTCTTCTTCTTCATCGTCATTGAGAAACTATCGATCGTGATCATCATCCACTTCATCTTCTACTTCTTCAGTATCTTCTTCTTTGGTATCTTCTTCTTCCATCACATTATACTTTATCGGCCTTCCTCTTGGATCATGTCTAACAACAAATGACCAACCCGGTTTATGTGGAACCTCTAAGTAAAATACTTGCTTACATTGGCTTGGAAGAACATAGGGCTTATCCCCAACTGGTTCAAATGACCTTGTATTTAGCATTATAAAACCATTATCATGTTCAATAACAGTTCTATCAAGATCATTTTTATTCAATCGTAGCCTATACCATTTGATGACAAACAAAACTAATTTGAAGGAATTAAAGTCACACTCAAGTATATCATACAAAATGCCATAGTATCGATTTTGAGACTGTTGAGGATGAATGTCATTTCTCGATGAAATATTTGTCACCTCAAAGACTGCAGTGATGCCAGAATCACAAGTTTTCTTCATGTCATCCATCTTTTTTATGCGAAATTTATGACCATTGCAGCACATAGCATTGTGGTGTTTGACCTGCGACATGTCAAACATGTAAAATTTATTGCATTATACGTACCTGTTTATCTCGATTAATAAATTTATACGTACCTATTTATCTCTTAAACGATATGCTAAATCAATTTCCCTTTGCGTAACATTGGAATTTCCATTACGATGTGCTTCTTTAACCAATGAAGACACACCTTTCCATGTTAACATGCATCCATAATGTTGACAACATTCAATCCATACCATCATCCAATCAAGATTGTTTGCAATATACAAATGTAGTGCATCCCACTCTTGACCAATTGTACAAAAAATAAATAGACATCTTATAATCGATTTATTTTGAAGATTAAGAATTAATTAACTACAATAACATTTTATAATTACCTCTCACTTTCCTCAATCTACCTTTCCCCGTCAAGTACTCCCCTTCGAATTTGTTAATGGTGTTGGGATCCCAAATCCGATCCACGTGGATCTTTGCTGCAAACTTAGGAAGATATTCAGAAATGTACACCATAGTCTGGTATACCATATATCCCTCCACCATATAACCCTCGGGATGTGCTCTTTGTCAAACCAAAGCCTTCAAAAATTTCAAGTTCCTCTCAACCATCCACATTGACCTAGTCTGTACAGGTCCACACAATTCAATCTCCTCAACTTGGTGTATGAGGTAGTGTTCTTGTGCATTGAAAAAAGATGGAGGTAGACACTTTTGCATTTCACACATTAAATGAGGAATTTTTCTCTTCCAATATTTTATATCATCTTTATGGATTTCTTTATATGACAACCACCTACAAGGTATTCAAGATGCAAAAAAATATATTACATAACAAATAAAACAAATCACAAATATAATATCTATACAACGAACTAAAAAAATATCACTACTTACCTCATGTATTTTCTAAGATCATATATGACTTGCTTGACATTATTGTCGAAGTCGTCTAGGAGAGATAGAGGTAGAACGTACTGCAACAATTATAAAATTATCTTTTCATTTTTTTGTAACATAATGAAAAGTACACGTACTCGCAGTACTTAAATTGTTTATGTTCGCAGCAAATCCTGTGGGAAATCAAATTTTTCATATGACTTCTTTTATAGCATTGCTTTGCTGGTCTGTTAATAACCAAGGAAGCTCACTTATATTAATCTGGTCTCAATGGCTATTTTATTGAATGACATTTATCATTGCATGATTGGAATCCTGAATGTCCTTACATATTTTGACAATTTTTTCTTTGTCACACCTTCCATCCAATATTTTCCATACTGTCTTTGTTATATTCTTTCCAATATGCATACTATCAAACAAATGAACAATTTGTAATTGCTCGTAGTAGGGCAACCTACTAAATTGTCGGGGATAACTTTTTATTCCCTTAGGAACGTGGTCATTTATGCCTTCATGACCTTCATGATCATCAATCACATCATCAGTAAACAAAACAAAATAGAAAAGATGTTGTATGACAAACCAATAGATGGAATGGCATTACCTTGATGATTAATTCTATTATATTCCAACTTCCACAAGTGAGGTTTCATTCTTCGTGGTTTTGATGTATTCTCTTCTTTCCCATTGAAAAGATGTTTTTCAGCATTTCAATACTTATGATTTTTGTGGAGAAAGTGCCTATACTCATCAAAGACCTACTTTCCTAAACTTTTTGAATGATGAGATTTCATCTTTGGACCACAAACAAGACATGCAAATTTTCCCTTTGTTTGAAGACCTACAAGATAATGTATAATTGGATTAAATATGATAATTTTTTGAATTATAATGTTCATGCACAACTTAAACACTATAGCATACCACAAAAATGTGTTAGTGTTAGCCCCGGGGCATCGTGTATTGTCCATACAAGCATCGCATGGAATTGAAATTGTCTTTGTCCTATTGGTCTAGAGATGTCATACATAGTGACACCATTCCATAACTCCAGCAACTCGTCAATAAGAGGCTCAATATATACATTCATATCTTTAACTTGGTACTTACCTAATCGAATGAACAAAAACATTACATAATTATTATGACCATTTTACTGTAATATTTATAATTAAATTTAGACAGCTATATTTAAATGATAAAATACCTCGAACAATCATTGCCAACATTATGTGCTCTCTCTTTATTGACATCCATGGAGGAATGTTATTGTTGATAACAAAAACATGCCACACTAAGTAAACAAATCTCATCTCTCCAAATGGATTGACACCATCTGTTGCCAATGAAAGCCTGAGATTATGAGGTTCTTCTTTAAAGTGTGGCCACTTTTCCTCTATGTCCATAAATGTTTAACCATCCGCAGGCATTCAAATAATGTCATCTCGGCCTCTATTGTGTGCAAGGTAATCCATAAATTGTGCCAAGCTAGTGCACTTGAATAATCATTGCATACGTGGAGTAATGGGAATATAGCAAAGAACCTTGCGAGGAACCTTTTTTGTTATTTGATCTGTTCGATATCTACTGATATGACATTTAGGGAATTCAGTTTGAAATTCATGTTGTTTGTGATATATAATATGATCATTGGGACAAGCATCTATTGCTTGATACTCCATTCCAATATCTTTCATAACGGCAGATAATTCTCAGTATGAGCGAGGTAGAATATTTGATGGTGGTAACAAAAACTCACCTATCAATCTACAACAAAAAAATATAATTTTTTATAATAAATAATATTAATGGTACAACATGATTCATAATTTATTACGACATATATGACATACCTTAACATACATGACATTGTTATGTTGGATAAACCATTCATAACCTTCAAGCTCACCAACAACAATACAGCGGAGAGAAGAGTTGCCTGCGAGCCTTCGTAAAGGGCCTCAGATGCCTTCTCAAGAAGAGGGACATCATGAACAACATCAAGGTCATCTTAATCATCATGATCAACTGCGCGAGTACTAAATGAGTCATGGATCAATTTATTTGTACCATCATCTTCAATTGTGTTTTTTGGCTCATGATCGTCATCTTCCATGGGATCATTATCTTCAGCTTCGATATTCACACCTCCATGTTTGTCCACTTTGAAAACCATATTCTTAGGGTTGTGTTGATCCATACCATGTGCTCTGAGATGCTCAACCTATATAAAATTGATAAACATAAATAAACCGTGATCATGATCTCATCATCACGTGATTTATTATGTATATAAATTGTCAAAATGATATAATGAAAAACTTACCAATGGATGATAATCATGTCCACCTTCAATGTGACCATGTAGCCTACAATGTTTCTTCACTGTTTTGATTAGAAGGCTTCTATTCTTTAACCCCTTACAAAGTTTGCACGGACAGTAACATTTTCCATCACCTTTTCTTTTCAAGTTAGACCACAATCTAGCAATTGTCTCCTTATTTTGTTGTTCATGATATTGTCTGAGATGGTCTTTCTTCACAAGCAAAAAAATAGAAATTATCATCATTGAACAAAGAATCTTATTGAATTTAGATTTCTAGTTTGCTTATGGTACATCACACAACATGGAAAACAAGAAATACTCAATAAATAACAAGATTCATTGATCTAGTATTATCACAATCTGCACTTGGCCTTCAATACTTTCTCCTCCTAACACTTTTTATCCATTACCTGCCAAGTACATAACTCTAAAACCCATGGCTATTAAAATACATAAGACAACATTGTAGCATCTTATAATCATCTATTATAAAACCAAAGTGCTTGGGAGTGATTCTTTTGTTTGTCACAGGCCAGGAAAACGGTGTCTACTGGAGCCTTGAATAACTGACTAGAAAGATTTTGAATTCCTTTTCTTTTTCCTTCTGATTTTTTCATTGCCACTTCCATCTTCTGAGTCAGATGCCCTCGCCCTTTTCTTTCTTCTTGTTTTTTCATACTCATTGTCATGCTTTGAATTATTTTTCTTTCTTGGTGACTCCTTACTGCTCTCACTGTCAGTTTCACTCTCAGAATATGAGTCTGATGTATCAGAATCTGACAAACCCGATGAACTAGAAGAATCGTCATTAGAGGTAGATTCATCTGACTCAGGAATAGACTTTTGCTGTTACATTACAAGCCTTGGCATATTCTTCAAATACTCACATAAACTCTCAGTGATACCACCAAGACCAATAGAAGTAAAGAAATTTATAGCAAACCGTGAATTTTTGGGATTGTCCTTTGGAGAAATTGAATCAAAATACTCCTGCATTGTTGGATCGTTCAACCATTAATTAAGCAACAATATACCAAGCTGCTCTACCAGCTCCTGCAAGAGAATCTTTATAAAAATACGGGAAGAGGAAGTAGTATCTTCCTTTGTCAAACGTATTTAAGCAAGACAATGCCATGGAAGAGCATTTGTGCCAAGTAAGTGGGCAAAAAACTTTGCAACATTACGCAGTTTATTTGTTTCCAGTCTGTGTATCATAGAATACTATTGTACAAAACATTTATCAAAAAATTCCTCATAAATTTTATTGATCATACAAAATCTTTGCTCAAGAAGACCATAATAACGAAGGTATGTTCTCTCTTGACCAAGTTCAAGCTTGATCTTTAGTAACTTATGACCAGCTTCCTCAAAATCAACACTTGACATGATTGTCAAATAAATTGTACATCTTAAATTGACCAAGTTTGTCTTTGTCTCATCCTGTATTCTCAGTGCTTCCTCACCTTCCTCTTCATCATCATCATCATCATCATTATCTGAATCATCACCTAAATCATTCTCCCCTTCTACTTCATCTGAAGAAGCATCTCCAAGGATATCTTTCTTTAGTTTTTCATAGGTTGCCTCATGCTCTAAGAAATCAGGATCTAGCTTGAAAACATCCAAACCAGCTTCTTGATCAAGTTCATCTTCTAGGAAAACTTCATGTGTTAATTGATCTAGACTCACAGCTGGATGACCCTCGAACTTAGCTTTGTGAATTGCAAAAAGGCCTTCAACTAAAAACTATACTCGTTTGTCAATTTCCCCCTCATGGAGAATACCTCTAAATCTTTCAAAAATCCCATAGAGACCTTTGGGTGAAAGGTCTTGCAACAAAGAACCACATTCTTTCACGAACCCAACAACAACCTCTACACTATCATCTGTGGGGTTCTCTAGTAAAAGGGTGAGAAGTTCTAAGGCAATGATCTCATGTGCAACTTGTTGATTCACTAAATGAGCTATGAATTTGGCTGCTGCTATCAACATGTGCTTGTCATTGCATTTGTATGCCCTCTTAAGCTACAAAATAATTCTTCACAAAAGCAGATTGCCAACTTCAGGAAATTTTGTATTTACCACAACAACCAACGCAACAAAAACATATGTAAATCCAGGGGATGCCATTTGGGATTTCATACAAGACCTACAAAATAGACCCCTCCCATGGATGAGATTCTCTGCAAACAACTCTGGAATGATGTTCTTGATGTTAGATGCATTTACCTTGTTTACTAACCCATTGATACTCTTTTGAAGGGCATCCCATGTCATGCGCTGGTATTCCACACTGCTCTTGTCTTCCACATCTTTAATCATTTGATCCAGCTTAAATGGGGGAATGTAAACACCTCCACTTCTTCCAACACCCTTCTCAGCTCTTCTTACAGCACCTTTGCCATTCCCATTCTGAGATGGAGCAGACACAACACTAGAAGTTTTCACTTCCACTTCCTCTCTATCCCTCTTATTTCCAGAAGCCCCTTTACCACTTAATCTGTGCTTATTTCTGTACATAAACCCATCAGGAAGCATGAGTTTTTGCACATAAACTCGCCCAAATATTTTACAGTTATTTTTCATCAAGATTCCCTCAGGAGCTGGCAGATTCTGCTTCCATACTTTAATTTTATTTTCTCAAAGGACAATCCTAAAAATCCATGCATTTCAAACAACTTTTTACACCTTTGTTGGTTGTGGTGGCATCATAGAGAGTTTACATCAATAAATGAAGAACATGCCAATGCTTTTAATGCAATAGTAGAAGTCTATCTCTTATTCAATATCTCTAGTGAAACCCCCATAATCTTTTGTTGGAGTAGAATTTGTTATATTCTAGAAAGGGTCTTGTCCTTTGTTGATGGGATATTCATCTACCTCAAGAAATAACTATTCTTTTCTCCAACAAGAAGTGGAACTAAATGAAGGTCTAGCACCATGAAATGAATCCTCAAAAGGATTACTATAGTTATTTTTGGTAGATAATGATCTAGGTAAAATACTAATGTGGCTTTAGGAAACATTATGTACTAGCTTAGCATACTCTAACAACTTTGGTGCGACATGCTACATCCAATTAAGTCTCCATCAGTATCTCTATTGTGTTTATGGATTGGGATTCAATGTACTCTTTTTATACACAGATTTTACTTTCAACTGAGGAGGTTTGTATGTACTTACTTGTCTTTCGATTGTATCCCTATTTCAAGAATTTATTCTATCAACAAATCATTTGTTGTAAGTTGTACAAGTGGAATCTTGAACATGCCTTCCATGCTAGCCTTGTTGATACATTCAACACCATCTTGTGCAACAAATCTTTAGGACTCCACTATTTCATTGAAGAGTGAGTAGTAGGGACAATCTAGGACACTTACAAAGGTTTTACAAGAGAGATAAATAGACCTAAATATTATGGCTTAATAATGATCAATAGGTAAACAGATAAGAAACTCTCAATATCAAAATGACTTTCTCAATTGTCTTTACTAGAAATGGATAGATCTGCTAATAATGGCTTTATGACTATATGTCAACTTTAGACTCAATCCAAGAAGAGCTAGAACTAATATGCGATATCTAGATTTATGATCTCTATAATATAACAATCCCATAATTATGTTTCCACGCATCTATACCACAACACAAACATCATGCTAGTGTTCAGCCATAGCAATTGATATCCTAATTATAGAATGTGAAATATGCACATAACTATGAATAAAGATTAAGAAAAACAAAGAAAGATGCTTATTGCAAACATAAATGACTAACGGACAAGAATTGAATTCATTGCAGATAGTTTTGAATATCAAATTCACTTATTTGTGTTCATTTAGTAACTCATGTACTTGTGGCCAACCATTTATCTCTTTCATAAATTAAACACTTATTAATAACATTAAATGGCTGAGTAATTATGTTTTAGTTGAAATTGAAAATAAAATATTTTATTTCAGGACAACTCACACTATTCCCTATCATATTTTAGACTCTCGGTTTTGTTAGTAGTGGTTTGATGTCTTTGGAGTTGATCATTGCATTTCTTTAGTTATGTTTGCCAGCGTACTCCCAGCCTGTTCCAAAATGGGAGCTTTGGAATAGGGTATGGACATCCATCAAAGCATAAAAGATAGAGGAATTTTGTCAGATGTAGTTGCCACTGCTCTGTTAGCATGTATGCAAAATGTGGAAGCATAGACAAGGCACGGGAACTGTTTGATGGATTGCCTCAAAGAAATGTAGTTTCCTAGACTGCAATGATTGTCGGATATGCACAAAATGGATTTGTTGAGAAGGCTTTAGAAAATTTCAAGCAAATGCAATCGGCAGGTGTAAAGCCAAATTCCACGACCATTGCTACTATCCTCCCTGCCTATGCCAAAATGGGAGATTTGGAACATGGTATGGACATTCATCGAAGCATAAAGGATAGAGGAATTTTGTCAAATGTTGTAGTTGCAACTGCCCTGGTAGACATGTATGCAAAATGTGGAAGCATAGACAAGGCACGTGAACTGTTTGATAGAATGCCTGAAAGAAATGTTGTCTCATGGACTGCAATGATTGCTGGATATGCACAAAATGGATTTGTTGAAAAGGCTTTAGACACTTTCAAGAAAATGGAATTGGAAGGCATAAAGCCAAATTCCACAACCTTTGCTAGCATCTTCCCTGCCTATGCAAAAATGGAAGCTTTGGAACAGGGTATGGACATCCATCAAAGCATAACGGATAGAGGAATTTTGTTAGGTGTTGTACTTACAAATGCCCTGCTTGACATGAATGCAAAATGTGGAAACATGGACAAGGCTCATGAATTGTTTGATATGATGCCACAAAGAGATGTGATCTCATGTGAACAATCAACACGTGCATATACGGGAGGAAGGGATTGCTGCTACAAAATTGAACTCTCACTCCTCAATCACAGTTCTATGGTTTTACGAGATTAAACTAGGGCAATTAACCACCACGTGTATTTTTTTTGCAACATGAAATTAAAAACTAGGGCAATTTGAATCTACCTCCTGCATGGGATTGCAAGCAATGCCACAAATGCCTTCGACACAGGTTTGATGTTCTTGGGGGTTGAAGTCGCTATAGATGCCTATGCAAGATTGCAATGCACAAATGAATTCCCCTCTTCTTTTTTTTTAAGTAATGATCATTGTCATCAAAATTACGATGAACTCGAGCACTTTTTTGAAAAAAAGAAAATTCTCATTGCTAATGCCTTCTTTGTCGAAACCAAATGGGAAATTGTCGTTAGAATTATGACGAATGCGGGCATTTTTTCAAAAAAAATCAAATTTGGCCACAATATACCTTCTCCGTCGGAAACCTCAGTCGGAAATCTAGTCCAAATGTATTAGTGATACTGCCTGACAGTCAACATTAGCCCTCCATATGGCAAGCATCGTTGGGTTGTGAACATTGAGGTGACTATCATTCCTTGTTGACTTGTATGATGTGTTATTATTATGGTCTTAAGTCAATGATGAGTCATGTTGTTCAGGCCAAGGTGCTTTGCACTGACATTCAAGTGTTGAGTTTGTTTTTTTCAAGCAGGTATACTCTGAACACTTTGTATGTCGTTGAACAACATTCACTAATTCAGTGTAATTAGTGAAAGGGTTAGATCTGGATATGACATATGTATCTGAAAGACATGGATCTAAAATTGCAGGTATATACTGCCTGTTTAAGCGATCCACTTCAGTGCGTGGATTCCATGTTGTGATGTACTGGTCAAAGAAGTTTTTAACTAATTAAATGCTTTCATGGTCTGACCAATCATGGTTGTCAATATTAGGTGTGTGTGGTAGCCAAAGAAAGCCATGAATATGGGTAGAGGCTCGGTGTTGCCATTCATATTTGTACCAATGGTTAGTGGCATGCAACTATTTGACAATGACTTCATCACGAAAGATCTGAAATCTTAAGTACAAGTATAAAGCTATTATGTGGGTTATTGACTAAATTTTCAATAGACTTCCTTCTATTGTGGTGCACACTATTTGACTGTGTTTTTGGGAACAACTTATGCAGGTCGGGCCATTTTGTATCAGCTGAGCTTAGAGTGAAGAATAGTGAAAGTGGACCTAACTGTTCTATCATTGTCGTAAGGTCTCTACGGGATTTTCCCCAAAATGTGCATGTTCCATGCAAGGAGGCAGCATATCACATTATATAATTTGGTAATTCATTTGAGGGTGTGTTTTGTAAGTATTCTCTTAGGCCATGAAAATTCAGTGGAAGAGAATCTTCTAAATTTGTCTTTATGAAAACAATAGTTGATTGTTGAGATCGATGCCTCATCATAAGGTTATAGATATAATATCTAAAACGGACATGCTGGCCAAATCTTTGATCAAAATATTTGATCAAGTGCAAAGCATATTCATGTAAATTTACATGCCTTGTTCTATCTTGAAGTGGTAAATCCAATCCATTAGGGAACAGTGTGGGGAATGCCATTGAAAGTAGGCCTTCCATATTGTACTCATTGATAGGTGATGTACTGATTTGTGGCCAAGGGACAACATTGGTGTCGGTATTATCTAGATGTAGGATTGTCTTGATTGCATCAAGTTCAGGTATTGAGGATGGAAGTCATGGAATGAATGAAGAAGATTTTTCTATTACTTCTTCTTCATTGTTGATGTTGGGCACATCAAGAATTTCTTGTATAGGTTCTTCATGAGGTGAAGGTACTGAATGCAAAAGGTCTGAAATGTCAGTGTTGTGCTCTGGTAATAGTTGTACTACATCTAAATCAATGACAACATCTTTATAGTATTGGTCATGCTTTATTTTGTAAGTTAAGGCAATCATGACATGAAACCTATTCATGTAACAGTCATAGGTTAATCCTTGTAGATTAGTTCTATGGACAATAAGGATTTCTACAAGCTGAATTTTGCGGGGCAATGATAATGCAATTTCTAAAATATCTTGTGGGAAGTTAATTGTGTGACCAGAATACTTATATTGTCCTCCCCTTGCATGAGTAACTTGCAAAATAGGGGCAATCCTTGCTATGAGAATTTCTTCTACTTGAGAAAGACACTTTAAAATAGAAGGTTGCTCACGTGGGTCCATATTGTTTGATAATCAGAAATAGTGGAGTCCTCTTTCAGCAGAACATCTCATGCATATAACTACATGGTTGATATTTTTAATAGTCATGCCCACATAGTTTTCTTTACAAACCGTACATGTCTCCATGAGCTCCAACATATCAATTCTTTTTCGGAAGTTAGATAATGCATGTAGGAACGAAGGAGTCTGCAGGGTGAGTTCAGGAGCAGTAGAATGTGTTTGAGGCACATTACTTTGCTCAAAGTCATTGCTTTCTATTTGTAATAAAATTTTTGAGTTACTATCAGATGTTTGTTGTGCACGATGCTTCAATTGGCATTTGTTGGAGATATTGCCTCTATTATTTGCATAGTAAGTTCCATTTGTTTGCTTACTCCTCCATTTGATGGCATCACCTTCTTGAGTGGAAGGCTCAATAGATATCTAATAGTTGGAAGAGAATAGAGGTATGTTAGAATTGTCATAACTAAAGAGAGAAAGCATTGAAGTATGTATTCAGAAGCATATGGGAATTGAAAATTGCTTAATCTAATTTGTACCATTCATTTGTTTAGTTTTGTGGTGGTCATTTTGTTGCGAGATGTATTTGTTGTGCAAGTGTTCAATTTACTAATGTATAGTTTGCTGAATATATTGCTTACCTATGAGTTTTCTTGCCAAAGCTATTATTGAAATATACATATGCACGGATATATAAAATTATACATACATACAGATGTATGTATATATGTATACATGTATATATACATATCAATGAAATATGTGAATACCTGTATACATAGATATGCACATATATAAATACACGTGTATATATAAAAAATTCTATAACTATGTATAAAGATATTTTTGTATAGGATTTGATTTGTATATTGGGTGGATAGAAATCATGTTGGCTTCTTAGTATACACATGGTTGGTTGAGTAGTATTTAGAAATGTATGGGTATTGGAAACTGGTTAATCTAATATGTACTGTTCTTTTGTTTAGTTTTGTTGTGGTCATTTTGTTGCAAGATGTATTTGTTGTGCAAGTGTTCAATTTACTAATGTGTGTTTTTCTGACTATAGTGTTTACCTATGACTTCCCTTCCCAAAGGCGTTATTGAAATATACATATGCACAGATATATAAAATTTATTTACATACAGATGTATGTATATATACATATCAATGAAATATGTGGATACCTATATATATAGATATGCACATATATAAATACACGTGTATATATATATAATTCTATAACTATATATAAATATATTTTTGTATAGATTTTTTTGTATATTTGGTATTTTTTTGTATTTTTGGGTACAATAACATTTCGAGAGTGTGATTATGGATATATATTTCTCCATATGCATATATTTATACATATATATAGATATACATACAAATATGTGCATGTGTAAATATATATCTATTAAAAAATCTATATATAAGTAGGTATATACCTGTAGAAATAGATATGCAAAAATAAAAAATAGATATGTGTGTGTGTGTGTGTGTGTGTGTGTGTGTGTGCGTGCGTGCATTTATGTATAAATTTTCTATAAATATTTATTTATTTACAGAAACTTAGATATGTGTATAGATATACTTAAGTATGTTCATATGATACACAAAAAGTGCAAACAAAGATAGAAATGCAAGTAATGAAATGAATAGGAAAGTGCATTTAACTGTAAATACTTTTATATGAAAGAAATTTGAAGGAAAGCATTTTGTGTTCTAGAAGGTAAGTAACGAGCATACATGAGTATTCAGTCCCTATATAGGAATATAAATAAGCATCTTTACATCATAGGCAAATAGAGTAATTAAAGCTAAGAATGCAAGGTAAAAAAGATATTGAAAAGTGTGCTAAGCTTGTAGAAAGATCATAGTTGAAGAAATTAATTGCTCAACAATCATTAATGCATGAAAGAAATAGACAACTGGAATTTTCAGATAAATGTAAGTATGTAATTGTAGAGGAAAGCATGAACAGTAAGTACTTATATATGAGAGGAATCTCAAGGAAAGCAAATTTATTCTGCAAGGCAATTGACCAACATAGGTGAGTATGCAGTTAAATGAATTGTGCAATGCAACAACGACTATTTCCTGAAGAGTTTGAAAACTTGTATAGTTAGTTGTGCATAAACATATAAATATATCTATATGCAGAGATGCAAATTTTTACTGTTTAATATCCAATTGTAGATTTGATTGTTGACATGTGTGTATGAATTTTTAAACTAAATATAGATAGTTATTGAGATACAAATTCTCTATTATAATATTTATGCATACGTAAATGGGCTAATTTTAATTATAATAGTACATGCAAAAGTAATAAGCATGACAGTAAAAAAGTTTATGTGGTAAGGAAAGAATTGCAAAGAGATAAGAGTGTAATTTTAATGCAATATGTTATTTATGTAAGAAATATACATATACATGTATATAGATGTGGTCATGTATTCATAGAAGATAATCATTTGTATTTGTAAGTAGAATTATCTTAATATACAAAAAAGTTCTACATAATGCAGTATTCAAAGGAAAAGCGATAAAGCTATGAAGACGTCTATATTTAAAGTTATGTGTAGGATTGTAGTACTATAAAATATGTAAAATTTTAAATGTAATAACTATATCATGAACAAAAAGTTTTTTAATTAGGCAAAATGCCAAATATAGCTAAGCTTATGTAGATAGGCGAGCAATCTTTGCAAGTAATGCATCACACTCAAATTTATAGTCAACAGAGGAGACTTTGTTGATCGTAACTTTCATCTTTGATTCAGAGTTGTACGTGTCAGTAGAAACCAGTAGTGTGAATGAGTAGCGATGTGAGACAAGTTTATTAATCACAAAGAAAGGTGTTTCTGTTGTTGTGGCATCATTTTGCGATGCACAAAGCTCTTTTGCAGTTTTGTTTATCAATTGAGTTCCAACCTCATCAAAAGCAGTAGCCCAAATAGTACCTGTTGCATCTTGTAGCTTCATTGGTAAAATGTAACTGTAATTGCACTCTTCCATGGTCATTTCACATCTAGGACAAAACCATGAATCATCAACCTGTTGAGTGCATTTTTTTTTTACAAGGCTTTCCATTTACTTTTAGTGGACAAGCTGCATAACAGAAAGTTTTATATGTTACGTTTACAAATCTTAGAATAGTTAGTAAAGTTGTTTGAATAGTTTTTGATTTCACACTCATACGTTCGTGGATTGATGAAATAGTCATTCTAGTATATTTACCATCAATGTGGGTAATTGTTGGAGAAAAATTTGGAGTATGCAAGGGAAGATCTCCTCTTAGTATTAGGTGTTTTGCCTCTAGAAAAGGTGCATTAATATGTAATGTTGTTGCAGCTATTATGTTTACAACCTTACCATTAAAATAACCAACACGAACATTACGTAAAGCAAGTATAAGAACACTATCATTGGTTAACATGTTTTTTAACTTGAGTCCTCTTTGTTCTAATATTGGACCCCATAGGTTGATATCAATTGTTGACCTTGACAAATCATTAATTCTAACAACTCGCTTCTGTGTTTGAGTGCCATATTTCCTATGGATTGGAATGATATCTCCAACGTGTAAAACAACACCAATGATGTCAACTAATGTATTATTGGTTAGCTGAAACACGTCACTAATAGGAATGAAAGGAGAGTGTTGTTGATTTGGTTCTTCTTCATGGCTGCAGTGTTTTAATATGGAGGCATCAGACATGATGATCTCTAAATGGTTGTTCAGTTTGTTGTATTTTGTGTTTGCTTCCTTAATGGACCCCTTAGAAATGAAATAATGTGAACCCACTTCCACACGGTTAGCATGCAGTTGAGCTATTTCATCAAAACATGTAACTCTAATTTCAGAGCCCTCGGTGTCGACAATGTCATAACTAAAAACATGGCCATTCTTAGTAGTTTTACTGTATGATTTTATAGACTATTTATGAGTAACTCTGCCTTTGATTATCTATTTGTTTTGGTATGTATTTAAACTTTTGATTGGGCTTATATTTTCAGAGGTTGTACTTTGGGGGGATGGTAATTCAGTAGAAAACTGAAGAGAACGTTTAGACGATGATGGTGTATCCTCACTCATCATTCCTGGTTGTTGTTCTTTGAACAGGTATACTAGTTTGCCAAAGAATGGACAATCACTTTGTTTGACTTGTAAACTAAGTATTATAATAGTCTTGTAAATGAAAAGACTTTTCTCTAAGATTCTTTGAATTGTAGTTGAAAACAATTAAATAGAAAAGAAGGATATTTTATTTAATAAACATAGTTTGTTTCCTACCTTGTGCTCCATACGTATTTGCATGTATAAGTGGACAACAATACTATCAAGCCTATTTTAAGAGTGTCTGAATCTATTAGAGTGGCATACTTAGAAGGCAAAATTGCTAACTGCATGTATGTGCCATTAGATAGAACTAGTTTATATCTGTCTGTATCATCTTTGCTTCTCTGCATTTTCTGAAATGATAAAACTTGCAGCATTGCTGAAGGAAGCTCATCTCCAACATTAATAGATTGAATTGCAAATGGGGTAGGGGCATAGTCTTGGGTATTTTCCTATAAAAAATAATATCAATATAGACAATTTGCAGTACCCCTCCTCGGTTGAAATTATTAGACTCATATTTTACTATTGTTACTTTCAGTGGATACATTACCATTATGTGTTATTCAGAATTGTATCACTTTATTTCATGCTTTATCTGAATCTGAGATGCATGCTTTATTTTCAGTATTTCAGTACTTGTGAATGGTGATAATTTATGGATTAGTGTTATGTACTGACACTTTACTTTATCTATGCAATGTGTAATTATATGTTGCGTGTCTGCAAGTGTATTGGATACAAGGGGGTGGTTTTCCTTCACTCACTCCGGTGAGATAGGGAACGTCACGATTCTCCTTCATCGGTGTGCATGCCATATTTTCTATATTGTATATATGCATGTGTGGTTCGATGATGTAGGATATTGCAGGTACAAGTACCGGGTAGGTACGGGGTATCGTCTCCACCTGGCTTCACAAGTCTGAGCATGCCTTATAATTGTCCGACAGAAGTGGAGGAGGTAGTAGTTGACCCTATTTTACCCTATTACACTCTTGTGAGTGTTGTTAGTAGGTTGTCCTGTCAGTTTGTTCAGCCTTCGTATTTTGTCATTTGACTTTTCTAAGTCTTTGCTTGGGGTTTGCTCAGTTTGTGTGTTTAGTGGATTTAATTAATTAATTAAATTTATGGAGTTATCTCATAGTTGGTATTTTTGAATTATGTATTTTATGCATTGAGATTTTAAATTTAATTGATTAAAAGAAATTATTAAATTAGGTTGCAAGTTGCATTGTATTAGAAATATATCTTATTTAAATTTTAGTGAAAAATAAATTAGATTAATTTCATTTATTGTTTCCTAGAACTTTAAATAATAAATGAATAAAAGAATAAATTAGAATTAAGTATTGTTTTATTTTCCTTTTTAGAAAATTAATTATTTAGCATGAGAAAAGAAAAAAAAAAGGGGGATTATGATTTTTGCATATTCATTTTAATTATCTTTTTGGTGGGAAATAGAAAAGAAAAGAGAATAAAATTTATTTTATTAATAATAAAATATTAGGTTTTGAAAAATAATGTGCAAACCTAAAAGTTTAGGTTAAATGGTTTATATCTTTTTCTTTTTGGGAGTTCACGGCAAGAAGGCAATTGTGCATGAAAGAAATTTTTGAAATTTTCTGGAGTGCTTGTTCTTCAGAAGGTGAAGATTTTGGAGTTGTTGGGAAGGAGGCTTGGGTTTCAGAATTGGAAGCTTGTTGAAGGATAGAAGATCTCCAACAAAGTTCTTCCAGGAAAGCTATACAGGTTGGATGGCCTCTTCTGGTTGTTTTAAAGAAAATCTTTTTATTTCTTCCCTCATTCTGAATGATGTGTGTTTAAAAAAAATAGAGTAGAAATGTGTGCAGTGTTTTCTATTTATTCATATTCTTGGTTAAAATCTATTCCTGCAATTATTTTTGGTTAATGGAAAGAATTATTCCTTGTTTACTGAAGATTAAAATTTGTGAAATTTGGGGCAAGTTATGCTAGTAAAATTTTGCCAAAATTTCCCTGTGCATAAAAGTTTTTCAAATTTTGGGAGAAAAATTGGGTTGTCAGAATAATTGATTCCAGTTGTCTTGGTTTTGTCTCAAATGAATGGTCTGTATTTTGGTTTTCTCCTTCTCTGTATTGTCTCAAAGGTTGAACCAGAGATTTAATTATCTTTGTTATTTAATATAGTTGTTCATTAAAGTGTATTTACCTCTGTGTTTTTAAGCTGTTAATTTATTTAAATTACTTTGGTAATAAATTTAATTGTAAATTAAATTTTTCTGGTTTGTATGCTATTGAGAACTTGTTTAAATCGAAGTTGGGTTTAAATTTATTTTTTTATGTTTTAGTGGGGAGACCGAGCCTGCTACCCACGGTAGCAGATGCTACCATAAGGCAGCAGCGCTACCAAAGGGTAGCGACTGCTACCGTATGGTAGCAGCGCTACCATAAGGTAGTGACTGCTATCATATGCTAGCAGTGCTACCGCAAGTAGCACATGCTACGATATGGTAGTAGCTACCTTGCGGTAGCCTATAGCTACCTTAATGTTTTTTATAATTTTAATTTTTTTTTATTTTTTTTATTTTTTTATAAACAAAAAAATATAAATTAATATGTATGAATATATTAACATAGATTATAAAAAAAAAAAGGGCATTGATAATATGTTTTGGGTTAAATGTAATTTCTTGTAAATTTTAAATGTTGGAATTTGGAAATTAAAGTTTCTATTAACTTGTAGAGGTTATTTTCTTTTGGTAAGTAAATCTTCAAATTTAGTATGCAAATTTTATAATTGAAAATTAAATATTGTTTCAGTATATATATATTTTAAATATGATTTAATTACATGGTTTATATTCGAAGAATATATACTCATGTAATTACATTATATTATTATATATATTCTAATTTGGACTAAAATCTAGGGTATGAAAACCTATTTAATTGGAATATTTAGATATTGTTCTTAAACATATGACTAGGGGCAATTATTTCAAAGTGATAAATTTAGATTTTGTACAAATAGAAACTTGGAATTTCCTTTATGATAGAGTGTATTATCTTATTTTCTGAAATAACTTAAATTGCAAGTTAATTATGCTTTTGGCTATTTTATGAAAAGATTGTCTGTTTTAGAATCCTAGTGTTAATGAAATTTTCAGTCAAGCATTATTTCGTTGCAATTTTGGTTGAGTTGTCATCGGGTTATATATGGATATACCCCGTGGTCAGGTGTTGTTGTGTAAACCTGTTGATGTGAGCCATTGTGTGCCAAACCCATATGGTCAATCCTGGTTTATGGATAGTGTACTTTTCACTTGTATTTGGTCTGGATTAGTTATGGCTGTCAGTTTTGCCATAGTGTTCTCATAGAGAGAAAACGTTCATGTTAGTGTCCTATGAGAGAGAGTGGCTTTCGAGCAAGGGTCGCGCCCAAAGTGGATGGCAGGATAATCCCCTCGAAAGTCAGTTAAGAAGTGATAACCTAATAATTGATTAGGGGGTGGGTAGCTAAAATATCAAACTAAGATAATGTGCCTTGCACATGGTTGAGTGCTTGAATAGGCTCAGGATGTTGTGAGAAGGCCTGGAATGACAAACCTATCACCTTATCTTCACAAAAGGATTGGTAGGGTATGCATGATGCTTAGATGGAGTCGAGGGTTCAGGAGAGGTTACCAAGATAACCCGGGACGGGGGTCGGGACCTATGGAGGCCTACCTAGGGTAACCACCTTAAGCCATGCGATGATACTCTCTCCTTAGAGACACTAGTGTTTATGAGTTGAGTCACATGGATGTTTGCGAAGTCATGTAGTTCTATCGTTCTTGTCTTATTTTGCTTGCTTGAGGGTCTTATACTATCTCCCGGCATGGTGGGGTGGTTCCATTTTGGAAACACATGGTCGGGTGGTAGTGCCACTTCCCATCGGATGTTCTAGATTGTATCTTCAGGCGAGGAAAGGCTTCGTTGGTGTTTCTTGGTTCATGTTTCATGTACCATCTCTCGTTCATGATCATTGTTCAGTTGAGACCATGTGGTCATTGTATCAAACAATTATGTAACCTTGACATTGTAACTTTGTAATCCGTGGTATTATTGGAAACCATGTACTTATGGATATTGTAATTTGATCATTGGAATGTATGTTAATTCAATTGGTTTAAATCTTATGTATAAATTAATTATGGATAAATAAATGCATTTGATTACTTTAATTCTTTCTTTATGGAATTTAGATGTATGTGTAGGTGTTATCTTAAACATTTAATTTTCCTAAATAGATGAACAATTGGATTAACCGTGGTGTTAATATAATTTACGAAGTAATCTTTGTTAGTAACCCTTAGGAAATCTTGTGTTAGACTTCCATTGTGTTATTAAATGTGCAATTGTTATAATTAATGCACTTATCTTTTTAAAAAAAAATATTTCACCCTTTAGTTGCCTAGTTGTGTTGTTTTCCTTTAGGGTTTCTGGCAGGGCATTATAGGATTTAATGTCAAGGGCTACTAAGACATATATGTGGTTATTCGTTAATGTATAGTTTGTTGTTTTGCAGTGTATGTAATTAATCTATGTAAATTACAAAATTCTTAACTATATTTGTGTATGCTAGGAAAAAGGGTGCATGTCAGAATGGAAAGGATGGAATAAAAAAAGAAAGATATATTATGAAAGAAATGACAACAAAGCATTTTTTTTAAAAGGTATAATGTATTAGCTTACCAAAGTATCTATTGTTGATTGTTGTACAGATTCAGAGGTGGTTGGTGTAGATGACATTTTGGATAGAGAGCTTTAAATTTCAGAGAAATCTGAGGGCTAAACGTACATGCCAGTACAGGTTATTAGCAAGTAATTAAATTATTTCAACGTATAAGTTATATTTACTGGAAGAATGCAATATTGTATAGATTATCGTCAAATAAAGTTATCGACATGTAAAGATATGTTCATAAATGAAAATCTGAATGAGTTGGAAAGTATTTTGCATGTTTTGCAAAAAATGTACAAAAGGAGGGAATCAAAATTTGCAGCGAACAGAGATGTACTTTCAAGAGAAGGTTAGTTTACTTGTTTGTTAGAGTTAAAATGGTTTCAGATTCAATCTGACGAAAGAAGTCCTATCATCTGAACTGGTACATTGCCTTGCAGAATAAAGTTGATTGTGATCCTATTATGACGTTTGAAAAAAATTGTTAGAACAGATTGAAAGGAATAATGGATTGAGTAATTCACTATCGTTGATAAGTATGTAGCTAAATCCTAGTAAATAGGAAAGTTGTAGACAAAAAAAAATCAGAATTTGTAGTCTGTTATTTTTTGTGTGGTTTTATTATCTCAGTCTAATTTTAAAAACCTCTCTTATGCATCCACATTTGTTGGTATTTAGGAATCCATCAGGTTGGACCAGTAAAAGTAAGTGGTGAACTAACATAAAAAAGGTAAAATTGTATCAACATTTTTGGTGGATGGATGTTTCTATTACTTGTAATAGGCATACGAGTATCAAAATATATAGTTTCACTTTAGGATTTAGACATTTAAAAATCAAGTACAAGGATCGTGAAGTGTACTTTTAATTTCAAAATCTAATCAAAACATGAGTTCAATTGATCAGACACTCATATGCATACACATTTATTGGTATTTAGGAATCCATCAGGTTGGACCAGTAAAAGTAAGTGGTGAACTAACATTAAAAAAAGTAAAATTGTATCAACATTTTTTAGTGGATGGATGATTCTTTTATTTTTCTTGTCATACGAGTACAAAAATATAAAGTTTCAGTTTACGATTTAGACATTTAACAAACAAGTACAAGGATCACGAAGTTTACTTTTCATCTCAAAGTCTAATCAAAACATGAGTTCAACTGATCAAACACTCAGTAATTAAAGAGAGAGAGGATCTACCCAGGCAACCCATCCAAGTTGGTTATCATTCCATTTAAAGATCTTGTCTCCTAACATGAAAATGGTCAGTGGATCAGTTAATTGTTCAACAGTTGGTATTGGAAGAGGGCATAATACCATACTATGTATGGAAGTAACAACAGTGGAAGAAGTAGAAGGGGAGTTTGTTGATTTCTTGACCATTTTACATTCATACTGTTGAATTATCTTTCTCAGGTTGTCCTTTATCTTGTTGCTCTCTTGCAACATCTTTGCAATGACAGTGTTAATATCCTCTGTTTCTTTGATTCCTCTATCCATTGTAGAAATTTGATTGTGTTAATGTGGCTCTTTTTTGTTGGAACCACAAAATCAAAATTGATCACTTAAAAAGTCAATACAAGAGGAAAACAAAGCCTATGTCAAAGAAAATCATTTTTTTTTAGGAAATTCAAAAAAAAAAATTATTGACTAGTTACAAAAAACATTAACTGAAAATGTAAAAATTTGAAAAGTCATAGGATATAAAGAATTCAGGTGAAAATAAGAACTGAAACGAGAAGACAAGAAAAGTATATTAATGAATTTAATTTAACAAATTATACATTTGCTTTACATTCCAGGAAAAATCAATTTGTTCATGAGTAGCTTCCAACTGATGGAATGGAAGCACAGTGGACTATGTAGTACTCTGCTAAGACATTACCAACACAAGGAGAGGAAACATTTCAAGGTTCATGGTGGTCAATGGTGACAGGGACAACTATATTCACCGGTACACATCACCAGTGTTGTGAGGGGAAACAACCAATCAGTAGAAATAAGGTGGTCGACAAGTCTTATACTTTTGTAGGTAAAGGCCCCCTCAGTACATAATTGTAGAGGGCCATTTGAGGTTCAACATCGATAACAAAGTTATGTACATTAAAGTATTGTAATAATCTTAATAGAGGGTTGCTCATATTGTTTTCTACAAATTTGTTTATACTTGGTATTGGAATGTGATTTATTTGTATGCTTGTGTTGTAGTCGATGGCTATTACAACAGTATAAAATACTGATTGATTATCAGTATATTATCTACCTAAAATTTTTATTGGCCATGGAATTTGTATGATCCTCTACAACTATGTTTCTACTGATCTATAAAGGCTATAAATTTCAGAAAGGATTCTAATTACAAAATTTCTCTGCTAAGTATAAACATTAAGCATAAATTTACTAATAGTTCTAATTCATAATAAATTTATAGATCCTATGAAATTCCCTACCTAAAATTTGTTTACCTTTGAAGCATTCAAAATAAGAATACGTTGTAGAGGATAACAAATAACAGAAAAGCCTAGGACATATTCACAACACTGCAGATGAATAGCATTTCTATTTAAAATTGTTTATAATTAGTTGAAGAGTTTTATCTAACTAACTAAATTTATCTTTATACAAGTATAATTTCATAATACAATTTATTTCTCACAGGTTTAAGATGATATACATCAAAAGGTTGTATAACATGCTACCATTACCAGCATGGGGAATGGAGGGTGGATCACAAAAGTTTTCAGGGTCCAACAAATACTATTGGTTGGGATTAATACAGTCTACAATACAAACCATTTATAATAAGTACTCTTTATGGCACTTTTATTCTGTACAACATTGTTTGGGATAAATACAATCTACAATACAAAGCATATGTAAAAAATACCCGTCATGGCACTTTCTTTCTATACATCATGCTACATTCAGCAGCATGGGGGATGGTGGGTGATCAACTTCTTATTTTTGGAACAACTATAAACATTGGTTGGGTTTTGTATAGTGCCAATACTATATATTATATATCAATAAAATTATTCAATTTGACTCTAATTACATTCTCTCATTATGATGCATTGATATTTATAGGTTGCCACTGCTTTTACATTTTAGGGTTTGACGTTTGTTAACATCCAACACTCTAATGTCATTAGTCTAAAGGTATGTGTCCTCTATAAATATGTTTCTAATTACAAATTCAATGGAAAAATAAAAAATAAGCCAAACACAACTTGAGAACCATACACATCAATGGCATTATAGTATTGGACATCAAGCCAAACAGAACCCTAAAACCTAAAACCATTTGCAACCCTCTTACAGTTTGTTGTTTTTCTGCCATTGAATTTTATTTGTAGGTTACAAGTACTTTCCATCTCAAAAGAAGGCATATACTCATCGTCTAACCATAATTTCTTTTTGTTGCCATCATCTCTGATACTTTGCAAGGTATGGTTTCTTGATAATTTGGAAAGTAAACTTCTTTCTATTTTAATGGGTTTAATTTTTACATATTTTAGGTTTATTGATTTCCTGTCATTGGATACTCTTTGCAGTTGGTGAGTGCTTATACTTTGTAGGGTTTTTGTGTATTGGGAGAATTTTTTGTGATTTGCCACATTGTTGTCATGTAGCCTTTTACTCTGCAAGGTAAATGCCTTTGTGTTTTATTAGTGTTTGTTTTGTGATTTCCTCCAAAGTGAGGTTCTTTTTTTTTAAATGCTCTTTCATTTAGTCCATTCTCTCAACGGTTAATCATGTACTTTCATCTCCTTGGAATTTGCCTAACTTTGTTATTTGTCATGAACCTTGTATCTAAAATGAGCATATGAGGTTCATGATCAACAAGTAAGTTAAGTAGATAAGTATAATATATAAATTTTTATATGGGGTCATAGTTACTGTTGGGGATTGTGTGTGGGTTGACATCCAACATTGTAATGTTGTTAATATGCACAGTTCTGCCCTCCTATGTTGCCATTATAGCACTATAAAATAAATCACCCTATCACTATTTTTGTTTTGTAGGGTATGGTGCTTCTAGGTTATAGGGTATTGTTTTCTATAAAGTTATTTATACTTAGTATTGTAATAATATTTATTTGTATGTCTGTGTTGTACTCAATGGCTATTACAACACTATAAAATACTGCTACATTATGTGTATACTATCTATCTAAAATTATTATTGGTCATGAACTGTGTATGACACTCTATGACTATGTTTCTAGTGATGGTTGTAATTCAAGGAATTGTGCCATAGTCTACGAGCTTTACAATAGTGTAAAACTCTTCTAGATTGGCATCAAGGTTTATTGTTTTCTTGTCATTGGATACTCTTAATTTGCAGGGTTATTGAGTATTTGTTATAGTGTCATTAGATTTTGTTTTCATGTTATGCATCTTTTTGGTGCTTATAGATTTTAAGGTGTTTTTTTTGTGGGTTCTTCCTAATGTCGTTAATTTGCAAGGTTATTGATGTGATTGGTCACTTTCTGGATGTGAAGCCTTTTACTCTGAAAGGTAAATACCCTTGTGTCTATAAAGGCTATAAAATTTCAGAAATGATTCATTCAAAATAGGGATTCCTTGGAGAGGATAAAAGATAACAAAAAAACATAGCACAAGGTCAGAATGTTGCAGATGGATAGCACTAAAATGCTAGAAATCAACCCAAATTGGACCGTAAAAATTATAAGCACTACCAACCTACTAAGAAAATCCAATGGCAGGAAAACAATAAATTTAAAATATCTTAAACATATTGATAAATTATCTAATGGTTAAAGTATATATTATCTACGTAACATGGCTAATGACAATGAACCACATATGCTTCTCTGTAAATTTGTTTATAATTAGTTGACAAATTTTGTTTATAATGTCCCTCATTTAAATTTTCAGCTTGCCAGTGCTTTTACATTTTAGGGTTCAGTCATGGTTGACATCCAACAGTCTAATGTCATTAATCTGAAGGGATGTGCCCTCTGTAACTATGTTTGTAATCACAAATTCAATACCAACCATACATGATAATTCGTAAATGCCTCTACTAAAGAATATCAATCATTCTTGGAAAATACAGCAAATGCTAAGTTCAAATAAATTCCACATATTCTGCACAACATAAACCTTGTAAAAATATCAGAAAGGATTCTAAGAGCACAAATTAGAAATAAAAATTTTGCTTACCTATGAAGCTTTGAAAAGAACCTTACCTTGTAGGGTATAACAGGTAACAGATAAGCCTAGCACAATGTCAGAATCATGCAGAGCAATAGCATTACATAGTTGGAGGTCAACCCAAAGAGAACCCTAAAACCTAAAACCACTCAATCACAGAAAAACATTAAACCTGAAACACCTAAAAACAAAGGCGAATTCTAAAAGAACCTAAAAAGCGAACACTAATAAAACAAAAAGGTATTTACCTTGCAGAGTAAAAGGCTTCAAGGTCAGAAAGTGACAAATCACAGCAATAACCTTACAAATTAACGGCATTAGGGAACACCCATAAAAAAACACCTTCAAATCTATAAGCACCAAAAAGCTGCATAACATGAAAAGAAAATCTAATGACACTATAACAAATATGCAAAAACCCTACAAATTAAGGGTATCCAATGACAAGAAAATAATAAACCTAAAATATGTCAAAAGTAAAACCATTAAAATAGAAAGAATTACCTTGCAGAGTAACAGAGTTGACGGCAATGAGAAGCAAGAAAATGAAAAACCTTGTAGACTAAAAGGATTCACAGCCAAAAAGTGACAAATCACAGCAATAACCCTCCAAATTAACGTCGTTAGGAAACACCCACAAAAAAACACCTTAAAATCTATAAGCACCAAAAAGCTGCATAACATGAAAACAAAATCTAATGAAACTATAACAAATACGCAATAACCCTGCAAATTAAGGGTATCCAATGACAGGAAAACAAAAAACCTAAAATATGTCAAAACGAAAACAAGAAACATACCTTGTAGAGTAACAAAGTTGATGATAGTTTGTTTTCAAGATGTCAAGCACTCCTAACCTACTTAAGAAGTTGACGGCAAAATCCAATGAGATCACAAAGTTGCAAACAATTTACCTTACAACAAAACTTACAGAGCAAAACATTTCACACAACGAAGACAGCGAAATACCTATTAGGGTTAGGCAGCGGCTATAGCTTTGTCTAATCGATGACAATGACTTCGAGATGCGTGCACACTGACTGAGGGCAAACCAAGAAATAGATCAACAGTTGGGGATTCATGTCGACCGACGGTCGCAAGACGCAGTACGGACGTCGCATGCAAACCCACAAAGCTCATCACCAACACGTCACAACCGCCTGAGGGGGGAAAATCCGACCACCACAAAAAAAATGGTCGAAGAGTCTTACACTTCGGTGGGCAAAAGCTCCCACTAAAAGCCTATCGGCTTAATTATTTATGAAAAGAATGGTCGCAATACTTGTGTTGGCTAGAGGTGAATGCCTATAGAAATACATCATTATTATTTATGAAAAAGTCAAGCTCCACTTCTTATGAATGTGACCGCACTGAGGAATATAGGGAAAGGATCCCCTATTTTATGAGGTTCACATGGAGCATCACATGAGATGAAGACTACTTTTTTCTTACCACGTGAGTAATGAGGTGGAAAAATTATTAATATTATTTTCATGGGTGTTGAGTCAATTGTGATGTGGAGGATGATTCCACATTTTCTTATCACTAAATGTTGACCAAAGGTGGATCATGAGGATCCACGATGGTAAATCTCAATCACCTTAGTATGTGTAAATTATACCACAAGATCACAAAAGAATTAATGGACATGTTTCATTCAAATATGGCAACATATATCTCTAGTTGCCTCGCACTCCACTGTCAACCTATCACATTAAATCCACATTAAGGTGTTTGAAATGGTGCCAATTGTTGAGGGCTCTTCATTGTTACATACTGCAACATTAATATTTCACTATCGCTTCACTATCAACCTTTGTTCCAAAAAGATCATTTCGTTTAGCACCAAAAATTGATCACTTTTCTCTCCTTTGACCATGGCTTCCATGATATTTTTCACCATCAACATAAAGTGAATGGGTCCTCAAGGTAAAGGTCTCTATTTTTTATGTTCAAGGCCAACATTTGCATTTCAATTACTTCAAAGTAAGGCTATGAAACCTCATAAAGGTAATAAACCAGCATTTTATTTTAGTTGTGTATCTTTGTCTTTTGTTCTTGAAAAGTAATTTCTTCACTTCACCCTTCTATATACTTGTAAATGGAAAGTGATTTTTTCATGTATTGCTTCATCTTTATTTACTTGGCTTATGTGTGTTTGTTATTCATCTACTATAGACCTAATTTATTTTTGTTCCTTAGACCTAATTTATTTTGGTTCTTTGTGGTTATTATAATCTTCATAGTCACAAAAATCATTGGTAGAATATCCAAATAAATGTTTAAGGTTCTTACCAAACTAATGTTGAAGAATGTGCAGAAAGATTGTACTCGCAATCCTGAAGTTCGTTTGAAATATCATATCTTTCCTATATGCTTAATTCTAGGTATTGTTACTTTAATTTTTATGTGTTTGTGAACACATTTATTACTTTTGAGCATAATTGTGACCTAGATCCAATATACATAATAAATTTAATTTTTTGTTAGTAAAATATCATATCTTTCCTATACGCTTAATTCTAGGTATTGTTACTTTAATTTTTATGTGTTTGTGAACACATTTATTTCTTTTGAGCATAATTGTGACCTATACCTAATATACATAATAATTTTATTTTATTTTATTTTTTACTAATAATTTATATTAACATATTTTGTGGAAATGGGTAATAAAAAAATTTATTCCAATTGTGAAAAATTTGTAAATAGGCTTTCAATTCTTTCAATTGTTAATTTATACTAACATATTTTGTGCATAAAGATTTTTATATATCATTTAAACCTTCATTATTTTTTTCTCACATATGCATTTATTCTTGATTTATATTGTTTTCACTTGACCCAAGATTTATAATTTTACCATTTAGGGTTTACATCTGAGATTCATATCAAAATTCATCTATAATGGCCAAATAATTGTAAACTTTGGGATTAGTATCTCTCATGATCATATTAAAGGAAAATAGCTTTTTAAGGGACCCAAAACCCTTTACAAAGAGACATTACATAAAATATAACCAACAAGTAGCCAACCATTAATGAACCAATACATAACAAGAAAGCAAAAAAAGAAATAGAACACACTATGAAAAATGAAGGAGTCAAATGGAGCCCTAAGCATATTGACCCCTAGTCATAAATGTGACTAGCCTGCATAGAAATGCAAACTAGGTAATTATTCATTCACCATTTCCAATTAGGGATCATTTCATTGAGGGGACAATCATTTAGGTTCAAATTCAATTCTCAAGGAGATTTGAACACTATAACTAATTGTTCTCCTTTTTATTTGATATAATCAAAAATGATTTTGATACTAATTAATCTTGAGATCTAGGTAGAAAATAATAGTAAATTGACAAGATTCGGCACAAATAGATAGATATAGAACTAAAAGAAAACACAAAACTATAGATCTAGAAATGAGATGCAGAGAAAAAATTGTAACTAAAATCTGGAGCTGAAAGTGTCAGACTAGTGAGTTAGGCACCTTAGTATTGAGGGTATTTTTATTAGTTGAGGCTTTGGATTCCAAATCAAGAGGCTTTGTAGATCTTTTGCTCCAAAATTTAGCCTAAACAGTGTCAAACAAGTGAGCTAATCGACATAGTCTAGGTGTTTTTACCCATTCAAAATATGGGGCTATGCATCTCAATCTACTCTATGCAATTTTGCAACTTTCTACTATCAAATCTATAAATTGCACACATATCTAAGAGGGGAAAATGTTGTGTTGCATAGGGGCTTTCCTAATTTAAACCCTATGCTAGTGTTACCACCTTCACTACAACAATTTTGGATGAAAGAGAGTTTACCCTTGGTAGTGCAAAGGTCTAGAACCTTAAAGAAAATGATTGAAATGATAAATGATACCTTTGATGTATAACTCATTTCCCTGAAGTCTCACACAAAGCTTGATGTTTCTTGATAGATGATAATGCATGCCTTCATCATGAAGGTACACATAACTTGATCATGATTGTTGAGCTTGAATGCTTGAATAATTTTTTGGAGACTTCTCCTTAATTGCCTTGAAGATTCTTGATTGAATACTCAATTGGAGTGATTGTAGACTCAATATGAAATCAAGATGATGTTCAAATGAGAGGGGGAGGGAGGGAGTTGTATTTATAAATAAAAGGCACCTTTTTGGGTTTAATTTTCAAAGAAGACCAACATTGCAGAGCACTTTCTTGCTACTTATAAATCTAACCATTTGAATTTAAAATTTGAAACTGAAATGGATGGATAGGGGTGCTAGGTGCTCAAATCTAGGAGGATAGGGGCACTAGGCACCGTAGTTGTAACATTTTAGGCTGAAACAAAGGTCATTGAGAGGAGGATTGTACTAAGATTTCAAAAGAAAAAATAGGCATGAATCAGGGGCATTAGGTATAGCCACAAAAGTGAGCCCAAAATAAGTGTGGAATTGTAAAGAGATACAATTTACGACATTGCAAAAGGATCTAATGAAAAATTGTGTTTAATCACATTCAATACTAAAAATGAATTATATCTTAAGAAAAAATTTATTTATTGTTCTTATCATTAAAAATGTATATTGTGTTGCTTATAATTGTTTGTATGCAAGTGATCATTTCTTATGGTAGTGTACATGAGAGTATCAAAGTAGATAATGTGTATGACCCCTTAATGATAGGACCAATCATTTTAAGCAATATTTTTATGATAGAGTCATTCAAACATTTATCTAATAATAAAATAATGTCTTTATAAAAATAAGTAAAGAAAATGCATTATTCTATTCATACCTAGTGCTTGAACTCATTGCTTAGTGTGAGTAGTGAGGTGACCGACTATAAGGTATTAAGATAACTATTTCAATTGTACATAGAATGACATATAAACCCACATGGTTATTCAAACCTAGATTATTTATAGATTTGAGCATAACTATGGGGTTGCATTTAGGTCTTTGCACTTGCATTCATCTTTTCTTTCAATCTGGAGTGGTTTAAGACCAATGTAGGAATAGGATATGTTGGGGCTTGATTTTTTTTTATGTTTCAAAAATATTGTGTGTCAACAAATTAGTCAGAGGTGGATAGGGTATGCCAAGGATTTTGTTATAGCATTTTTTTTTTTTAAATAGTACTATCTAATACTTTATGATTCAACCATCTTAGGATATAGGATACCAAGAGTGGCGAATATTATACCTTGTATTAATGATCATATAGTATTTTGAAGGTAAAAAAGACCATCTCAAGGTAGTTTATAGTAGGAGAATGGAATGCAATAGCTTATATATACCAATCAATACTTATGATCATATGTCTAAACTAGTAGGACCATCTCATAGCAAGATATACCAAGAGTTTGGTATGCAAAGGTAAATTTGTGTTTTAGTCTATACCTTATTTTTCATCCAATTAATTAGTCATTAGAAAGAGTCAAGTAAGAGATCTAGAAGTGTTGTGAATAGCTAAAACTTATTTATATGATTAATATTTGAATGCTTTGGCCAAAGTGATCCTATAGTTGTATACATCATCAAATTGTACCACAAGGTCCATGTTACTTGAATATCATGTTGTCTACAAGGTATCTAGAAGAATTTCATAATAGGATGCATGGAAGTGTGTATATTTGTATATTTGCACTCGGTTCTCAAAATTGAATCTACCACAAACATATCTATCTATCACCCTCATTGAAGGCCCGAGTTACTTCTAATGGGAAGTTGAGTAGGTGATTGCCTAGTCTACAATTGGAGGTAAAGTGCTTAGATGATTCTTTCCCTCTTATAGTTGGACAAACATGATTGCTTGCAATTATACAAGATGACTATGACTAGTTACCTAAGATTGATAGTGAAAATATTTGAAATGAAAACTTTATAATATATAATAGATTGGTTACCTATGATTGATAATGAAAATATTTGAAATGAAAATATATATATAATAGATTGGTAGCACAATAATCCTAATCTTAATTTATATATTATAAAAAAATTATTTGTAAAAATGTATCATAAAAAATTGTATAATGATCTAATATTGATCTCTCTATTTTGGAATGAGAATCTATATATTTATTGATTTATATGTTAAAAAAGAAATTTTAAACTATTTTAAAATGAGAATCTATATATTTATTGATTTATATGTTAAAAAGGAAATTTTTTTAAAAAATAACGACATTTCAATATTATAAATTTCAAATTATTATTTAATTATTTTGTTAAAATTGACTCCTTATAAAATTACTTTATTTCTAAATAAAAAGGTCAGCCTTAAACAACACACTAAGCTTTGACTAATGTGCGTTGTTTCATATAGAACCATTTACAAATACCATTTTCCATTTTCTTTATCTGTTGGGTGTATTTTTGAAAATAGTGTCTCTTTTTTTACTGCTACATAGTACACTATGCCTATGGCAACAGTCAATTTTTTATCATAGCCATCTGTATATGCCTTGGGTAAAATAATTCACCACGTTGCATTTTGATTTGCCCACTTTTTAATTTGCACTCTCCTTATTGGGAATTTAAGAAACTTTTTCCTTTAAATTTTTAACTTCTAAATTATGATATTTAATAATTTAATATTTATTAAAAGTATATTATATTTAAATAGTTATTAATGTAATTATTAATTATCTTTTATTATATTATATTTTAATTATTAATTAAAAATAGATATTAGTCAATTAAATGTAATAAAATAATAATTTTTCAAATTAATTAAGTATTAATTTAAAATCAAATTATTAATTAAATAAAACATAATATTTAAAATTATTTATTAATTTATTATAAAAATAAATATCTTGTTATAATTTATTTAAGATAAAAATTTAAATTAAAAATTAAATTATGAATAAATTTTCTAGAAGAATTTAGAGTTAGAAGTAAAAAATCTAATAATATAAAATAAAATAAGGTATTTCAATTGAATTTAAGTGATAAAATATATTATTTAAGATGTTAGAAATTTATCTCTTAAATAATTTAAATATTAAGGTCTCATTTGGATAATTACAATGGATATTATCATAATAAGATGAATTATTTTGATTTTTTAAATAGATAAATACTTAACTAAGACCTTCATCTACAATAACGTTCAAATGAGATTTGAATCTATAATATAATAAATTAAATATATATGATTTTACTAAATTTAATTTAATTTTAATTATAATGTATTATCCTAATACTAATATATTTAATTAAATGTATAAATTAACTTAACTAATGTACTATATAGTATAATTTAAGTTAAATGATATTTAATATATTATAATATATTTATTTATTTTACTTATAGTATAATATGTAAATATAATATAGTATAATATCTTAAATAAATTAAATATAAGACAATTTGTTCTCTTTCTAGAAATATGATTTGTATATTCACTCTAGAGAACTATTTATATTGAAAGATTATAAATTATTCTCTTTTAAAACTGATGATTTGTGCATTCACAAATGAAGACTATTTATATTATTCATTAGTTAAACATTACCTTATTTACCATTCATAAAGATGGTTATCTATCATGATGGAGTATTTAATAATTTTAGTTATTATTTTAACTATTTACGTGAGACAAAATTTCATGTCTTTCAATTGTTTAATAAAAAAGAAAAAGAAACACACGGTATTATATAATTAACACATGTTAAAAATAATATGATTGGAAAGCACTATATATGCTAGTAACAATAAAAAAATAAAATAAAATCTTTTAATCATATAAAAATAATAAAATATAAGAAAAAATAATACACTTGAAGTAATCATCTTTTATAATTATTTAGACTATGTTTTTGATATTAAAAGAAGCAAAAAAACAAGGGGGCCGACCCATTGGAACAACAAGGAAAACAGTGGCAAAACCACTGTCAGCATAAAAATAGCAGAGTTACAACCCTTTACCTCTATCAAAAACTATGATCATTCTACGTAAGTTTAGCAGATATATAACAGTATTAAACAAAGTTTTAGAGATATTCCACATAGGGCAATAAGCATAAAGTTCAAATAAAAACATAAACTAAAGGTATCCGCCTACAAGCTGCTATGAGTAGACACAAAACCAGCCTTCCATAGCATAGAGACATATCATTTCTTTTTCCCATGGCTCCTCTTAGGGAGGAGCTTTCTTGCCCATTCCTTGGTGAGGAATTTGAACAGGGCCTTGTAGTCCTCGTCATCCTTGCCTTTGCCTTTGGAAGCACTTTCCTGCATAAGGCACAGAGTGGTAGCCGAACAGAACATCACATTCAACGCAAATTTAGAAACATCATGCATTTTGGTTTCCACAGCCTCCAGCCTGCTGGTGATAACCTGCACATTATCAGATAGGGCCTCCACTTTTTTCCCTAGCTCCACCAAGTTGTTGTCATCCTCCTCCTTTATGCGACTCGCCTCCTCCACAACCATCAATTTTTCAAACCTGAGAGTCGGGGAGGGGGGATTTGTTTAGGACTTAGGACTAGGCTCCAGACTCTTAGAAATTGTGGGGCTTTCGGAGGCATGGGTGGAACTGACAGAGTGGGGGGTCGGGTTAGGGTAGAACAGAACCACATTATTAGTTGGGCTTGAGTTCCCAATGTCATGCGAGGAGGAAGGGTCTCTCAGAGGTTTTTCCGAGGATTTAGAGGCCAGTCTGCTTGAGCAGCCGGAGGTGTTGGCCTCGTCAGTGATTTCCATGTCAGAACCAATCTCCTAGATTCTGACTTTCTTGGGGGTTCTAACCTCTTCAAAGGAGTTCTTTTTATTTTTCTTGTGGCAAGAGCCAATTTTTGGGAGCCGAGGGGGGCTAGCATTATGTTTAGCAATAGGGTAGGTTGATGAACTGGTATTAGCCACATTCAGGACGAAGATAGAACTGGGCGGACAAAGGGCAAGGTGGAAGTTGTAAAGGCGTAGGATGAGGCCCTGGTGAAGGATGGGGAAACCTTTACCCTTTTTCTTGGCCTTGGCAATATCCTTGACATTAGCATCTAGAGAATGCAGCAAGAAAAATGAAATGGAAATATAGTCCTTATTTCTCAGATGGTTAAGGAAAGGGAGATGGTAGTAATAAAAGATTCCATACCTTCCCTCCAACATGAAGTATTTCATCACAATGTAACAGACCTCATCCCATGGAGATGGGAGCTCCTCCCGGTTGAATCCACCTGCCCTCTTCACCTGGTTTTCGCCTTCACGGAAGAACTGGTTCAGGCTGGTGGTATCCGCAATGCGACTCTGCTTTTTCTATTTTCTCCCCTCCATAGATAGACCTGTCACCTGTGCAATAACTTCTTCATTAATTTTGAAAGAGATAGCCCCCATAGTAACTCTTTTGTCCTCCTAGGAATTCACAAATTGCTTGGACACTCTTTCATCGTTCCCCTTCATGCTTTCCATGAATTTATCAATGTCGCCTTTCGAACAGATGAACTACACCGTCGACTTAGCTTTAAAATCATCAACTTTACCAGGTTCCAGTCTGAGCATGTCCCCACCCATTTTTCGTTTCTTCTAGTTTAACAGAGTAAATGTGAGACCTACTAGCAAAATCGCAGAGCCAAAACAGGGCCAAAGCAAGGTTGTAATAAAAACTGCACTGAACTTGAGATAAAAGAATGTAATAAACGGTGTGATTATTATCTCTTATGTCCGAGTAGATATCAAATTTAGGAAATCTACTAGAAATGTGTGGACCTTCAATCCGGCCAATATGATTTGACCTATCCCATCTATCACCTTTATCACCACAAGTTATCTTCGTCAGGATAATGATTAGGAAATAATCATTCTTGATATCAGTACTGTCATCATAAACACATCCCTTATGAGGGTGGTGACAAGGCCCACCATGGCTACGTGGCAACCTGGGCCCATGATGGGTGGGATTTCCTTCCTAATTTAAAATTTGAAAATTGGCTCTCTTCATCTAAAAATGGTTATACGAATTCCTCATTGGACTTGGTTTTTTTCTCTCTCCAAGATCACCTTGGTGGTTACTGGCAGTAGACTGGGGTCCCTCCAACATCGTAAGTCTTTTTACAGCCTTCCCACTACCGCCATGGAGTCCGTCGTTGCATTCCCTTCTCTAAAGACATGGCATATGGTGAAGCCATCAAGATTAGCCAGAAGGATCCTGACATCCCTCAAAATGGAATCGACTCTCCATCCAAAAATAGATCTCCCCCTCACTGTTTCCACAATAATTTGTGAGTCACCTTCAATTTCCAGCTGCTTAATTCCCATGGAATTGGCAATTTCAGACCCCATAGGAGGCCCATTCCCTTCGCTTGTGTGATAGTATTGTTCTTTAGGTTACCCGCATAGGTTGCTACAGTGTTCCCCACGTGGTCGCGGATGATTCCACCACCCACTTGACAGGTGTTTTGGGCAAATCCATCAAAGTTCAGTTTTAACCAATGGAGTTTTGGGGTTAACCATTTGGTTAGTCTCCTTTTGTTTTTAGCACTGTTGTTGAAGATTTCAAACTCTGGGGGGAGCTTCCAACTTTCAGCAATTTTTTTCTCCATCCAACTAGGAGGATTGGGGGGGGGGGGGGGGGGTTTCCACTTTGTCACTGATATATTCTCTGAAATCATCTTGAAGCAATTGTGTAATACACTATCAGGGGGGTTTCAATATCTCTGAAGAATCTGTTGTTTCTCTCTTTCCATAATGCCCAGCAGATGCGCGGTGGTATTTGTCTCCATAATTGGAGGATGAGGGGGTGGTGGGAGGGGGGTTTCCATCCATAAACAAACTGCTTAATGTCATTCTGGAAGACCCATTGTAGACCACATTTCTCAAGGGTTTTATTCCATAGATGTTCAACACAGGGGCAAAGGACAAACAGGTGATCAATAGTTTCCTCATCTGATTTACATATTATGCATCTATTGGGGAGTTGGAAGCCCCTCTTTTTTAGGTTGTCCTAGGTTAGGGTTTTTCCATGTATTAGGGACTACCAAAACAAGTTGATTTTGGGCATTACTTAAGAGTTTCATATCTTCTTCCAACACTCGACATTAACAGGGGGTCTCAGGAGCTATCTATAAGCAGATTTGACTAAGAAGGTGCCCAATTGGGTCTCTTTCCGAATGAATCTATATTGACTAGCCAGGGGGATTCTAGTATCCAACATAATATTTTGTAGATCCTGAGCCATGAGTAACAAGTTGGGCCTGTTAAGGAACAACTGGACAATGTTCTTCCATCCTCTCCTTCCTGGTTCCATATAATCAAGAATATAATCCCCCAAGAGTTCCTTTAGGTGGTACATAATTTGGTGGAAGCGAGTGTTAGCCAGGGGCTTGTCCTCCACCCAAAAGTCTTCCTAGAACCTAACCTTCCTACCATTTCCATTTTTCCATTTCAGACCTTCTCTTATTATTAGTCTACTTTTCAGGATTGTAAGGACCCGCTTGTCCTAACCCTAGCTAAACCAAACTTAAACTCACTATTTTAATTAAAAATTAAATTAACCATTATTGCACATGCAAAAGCAATGATTATAAACATGCAAGTAATAGATAAGTAACTGAACAACCATGCAACTCATAAATAACATGTAGGAATTAAATGTGCATGCGAAAAATAACAAACTAAAATTATGCATGAGGACTGAATAGAATGCAAACCATAATTAGTTAAGATGTCGAGTAATGTATGCGCATGTGTAGCGTAAATCGTATGCATGAAATTATTACAAATTAAATTAACATGCAAAAACTCATAATTAAATAATCTACCAGATAATTAAATTATATGACCATGCATGCATGCGTAAATGAAAACTAATCTAAGAAAGTAAATCATGCATGTTAGTGGGTTAGTATGTTAGTAGCCTTTTTTTTCTTCTTTTCTTTTGTTAGTTACATTGCATGGCGACTTCCTATCTCTTTACATCAGGTTACCTTATAGGTCCTTTTTCATAGATTCTACATGCGACCATTCTAGTCTTTACAATGAAATAAAATATACATCTTTAATTATTACATTAAATTTTATCTAGAATCTCTGACTTTCTCTGTCTCTGGATGTGTCGACTCTATTTGACATGGATAACCTCCTCTCGCAAACTGGATGATAGACATATGACCCAGGCATTTTATCCACCCAACCAAATGAAGCATAAGCTTCCCAATGCTCTTGATAAGCTCTTGTCCCTCATGATGGAGTATCCTAGCAAGCCGGTACCAACTGGCAGTAAAGGAATGCTATGCAATCATGTAGAACTAACAACCCATCTTAGTTGAACTAACTACATGTGTTATGGCAGGGAGATAAATAAATAAATAAATATGATGGCCATCATTACCCTATTTGGGAGGTGAAGAAAATCACCCTTCCCTGGTTAGCCCATAACAAGCACTCTCGTTCCATAAATATCCCTCATAGATAGAAAAAATAATTAACCCTATGCGAATTAATGTCAGATAATTTTATATATATTAAATATTTATTGCTTTTATTCTTTTCTTAAAAAATCGTAAATCAATCTTGAAGTTAGAATTTACCACTATCAAGAATTTCCAAACACAACAACATTTTTTTGAAACTTATTTTTTTCAATTATCAATTTTTTTTCCATATTTTGTTAGTACTCTCATAAGATGTTAACATAATGCATATTCTATGATAAAAATAACAGCAAATAATCAAAAAGAAATCAAGATTCACATACCTAATGGAATAAATCTATAGAGGAATGCAATGATTAAAGAGGATACAGGCAGGAATACTTAGCCTGACATTTAAGTCGACTAAGAAAATACTCTAGAAATCAAAGAGAAAACGCTTAGTGAGAAATAAACTCAAATCAGTGTTTGGAATGTGTTATGGAGATTTCCAAAATTCTAAGTTAGGCAAGTGTAGAAGCATAGAAACTGAATTATGATCTGAGGCGGTCAACTTTCAGTGATGAGAACATATCATATTCAGTCATGATACAGTCATAATGTTTCAATCATTTCTTAAAAACTCATATCCCAATTTCTCTGCAATTTTTACAGAACTTAGACGTCTTTGAAACGCAAAAACCTAGTACATTTCCTAACAACCTAGTTTCTATTTTTCAAGATACATGAAGTAGAAGGTGTTTACAACACAACTGGCACATCAAACAAACTAGCATTAAATCCACAATTTTCAATTACTCTCAACAACAAAACAATACCAGTCAATCGATTTCATAGATAGAAGTCTTGTGGTAAAGAAGAGATTAAAAACCTACCTTGAACAAATTTATTTCCCATACTTAAATTTCTTATCAGAAATTATGACAAGAAGAACAAATTTTAAAGAAAAAGATCAAATTAAGAGTCAAATAAAATATGTAAAATAAATGAACCTAGATGTGAGAAAGAAGAATCGCAGGCGTTTCCCCAATTTTAGACAATCTCTTCAATCTACCTTGTCGACTTCATAGAAATCACACGAATCAAGAAGCTCAAAAGGAATTGGAATGAATCAAATAAGAGATTTATCCCTATATTTATAAATATTAAATTCTCTAAAAATAAAATTTAACTGATTGCATGATTAAGTTCTAAAAATAAAACCAAATTTTTAATTATAAAATGCATGATTAGAACTCACAAAATAATTCTTAAATTAAATCACAAATTTGTTAGCATGATTTTAAAGATTTGGTTTTAAAGAAAATAATCTACTAATTTAATTATTTAGTTTTCATCATGCCTTGCATGTCGTCTAAATTTTTAGCACATTATTTTCCCTAAATTTAGTATCTTACTATTTACTCATACATTGTATCTTGCATGTCGAAAATATAATTTATAATCTTGATTATACATATATATTTACATTATTTTATAAATTAATATTCTAATAAATTTCTTGAATTAATCTTCTTCTTTTTTAAATTAGTCCTCTAATTATTTACAAGATGTTATCTCTAAATAGCTTTTATTTATTTTATAATTTAATTTTTAAATTAGTCCTCTAATTATTTACAAGATGTTATCTCTTTAAATAGCTTTTATTTATTTTATAATTTAATTATCAAATAACTTATATTTTTTTTAATTGCTCACTTTTAAATAATTATATTATAATTAATTTCTAGCTTGATTGTAATATTAAATAGTTGTATATTTAATAATTTATCCTTATTATTATTTTATTTGTATTTTAATAATATTATTTTATCATTTGCCGATGAACCCATCCAAAGTTTTCTACTGCATGCAATAGGGGCACCCCCGGGTAGGTTTGGCTGGGACAGGAATAGTTTTCTGAGGTTTTATATTAAACTCCCTAATTTAATTTACTAATTGCTTATCTAATTGGGTACTTTGCACAAGGTTCCAATACTTAGGTTGCTACTGGCGAGCTAGAAAAACCCCTCCTCAGTCATATGTTTGCCTTCGATGGTTAACCTGCAAATTACTCCAACTCAACAATAGGTCGTCAAATCACGATAATAAAATGCATTATTCATATTATCAGGTTTAAAATCTAGTTAAAGAATTAATATCATTAATGATCATAATTGAAAATAATAATTCATCATCATTAAATAACGATATTATAAAATAACTGACCATCATTAATGTCATTAAACCACAAAATACCATCTAACATCATGAAAAAGCTAATCAAATAATTACATGTAAAATGTCAATAGTATAAGTATCTGGCATAGTAAAGTAAATCTAACTAGGGTCTAAGTCGGGTCCTGACATCCTTCCCCACCAGGAAGAGACATCGTCCTGATGTCATAATACACATCTGAAAAATACATCTCTCTAGTAAGGTTACAATGTACAACCAATAATCATCTATACACTAATGTTTTAAGAAAGATATGCAAAATAAATGTTATTTACAGAGAACGAGTATCGTATATCACTCTTAAACTCATAAATATATTATCCTTCATCCAATTAGATTTCATTAGTCAATTTATACTTATTTATAATTTAAGAAACTTCATATTTTCTATCTATAGGAGGTTATTCCCAAACTGATTGAAAATATTATGTTAACTTTATAGGTTAGAAGATGATCACAAACCTTTCACATAGTGATCACAAAATGATAGTCTAAGGCTATGATTGCCTACACATCAAAAACATTAGTTAAGAGCTAATTATTAACAAGTTACAATCAAACTATGCCTTCATTTTTTTTAATGATTTCATCTTTCTGACTGCCTTAGGTGACCTAGGCATCATGCCCATCTCATCACCATTAATTATGCGACCTAGGCATTATGCCCATCCCGTCACATTTTATTGTCATGTGACCTATCCCGTCACATTCCATATTAAATTTCCAATATATCTCAAAGTTTATCATTTACACAAAACAAGGATGTCCACTTACTTTGTTCTATGTCATTTATGTAGGTGGTCATATTCTCAATATCCAACAAGCCAAGCTATATCAGGATTCCTTACAAGGCTTAATTTCAATCCTCTTATTTCTAAAATTCTAGAATTTGAATAAATTCAATATGATAATTCAAGTGAAACTATGTACTCACTTCATTACACAAGAAGTCATATGAGGGAAAACTCTACTATGTCTACATATAATCTCTCTTAATTGCAAAAAGTATAAGGTATAATACATGATATTAGTTATAATGTTTCTCATAACAAATTCAGCAAATAGGTCATGATACATGACCTTAATTACTTTGACTCAAAGAGAATGTTTTCCTTTAGCTAATGTTCCAATACATGATCAACATATCGTAATTGAATACACCAGGCCAAAATATCTTATGAGAAGGAATTTTATATTTATTGCTTATGTAAAGTAGGAACATCACAACCATAATTCACGAATATGAGAAATTGACTCTCCATATTGTCCTAAGGTAATAAATATACCAAGGAGAAAAATAATTTAGCAATGAAATTTGTTAACCATTTATTCTTAGAAAGATACCTTATGTATCTTTTTAAATGGTTACTATTTTTTTCTAATTTTGAAAATATTCAATGAGATACCTCACGTACCTAGAGAACAGAGCAATATTTAATAATTCAGGCTTCTAGTGCACAAGGTCCATCTCGGATTTATTTCACCCTTTTGTCCAACTCTTATGCTTTATAGTTTATATTACTCCATATAAGATATTGATAAACAACCATTAAACACGAAGTATGGAAGGACATTCAAGTCCATGCAAGGGTATCATCCCTTATACTAACCAAGGTTCAATACTCATTCAAATTTGGCACATTCTCCACTATTTACTCCCTTAAACAACCTATCTATAAACATTTGAACATGATATCGAAATCACATCAGAGGACTAGTAAAATAAACACAAATCTAGTCACCACAAGAAAGTATTTAAAGAAATCTCAAATGGAAAGTAACAAAATTCCTTCATTAAATCATAAAAAGAAAAATTAAAAAAGCGTGTTAAAAAAATCATGAGAAGAATAAGGAATAAATCTTTGGTGACTAGTTTCTAAAAATTTACAACTAGTCCTTACAATAATTCAAAATTATCAATCAATAATAAAATAAGCTTCAAGCATAATAACCAATTTCACATAAACTGTGTGGCTAATTCTAGTCACATTGAGGGAGTAAAAGCTACACAACACCTTGCGTCCAAGGTGTGTTAGAGAACACGACCAACAATTAAGTCATATTGCTCATGCATCTATTAATCATTCTAGGATTTAGAGGTAATCACATCCTTTTTATAGCCTTAGTGCATTCTATATAAGAATCATTCAATCATGCACCCTTAACCTTGATACACCTGTCAATTTTCATTTACTATCCTTTACAATTTCATGCAAAATATACATGATTACTTAAAGTCACACATATCTACTAATCAATACAAATTTATTTCCATATCAAATAGTCAAGGATTGTATGTGAAAGAAAATAATATCTAGCATTTCTTATACTTAGTAATTCCATTACTCTTATATGGTTTCTAGTAGTTCCAAAAAAAATTCCCTCTACTCTTTAAAGATGATATGCATAATATATATATTGATTTTCATAATGAGATTAGCAGTATCATGCTTCTGGATGAGACCAAAAATTGAGAACCTAAGGCTTCTATGCTTTTTTTTTTTTTTTTTAAGAATCAATGCTAAGGTACCAATACTTCATTTCAAATTTAAGCAAAGACCCATGTCTCTTAACCACTAATTAAATTTAGTAGGGTATTTCATATTATTACTATTAAAGATTATAGTAAGGCTAAGTAGAGAATGTGTTGTTACTCAATGACTATACAATTTCTTTCTAAAGAAGATGTTTATTTAGAAATGTTATGAGAGATAATCACAAAGCATTAATAATAATCTAGGTGATTTATTTATTGATTACAAAAGTGTTTAATCAAGCACTAATGTGGAACTAAAAGGGGTCATGCTCTCCCTTGCATTTATACAAAAATAATCTAATCATCTTATTTCATACAAGGTGTTATCTAATGCATCACTCAATACAAACATTATCCATGATTATGTTATGCATTCAGGTGTTACACATGATCATCAAGGGTGATCATCAATCACATATATAAAGTACTAATTTACCTTTTTCTATACCTAAAAAGCATCTATTTATGCTTAACTAACTTATTAAAAATAAGGTTTTTTGTTTTTTTTTTTAAATAATCTCTTTCTTAATTTTTTAGAAGTACACTTTATGTATATTTTCATTTCTCTTTCAATATAAGATTTTGGTTATATATATAATACAAACTTAATAAATTAATTATATATGTAACTATATGTTAATAATAATAATATTATCTTACTAGTTTGATAAAATTTAATATTTATGTATAAGATTGTGAAATACTCTAGTTGGTCTAACTATTAACTCAATTGATAAGTACATACGTGTAAATGCACCGAGACTAGAATATCTTGCGATCAACTATCACATCTCAGAATAATAAACTAAACACCCTAGTGTGGAACCTAGAGCTCTGATACCAAAATGTAGGGACCCGCTTGTCCTAACCCTAGCTAAACCAAACTTAAACTCACTATTTTAATTAAAAATTAAATTAACCATTATTGCACATGCAAAAGCAATGATTATCAACATGCAAGTAATAGATAAGTAACTGAACAACCATGCAACTCATAAATAACATGTAGAAATTAAATGTGCATGCAAAAAATAACAAACTAAAATTACGCATGAGGACCGAATAGAATGCAAACCATAATTAATTAAGATGTCGAGTTATGTGTGCGCATGTGTAGCGTAAATCGTATGCATGAAATTATTACAAATTAAATTAACATGCAAAAACTCATAATTAAATAATCTACTAGATAATTAAATATGACCATGCATGCATGCATAAATGAAAACTAATCTGAGAAAGTAAATCATGCATGTTAGTGAGTTAGTATGTTAGTAGCCTTTTTTTTCTTCTTTTCTTTTGTTAGTTACATTGCATGGCGACTTCCTGTCGCTTTACATCAGGTTACCTTATAGGTCCTTTTTCATAGATTCTACATGTGACCATTCTAGTCTTTACAATGAAATAAAATATACATCTTTAATTATTACATAAAATTTTATCTGGAATCTCTGACTTTCTCTGTCTCCGGATGTGTCGCCTCTGTTTGACCTGGATAACCTCCTCTCGCAAACTGGATGACAGACATATGACCCAGGTGTTTTATTTGCCCAACCAAATGAAGCATAAGCTTCCCGATGCTCTTGATAAGCTCCTGTCCCTCACGACAGAGTATCCTAGCAAACTGGTACCAACTGGCAGTAAAGGAATCCTGTGCAATCATGTAGAACTAACAACCCATCTTGGTTGAACTAACTACATGTGTTATGGCAGGGAGATAAATAAATAAATAAATATGATGACCATCATTACCCTATTGGGGAGGTGAAGAAAATCACCCTTCCCTAGTTAGCCCATAACAAACACTCGCATTCCATAAATATCCCTCATAAAAAGAAAAATAATTAACCCTCCATGGATTGATGTCAGATAATTTTATATATATATATTAAATATTTATTGCTTTTATTCTTTTCTTAAAAATTCTTAAATCAGTCTTGAAGTTAGAATTTACCACTATCAAGACTTTCCAAACACAACAACATTTTTTTGAAACTTATTTTATTTTCAATTATCAATTTTTTTTCCATATTTTGTTAGTACTCTCATAAGCAGTTAACATAATGCATATTCTATGATAAAAATAACAGAAAATAATCAAAAAGAAATCAAGATTCACATACCTAATGGAATAAATCTACAGAGGAATGCAATGATTAAAGAGGATACAGGCGGGAATACTTAGCCTGACATTTAAGTCGACTAAGAAAATACTCTAGAAATCAAAGAGAAAATGTTTAGTGAGAAATAAACTCAAATCAGTGTTTGGAATGTGTTATGGAGATTTCCAAAATTCTAAGTTAGGCAAGTGTGGAAGCATAGAAACTGAATTATGATCTGAGGCGGTCAACTTTCAGTGATGAGCACATATCATATTCAGTCATGATATAGTCTTAATGTTTCAGTTGTTTCTTACAAACCCAAATCCCAATTTCTCTAAACTTTTTTACAAAACTTAGAAATCTTTGAAACAAAAAAACCCAATAAAGTTCCTAAAAACCCAGTTTCTATTTTTCAAGATACATGAAGTAGAAGGCGTTGACAACACAACTGGCACATCAAACAAACTAGCATTAAATCCACAATTTTCAATTACTCTCAACAACAAAAGAATACCAGTCAATTGATTTCATAGATAGAATTCTTGTGGTAAAGAAGAGATTAAAAACCTACCTTGAACAAATTTATTTCCCGTACTTAAATTTTTTATCAGAAATTATGACAAGAAGAAAAAATTATAAAGGAAAAGATCAAATTAAGACTCAAATAAAATATGTAAAATAAATGAACCTGGATGTGAGAAAGAAGAATCACAGGCATTTCCCCAATTTCAGACAATCTCTTCAATCTACCTTGTCAACTTCATAGAAATAACACGAATCAAGAAGCTCAAAAGGAATTGGAATGAATCAAATAAGAGATTTATCCCTATATTTATAAATATTAAATTCTCCAAAAATAAAATTTAACTGATTGCATGATTAAGTTCTAAAAATAAAACCAAATTTTAATTATAAAATGCATGATTAGAACTCACAAAATAATTCTTGAATTAAATCACAAATTTGTTAGCATGATTTTAAAGATTTGGTTTTAAAGAAAATAATCTACTAATTTAATTATTTAGTTTTCATCATGCCTTGCATGTTGTCTAAATTTTTAGCACATTATTTTCCCTAAATTTAGTATCTTACTATTTACTCATGCATTGTATCTTGCATGTCGAAAATGTAATTTATAATCTTGATTATACATATATATTTAAATTATTTTATTAATTAATATTTTAATAAATTTCTTGAATTAATCTTTTTTTAAAAAAAATTAGTCCTCTAATTATTTACAAGATGTTATCTCTTTAAATAGCTTTTATTTATTTTAGAATTTAATTATCAAATAACTTATATATTTTTTAATTACTCACTTTTAAATAATTATATTATAATTAATTTCTAGCTTGATTGTAATATTTAATAGTTGTATATTTAATAATTTATCCTTATTATTATTTAATTTTAATTTTAATAATATTATTTTATCCTTTTATATTAAACTCCCTAATTTAATTTACTAATTGCTTATCTAATTGGGTACTTTGCACAAGGTTCCAATACTTAGGTTGCTACTGGCGAGCTAGAAAAACCCCTCCTCAGTCATATGTCTTCCTTCGACGATTAACCTACAACTTACTCCAACTCAACAAAAGGTCATCAAATCACGATAATAAAATGCATTATTCATATTATCAGGTTTAAAATCTAGTTAAAGCATTAATATCATTAATGATCATAATTGAAAATAATAATTCATCATCATTAAATAACGATATTATAAAATAACTGACCATCATTAATGTCATTAAACCACAAAATACCATCTAACATCATGAAAAAGCTAATCAAATAATTACGTGTAAAATGTCAATAGTATAAGTATCTGGCATGGTAAAGTAAATCTAACTAGGGTCTAAGTCGGGTCTTGACAAGGATGTTATTCCATAGCTTAGATCCTTGGAGTAGGTCTGTCATTCTCAAGTTATAATAGAATTGCTCCCGATCTAGGTACTTTGCCCTGATAATGTTACACCAGTTTGCCTCACCTTTAGCCAGGGTCCAGCCAATTTTCGCCATTAACGCCTTATTCAGGGCATTTATCTTTCTTATACCCAAACCACCCATGGACTTGGGTAAGGACACATTGTCCCAACTGACCAGAGAAAGGCATTTCTTCTCCTCTAATCCCGTCCACAGGAAGGTTCTTTGGATTTTCTCAAGTTTTTCCTCCATGGCCCCAGATATTTTAAATATGGACAGGAAGTACATTGAGATTCCCTAGAGGGAAGCCGCAAGGAGTTGAAGCTTGCCCATGCTACTAAGGAATTTTCCTTTCCAACCAGCAAGTTTCTTTTGCATCTGCTCAGGGATAGTGTTTCAGAAAGTGGGCATGACCTCTTTGACCATGAGGGGGAGACCAAGGTAAGTCCCCGAAAGAGCACCAGTCTTGCATCTTAGAATCGAGAGAATTCTAAGTTGGAGGTCATTAGGGGTGTTGAAAAAGAAGAGAGTACTCTTCTCATAATTGATACATTGCCCCGAAGCCTTGGTGTAATCAGCCAGTAAGTTCTTCCATTGTTTAGCCTCCATGACGGATGACTTACCAAATAGAAAGGTGTCATCGACAAATTGTTGGATATTAGAAGGGGGGAGCGTAGAAGTAGCTTTAAATCCTTGAAGTCTACCATTGGTCACCAGATCAACCACATTTCTACTCAAGACTTCAACAATCATGATGAAAAGATAAGGTGACAGAGGGTCACCTTGCCAGATACCTTTTTCAGCTTTAAAACATCCCCTAGGAGTCCCATTGATCAAGACCGAGAACTGAACCGTGGTAACACACTCTCGTATCATATCCACAAGCTTTCGATTGAAGCCAAGTTTTAAGAGAGTTTTGAATAAAAAACACCATTTAACTTTATCGTATGCTTTTGAAATATCCAGTTAGAAAGCCATACCTGGGATTCTGCTCCTATCCATGGAGTGAATTATTTCATGAGTGGCAATGGTAGCATCCAAAATTTGATGACCCGGGACAAAACCTTTCTGGGAAGGGCTAATAAACTTCACCAGGAGGGGTTTGATTCTATTCACGAGGACCTTGAAAATTATCTTGTGTGTGGTATTCCATAGACTTATGGGTCAGAAATCTTTCATGCAATTGGCATTTCCTACCTTAGGGACAAGAAAAATGTAAGTGCTATTCAGTTTTTTTAGTAATTTGCCAGTCTTGAAGAAATCTTTCACAACTTTTGTAACATCATATTTAACAATGTCCCAATACTCCTGAAAGAACGTCAAGGGGGATCCATCTGGACCTAGGGTCTTATAAGCACCCATAGCAAAGACATCCAAATGGACCTCTTCTAAGGAGATAGGAGAAAGCAGCTGACAATTATCTTCCTCCTCAATGGAATTCAGAAGCTTGCTCAAAAGGCTATCTTGAAGAGACACATCATTCCTTCCAGACTCTCTGTATAATCCTATGAAAAAGTAAGTGGCACTTTGTCCGATTAAGGAGTCACCAGTGATCTCCTGATCAGAGTCATCCCTTAGACTTTTGATGAAGTTCCTTCTCCTGTGGATGCATGTCGATCGGTCGAAGAAGGCTGAATTTTCGTCCCCTTCTTTCAACCACTGAATTCTAGATCTTTGCTTCCAGTAAATTTCCTCCTTAGAGAGGATATCTAAAGTTGTTCCAGTCTAGAGCCAAGAACCTTCTTTTTCTTGAAGATGTCTCCAAAAGTAGCCTTATTCCAACCTTTGACTTCCCTGTTGATGAGTTCTAATTTCTCCCCAATTCTGAACATAGCAGTCCCTTGAACCAAGGTAGCCCACCAATTCCTAACCAGGTTTCTAAAATCTGGGTGAGAGGCCCACATAATCTCATAGTGAAATGGGGGGGGACCCTAGTAGGGTCTATCCTTCCAATGGAGTAGAAGGGGGTTATGATCAGAAGCAATCCTTGGGAGCGTTTTAAGGAAGGAATTATGGCCAATGTCCCAATTGGTGGAGATAAGGAATCTATCCAGTCTGAATTTAATTAGGTGCTTGCCTTTCCTATTATTTGACCAGGTGTAGGGGGCACCCTGGAGGTCAATATCAAAAAGGCTAGAAACATTAATGAGGTTGGCGAGATCTCCCATGCTATCAGTAAAATCAACAAGACCACCACACTTCTTAGAGGGGTAGAGGGGAGTATTAAAATCTCCTGCCAGCATGTACTGAGCCTTCTGGTCTGCCAAGATGAGTTCAAAAATTTCCTCCCACACAAGTTGTCTTCCCACCTTGGAGTTGGGGGCATATATGTTAAACAGTTGCCATCAATGTTTGTCTTGTTGAAAAGTAACTGCTAAGAAGTTCTGGGTGCTAGCATAGATCTTACCTTGAACATTGATGGGGTCCCAGAGGGTAACAATGCCCCCAAAAGCCCCGAAAGCATCCACATACAAAAAAGTTGCCCCTGACCAGAGTTTACTAGTAGTAGTAGCAAAATTTTGGTAGGACATTTTGACTTCCTAAAGAAGGCAAATATCAAATTTCATTTTCAAAATATATTATTTTATAGCAAATTGCTTCTAGGGACTACTAAGACCCCTTATGTTCTAGGAGAGGAACTTAATTTCTTATTTCTGTTGATTCCATCAAGGGTTAGTTGTCTGCCCCTTGCAATGTCCCTACACATAACTTTGTGTCTCGGCGCCCTTTCCGAGGGTCTTCCAACTTTATTTTTGGTACCCCCCACATCTGCTTTCTTGGCCTTGGGTTTCTTCTTCTAGATTATCCATTCTTCATTATCTGCCCAAGGAGATCTAGGTGGTGATAACTTCAAAAGAGGGGACGTTGTCAGGGAGTTTCCTGTTAGAACAAACCTTTCCTCCTTACTAGGGAAAAAAGGGGGGTTGTGATTAACAGCTTATTCTCAACAGTGGGGGACATAGCTTCATTGGGGATGGAAGCTTGATGGGTTGGGGGGATAGGAATAGCAGAGGGCATGGGGGAGTTGTTCTCCGAAGGCAAGCCAAGGGGTGGTGAGGGATCAAGGGAAAGTCGAAGATTCTTCAACGGTGGGATTTGACCTTCTTCCACGGGAATAGTTGGGATAACAATCTTCTTAGAAACCATCGGGGATTTTAAGATTTCAAGGATCTTGTCCGTATGGGGGTAATCATCAAGGATTTCATTCACATTAGGCAGCCCCAAGGGAGTAGATGACGAGGACGCACTTGGGCTGATGGGATCAACCAGGATGGCCTTTTCTTTAAGCTTGGGTTCTATAGACACTGGGTTCTTACACTCAATGTAAGTATGACCTTGTTTATTACATTTCTTACAAAAGAGGGTCATGTTTTCATAAACAATAGTCTAGGACCATTTTCCCTATTTCGACTTTAAAGAAACAAAGTTGGGGAGAGCCTTATTAATCACAACATTGACACAAAAGCGTGCATAAACCAGCCTGGTTTTACTGAGAGTGATTGAATCCACTGCAACATAGTTGTCGAACGAGTTCCCGATCCAATGGAAAATTTGTTCATCCCAAAACTTTAGCGGAAGGCTAGGTAGTCTAACCCAGATAGGGGCCATGTGGTTGAGTTCAGCTGAGGGGTCAAAGAAAGGATTCCATTTAGCCAGAGTTAGGAAATTCTTCCCATAAGCCTAGGACAAAGATCAGGTCTTCCTTAGCATTGAACTTAAATAGGAAGAGACCCCGAGGCATTGTCGAGATGTCAACACTACCTTTTAGTTTCCATCAAGATTTTGCCCATCTCCTGATCATGTCAATAGATGGTCGGAAGGAGAAGAAATGATCGCCAGGTGAAGGGATGAGGCGATTTTATCCATGAGATTATCCAGGAGCTTGATATCTATTCCCTCTTCCCTTTGGGTAAAGTTGGCCAAAGCCGCTTCTAAGGTCATATTAGTGGACCTGAGAAGGGTGTTCTTCTAGCTAGACTTGGAATCCTTCTTACCATTCTCTGTATTCCCATGTCTGGCAGTAGTTTCCGGCCCGGGGGGTATAATCTTCCCTCCATCTCCAAGGCCAGAGTCGATCAAAACTAGCGTGGAGGAAGGAGTTTCAAACTTTGCGGTTTCTTCCGTATGACCCATAGACCATGGGATCCCAGCAGTAGAAACAACAGCATGTGAACTGACCATGGTATCGGGTTGGGGGTCCAATTGCAGGGAGGGAGGGACCTCCCCAGAGGGGGCAGTCATTCAGGGGATCAGATTCAAACGGTAGGAAAGGCGGGAGAGTTGCAGAGCGGGAGCTTTCAGTAACTATAGTAGAAATGTTAAACCTCTAACTCCTCTGGATTTTAGACTATGTTTATGTTCATTTAATCATCTAATTTATTCTTTTCAAAAATACTTTAAATTCTTAAAAAAACACAAATTTTATTTTCATAAGGCATGAGAAAAAATTCCATTGAAATATATCTTATTAAATAACGAAGGGTGCAACACTTATTTTTTATTCATCTCTAAATGAAGAAAAAAATGCATTCAAATATATCAGAGGCTGCAATTTAAATAAACTGCACATACGGGACCCAAAGATGGGACTAGTCAAATTGCATTACCATGAATTGTTTTTCCCAATGTGGGAGAGAAAAATGGAAAGACATTTGTAAATGGGTCCAAACAGCACACAACTCAAAGCTTAGTGTGTGATGTTTAAGGATAAGGGAAGAGCACCAGTAGCCGTCATAGCTAACTTCGTACACCTACAGATCCTAAACGGTACATCGGATTTCAATTTATTTTTTGGTTGTCTTCGTATGCGACTTAACTACTTAAATGTAATGATCCGATCTCTATGGGTCGTTATGTGTCAAAACATCAAAAAGTGGTCATTTTGAAGTGATGACCAATAATTGACCTCTTTTGCGCCAATACCCGACCACTAAAATGCCAATACATGTTTATAAAATACCTAATAACTAATTTATTTATCATCTATTTAAAATAAATATTTAACCTAATTATATTAAATCTAAGATTTTAAAAAATCACTTTTCCATATTTTAAAATTTAAAATGGGTGGTAAAAAACAAGTTTGCCCACCCTTAACTGTCATGGTGGGTTTGAAGGAGGGCCCCACATGGGTTAGTTTACTGTCATCTACATTGCCCTAAAAACAGTGAAATGAAGATTTTTTGGGTATTTCCATTGTTCGTGATGCTTCTTCTCCAACATTCCTCCGTTGTGCTCTGCAAAAATGCCATTTCTTCGTCGTGCTCTACAAAAATGTCATTTCTCCTTTGTGTCCATTCCAGGTAACGCCTAGCACTGCGTCCTTGCAATATTGGATGTCCAAAGATGGTTTAGCTCTTTCATAGGTTCATTATACTTTGTCTATTGATGATTTTTGTGTATGCGGTTTAGGGTTTCATAATTATTTGAAAGCCCTTCTTTATTTATCATTTTATTTTATGGGTGGGTTGTTAAATGATTATCTGTGTTTATAATGCCAAAATAATTACAGAGAATGCAAAAAAAATTGATTATTGTTCATAATTATTTGAAACCGCTTCATTATTTATAATTTTATTTTATGGTTGCATTGTTAAATAGCGTCTCTCTGTTTATAATGCCAAAATTATTACAGAGAGTGCAAAAAAATTGATTATTGTTCATAATTATTTGAAACCCCTTCATTATTTTTCATTTTATTTTATGGGTGCATTGTTCAATGGTGTCTATATGTTTATAATGCCAAAATAATTACAGACAGTGCAAAAAAAATTGACTATTGTTCATAATTATTTGAAAGCCCTTCTTTATTTATCATTTGATTTTATGGGTGGGCTGTTAAATGGTTCTCTCTGTTTATAATGCCAAAATAATTACAGAGAATGCAAAAAAAAATGTATTATTGTTCATAATTATTTGAAACCCCTTCATTATTTATCATTTTATTTTATGGATGTGTTGTTCAATGGTGTCTCTCTGTTTATAATGCCAAAATAATTACAGAGAGTGCAAAAAAAATTGATTATTGTTGATAATTATTCAAAACCCCTTCTTTATTTATCATTTTTTTTATGGGTGGGCTGTTAAATGGTGTCTCTCTGTTTATAATGCCAAAATAATTATAGAGAAGCAAAAAAAAATTGATTATTGTTCATTATTATTCTCTATTTCATTTCAATGCTCTGTTACAGTTTAATAATGTTGAAATCCTTAAAGTATAATAATGTCGAAATCCTCATAGAGAATTGCAAAAAAAAATGATTATCTATTTGTTTTATTCGAAAGCCCTTCATTATTTATCATTTCATTTTATGGGTGCATTGTTAAATGGTGTCTCTCTGTTTATAATGCCAAAATAATTACAAAGAATGCAAAAAAATTGATTATTGTTCATAATTATTCGAAACCCCTTCGTTATTTATCATTACAATTATGTGTATGTTTGATACTGGATATAAGGTTGTTGTCCTCTATATGTATGTGTATGTATATATCTATATATATGTACATTGGCACGAATTACTGCCAACTTGGCACAAATTACCGCCAACTACATTCCCCTAAAAACTTGGAAAATTAAGGTTTTTTGAGACATTTTCATTGTTTGCTTTGTCTTCAATTTGTTAATATACTCACTGTAAATAATATTATTAGGCATACACTATATTACTTTCAATAAATTTCATATGAGAAATATAGCAACATCATTCAATTATTAGTCATTTGACAAATGAATCTGCATCTTAATACAATATTAGCAATATCTAATACAATATTGCGTCTTAATACAATATCTACTTTTAGTTTCTCTCCTTGATATATAATGTCTCAAGTTTTGTACCTATATGGTTATCGTCCACATATATATACACATGCATATATACATGTATATATATGAGTGTGAGTATATATATATACAACACCATTTTATTTTGTTCAAAGATGTTCAATGATGGATTTGTACTCATTGGTACCTGCAGAAATTGATTTGTTTTTTCATCATTTATCTCAATGGCATTGAGGGTCTCATTTCAATGATCTGTCTCTGTATATATATTTATACAGGCACACACGGTAGCATTTTTATTTTGTTGAAAGATGTTCAATGATGGAATTGTGAACAATATCTAATAGAATATCAGCAATATCTAGTTTTCAATCACATCACATTTACATATTTTACTCCTGCATCTCACGCTTTTAGTTTGTCTCCTTGTTATAAACAGTTTCAAGTTTTGTGCCTACATGGTTATTGTCCATATCTATGTATACACATACATATATATGCGTGCACATATGCATATATGTATATGTATATATGTATATATATATATATACATGTGTACATGTATGTACATATACATGTATATGTACGTGTGTGTATATATATAAACATGTATATGTATATATATTCATGTATATGTATATATACACATGTATATGTATACACGAAGAAACACACACAATAGCATAATATGTTCTATAATGATGGTTATTCCGAGTTCTGTGGCTATATGGTTATTGTCTATATAAATGTGTAAATGTATATGGACAATAACCATATAGCCATAGAACTTGTTGTAATCAACAATATATTCCTTATTCAAGGACGCTCATTCAGATTGGTACACACTAAATAACTAAATTCCTTCTGCAGTCAATGTTAAATGTTATAAATCTTTCAATTTAAATTATACTGTTTTTAGTAAACCAACATTTCTTTCAATATAGTCATTGTAAATAATATTAACAGGTATATAGGATGTCCAATGATGGTTTATGCTCCTTCGTAGTTGCATTATGCTTTGTATATTGATAATTTCTTTGTATGTGGTTTACAGTTTCATTTCAATACTCTATTAAAGTTTAATGTGCCTATATGGTTATTGTCCACACACACACACACACGTGTGCGCATGTGTGTGTGTGTAGACACACACACAATAGCATATTTTTTTGTTCAAAGGTTTTCAATGATGGATTTGTACTCATTGGTACATGCAGAAATGGATTTTCTTTTTAATCATTATAGTGTGAACTTGACTTCACTTTCTTTGCTTCATTATAGTGTGAACTTGAGGGTTTATAGTGTGAACTTGACTCCAAATTATTTTCTTCATTATAGTGTGAACTTGACTTATTACAATGTCAACTTGACTCAAATTTATTTGCTTCATTATAATGTGAACTTGAGGGTTTATAGTGTGAACTTGACTCCAAATTATTTGCTTCATTATAGTGTGAACTTGACTCATTATAGTGTGAACTTGATTCAAGTTTCTTTGCTTCATTATAGTGTGAACTTGAGGGCTTATAGTGTGAGCTTGAATCCACATTATTTGTTTCATTAGAGTGTGAATTTGACTCATTATGGCAGTCAATTACAAACACGATAAGGAGTCACTATGTCGAAGACAACAAGCCTTCCTCTCAGGTAAAGTCAATATGACTTTACTTTGGCAATGATCTAGTAGACAATGCAATTTGTGATTTGTTTATGTTTCAATTTGTGAATTGTTTATGTTTCAATTTCTGAATTGTTTATGTTTCAATTTGTTTAAATTCCTCACTTAGTTCATATGGCTGGAAGAAACACACTTAGTTCACATTAGAAAAAAATCTAGTAGAAAATGCATTTTGTGAATTGTTTATCTTTCAATCTTCTCTTTGTGGGGCTTTACTTTGGCAATGATATCGTAGACAATGCAATTTCTGATTTATTTATGTTTCAAATTTATGTGAATTGTTTATGTTTCAATTTTTGAATTATTTATGTTTCAATTTGTCTAAATTCCTCACTTAGTTCATATGGCTACAAGAAACACACTTAGTTCACATTAGAAAAAAATCTAGTAGAAAATTCATTTTGTGAATTGTTTATCTTTCAATCTTCTCTTTGTGGGACTTTACTTTGGAAATGATATAGTAGACAATGCAATTTTTGATTTATTTATGTTTCAATCTATGAATTGTTTATGTTTCAATTTCTGAATTGTTTATGTTTCAATTTTTGAATTGTTTATGTTTTAATTTGTCTAAATTCTTCACTTAGTTCATATGGTTGCAAGAAACACACTTAGTTCACATTAGAAAAAAATATAGTAGAAAATGCATTTTTTGAATTGTTTATCTTTCAATCTTCTCTTTGTGGCACTTTACTTTAACAATGATCTATTAGACAATGCAATTTCTGATTTGTTTATGTTTCAATCATCTCTTATTGGGACTTTAATTTGTTTCAATTTCAACACACACACACACACACACACACACACACACACACACACACACACACACACACACACACACACATATATATATATATATATATATAATTTGTTTATGTTTCAATCATCTCTTTTTGGGACTTTAATTTGTTTCAATTTCAACACACACACACACACACAGATATATATATATATATATATATATATATATATATATATATATATATATATATATATATATATATATATATATATATAATTGATCAAAAGGAAGTGCCCCATTTGTTAAAAAAATCAAACAAAGAATTGTTTAATAGTGCCTTTAAGGATATTTTGGTAGATACTGCCAACAAGGAAAACTTGGCAGCTAACAAGATATCTTGTAAGGCACTAGAAAATAGTTCTTTGTCTAGTGCCTTTTTACAAATAGGACACTTCCTTTTATCATTTTGATGCAATGAACTAGTAGACATATTAGACACTGCAATTTATATATGATGACTGCAATTTGAACACTTATGTGGCCTCTTTTGATAGTGTGAAATATATGAGATCAGTTCAACTGATATATGAGAAATATCACATCAGAAAAAAGAAAAAAAAAACATATGAGATTTATAATAACACCATCAATTCATTGGAATATTCATCTGAGATATCTAAAAACATTACAAAATATGGCAGTATGTCATTCTATAATCACATCATAGTTATATCAAAACTCAAAATCTTCTCTTCGGAGGGCTCACAAAATATAATTGATCATAGACTCGATCAATTCTCCATATGGGTATTAAATGGAGGAGGTGTCACAAATCCAACCCCAACAGACTGTGACCTACTAGGGTCTAACCTAGCAGGGGTGTTTTCTTAGTTGGGAGGGGTTTGTAAGCAACTTGCTATTTGAGCTAGTTGACACCTAGAGTAAGTTGCATGGTGTCTGAGGATCCAGGTGCAGTCCCAACTTGCATAGTATTAATAGCTGCAAAGGCTGAGGACAAGAGGTTCATCATTTCTATGAGAATTGGGTGTCGGATGGGTAGAGGTTCTGCGACTATGGCCACATCTTTCATCCTCTTTGCACACTTGGTTGCCTTTTCAGCTGCCTTCCTCGCCTTCTCAAGCTTTGCTTCTACATCTTGCTTTGCCTTCTCTTGTCTTTGAATGAACTTCTCTTGGGAATCCTACAATTTTTTGGCATGTTTTTCCACCCTCATAGCCTCCTTTTCTATTTCTTTTTCTTCACATTGTGCCTTCCTTTGTCTCATATGTTCTTTCTTTTGTTCTACCAATTCCTCATCTCTTTTCCTTTCAGCCTCTTTACCTTTTTCCCTTTGAATGTACTCATCAGATGTCAAGATCTATGACTGGCTACTAAGACGTAGCACCCCTTTCCTACCTCCACATGAAGATTGATTCATTCTCTGCACTGGAAGTCTTAAGAATCTGGTGATTTGCCTTGGCATTTGCTGCCCATCCTCTTGTGTACATGGCACAAACTCAGGTTCGTCTTCACTTATGTGAATTTCATCTTCACAATCAGCACCATCTTGTTGCTCCTAGTTGACTGCATTGGTGAAGTAATGTATCACATCTGTTGGATCAATTTCTGGCAGACTTTGCATGGAAAGGGTTATATCATCACAGTTGGATGATTCTTGGGTCCAGTCTGGTATGACAGCTTGTGTTGGCAAAGACATGCCTGCTAATGTACTTTCCAAACCCTCATTTGGCTAGCTGGTTTGTGGGGGCAGACCTGGTTCGATATTTTGTGGTGTCAAACTTGTACCCTGAATCATTTTTTGTGTTCCGCTATGGTGTTCTACAAAATCTTGAATGTCTTCCTCATTAAAACGAACCAATCGCAAGCAAGCTTCCGCTGCCATATACTTTGGTTCTTCATCCCTTGAAGTGGCATCATGTTATGTTCCAATAGTTGGTTGTATATCAACTACAACCTCAAATGCCTCACTTGGCGTCATATCATTCTGCAATGCAGATCAGTTGAGTGGCCAAATCCCTATCCTATGGAAGCCACTGATTATATTAGTCGGTGTCAAGGCTTGGGCAAAGGCCTTGCTTGCAAGAGTTGCCAACTCTTCCCTTCCAATTTCAATTTGTGGGTACTTTGACATCCATGTATTCCTCTGCTCTTTGAAATAATTTTTGAAAGGTGAGAATACAGAAACATCAAGTGGTTGTAGTTTGTGGATTGTATGAGCAGGAAGGGTTACCAAATTTATACCTATTTGCCTTGCTTATTCAACTGTCTTCAAGGCTACATGGCTGCCATGACCGTCGAAGATCAGTAGGGCCCTATGTGAGGGTGAAACTCTACCAGGGACTGAACATGGAAAATGTTCCAACCACTTTAAGAAAAACTCCTTTATCATCCATGCATATTCTTGGACTGTCATGCATGCTCCTAGCTCGCAGTTTGCAATGTACTTTTGGATATGCCTCTTAGATTTGAACAAATAAAATCCAGGAATGTTGAAACCACGTGCACTAACACATGCCAAAACAATAATCCACTCTCTACTCTTGGAAATTAGGTACAGTACACACCTCTGGCCCAATTTGGCTATCACTCTCATTCCACAATTCCTCCCATCTTGCACACCAGTCTCATCACAATTCTAAATCTGACTACTACCTTAGTGATTGAGGTTGTACATTACCTCCAAGTTGTCATAGAAAGAGGCAACAATACAAGGTCGAAGCATATTAGCCCTATTGGAGTCCACTCCTTCTACTGTTCTCATCGTTAGATCAGGGTGCCTTGGTCTAAAACATGCCCACCATGACCTCCCTGACATCCCATTTTTGAATGGATTAGGCCTATTCTTGGTAATTTGGGCAACGGTTGATTGAAGTTGACTGATTTGGAGACCGTGACCAATTCCAGCCATGTCTTTGCACCATTGGATAGTTTCATCATCCTCCTCCTCTGTTGATAAAATGGTGCATGGACCCCTCACAGTCGTGGTTGTGGCTCCCATCAGCCATGCCCTTAAAGAGGCAATGGGGATACCATACTTGATTGATGTGCCTCTAAGAGACATGTTCTTGTCTTCTATGAATGATATTGCTTCTTTCATATCACATATGCTCCATTTTGGTTTGGGAACCTTTGAGGCCACCTGTACTTATGGTGTTTATGGAATAGGATTACAAGCTACGGTAGAATGGTCATGTACAATAGTAGTTTCCACGTCAGTTGCATTGTTAGGTGAATGGTCATCTACAACAGGAGTCACTGGGTCTTCATTTTGGACAAAACTATCTTCATCAGGGAAGTGCACCCCACGAGTGACTCTAATTGTTCGACGTCTAACACATATATTTTCTTTTCTATGTAGTGCCATTATGTTCAATGAACCTACAACGATAAGGTACCAATGATAAAATGCAACTATGTGTGCCTATATAAATATATATACAAAGACAGGTCGTTGAAATGAAACTGTCAATGCCATTGAGATAAATGATGAAAAACAAATTTTTTTTGTAAGTACCAATGAGTACAAATCCATCATTGAACATATTTGAACAAAATAAAATCGTATTGTGTCTCTATTTCTATATGTCTGGTAATATAGATAATAACCATATAGCCAGATAACTCAAAACAACCATGCAGGAGTTATGTAACTGTGATGTGATTGAAAATTGGATATTGTTGATATTCTATTAAATAGTGAACAATTACATCATTGAACATGTTTCAACAAAATAAAATGGTGTTGTATATATATTTATACACACACACACACACACACACAGGTACAGAACTTGAAACATTATATAACAAGGAGAGAAACTAGAAGCATAAGATGCAAGAGTGAAAGATGTAACTGTGATGTGATTAAAAACTGGATATTACTGATATAGTATTAAGACGCAGATTAATTTCTCAAATGACTAATAATTGAATGATGTTGTTGTATTTCTCATATGCAATTTATTGGAAGTAATATATTGTATGTCTGATAATATCATTTACAGTAAGTATATTAACAAATTGAAGGCAGAGCAAACAATGAAAATGCCTCAAATACACATTATTGTAATGATAAATAATGAAGGGGTTTCAAATAATTATGAACAATAATCATATTTTTTTGCATTCTCTTTAATTATTTTGGCAGTATAAACAGAGAGACACCATTTAACAGTGCACCCATAAAATGAAATGATAAATAATGAAGGGGTTTCAAAAAAAAAAATAGATAAACCTTTTTTTTTGCCATTCTCTGTGAGGATTTCAGCATTATTATAGTGTAAGGATCTCGACATTATTAAATTGTAATAGAGAATTGAAATGAAACATATATCACAAAATGAAACAAAGAAAGTGGAGTCAAGTTCACACTATAACGAAGCAAAGAAATTGGAGTAAAGTTCACTATTAATGGACAATAACCATATAGGCACATTAAACTATAAGAGAGCATTGAAATGAAACTGTAAACCGCATACAAATAAATCATCAATAGACAAAGCATAATGCAGCTACGAAGGAGCTAAACCATCATTCGACATCCAATATGGTTAATATTATTTACAGTGACTATATTGAAAGAAATGTTAGTTTATTGAAAACAATATAATTTCAATTGAAAGATTTATAGCATTTAACGTTGACTGCAGAGGGAATTTAGTTATTATGTGTGTACCAACCTGAATGTGCGCCCTTGAATAAGGAATGTGCAGAGGATATTTGCAGGGCTCAGTAATATGCAATGAATTGGATTGTAATGAAAGTGACACGGAAAATTTTGTCTTATAATATAATTCGAATGTGCAATGCATTCGATTGTGGTAGCTAGCTATTTTCAAATTTGAATTTTTGTGGGAAACAGTCGGTCATGTCATATTAAATATGCAGTCCTCCATTCCTTCGAATTGTTTAGTTTTCTTCTATGCTTTGAATGAAACTTGGTTTTTTTAATTTGATTTTATGCAATTCTTGGTTACTGGGGAGTCTTACACTGGTTGTTGCAAATGCAGGTACCAAATGCAAATCCATTTAATGCATGAAGCTTAGAAATGATATTTGGAAGAATGTACACTTGAGTGTCTAAGAAGTCTAAAGTTGATTGTTTTTATGTCATGTAATGCACCAATAGTTGTGCATATGTAATTGTAATTGGAGTACATTTGTACTTTTTAGCCACTTGCATAAAGTGGCAAATGTAAACATTAAGTTTTTAAAAAACTAAAAATGTTTATTATTTGTGCAAGTTGTTTTGTAGTAAAATAGGAAATGTATCAGTAGTTGTTTATTTTTTTTCTGGTATTTTTTACATTTATCTTTATATTTATCTTTATCTACTGACAATTTTTTTTTTATGTTTTGGGGGGTCAACATGATAATAAAATGATGATTATTGAAACTATGTTATTGAAACTATGTTATCTATGATACTCTTCCCCTATTAAAAAGAGGAAATAACTAAACACTTTTTGATTGATTTGAAAAACCCGAGCATTACTGTTAACATGCTTCATTTTTCACCCTTGCTCTAGCGATAAGTCTAGATACTCTTACTTTTAAAGATGCTTTATTTTGCAACACTCTCTATCTAAGGATTATTGTGGAGAGGTGTGGTGTGGTTAGTTATTGTGAGAAGAGATGTTGTGTAGTTGAGGGATTTGACACCAGGCCAGCACTGAGCAATACAGTTGTTCTTTGCACAGTAGTCTGCAGTGCTCCCACACCAGTTGTACTTACTGCAGCACCTCCCTGAGTTGCAGAAGAACCTTCCAGCTGGACTGCATGTTGGATCACCCTCCACACACACGCTCATCATCATCACTATCATCATCACCATCATGATCATCACTTTCTTCATCTCCATCTTTGCTCACTTGCTACCAATACTTTATCTGCATAAACAAAGACTATCACCACCTAAAAAACAATACTTTATATAAGAAGTGTTTCTATCAATATGAGAAGAATATATGTTAACTGAACTGGGCATTACGAAAAGAATCCATTTACATTTAACAAACTTACCAATTAGATTACTTGATTTGCTTGTGTTGGAATGCTTTGAAGCGCAGGACTAGGGTACCCTATTTGTAGTTCAAAGTGTGGTGATTGCGTATGCCAACAGAAGAGTGGTGATGAATGCAAGCTGCAACCAAAATAATAGTTTTTTTGAGATGTCTGCCACCAACCAAAACAGAGTGAAAATGGATGCATCTTCAGTGTCACTGCGCACCAGATAACGGTCATGGCCATTAATATGCAGAGAGGCGGTATTGTCTTTATAGCCGCCCACTAAAATAAATAGATTTAGTTCAAAATTCTGTACTTATCTGTTCCACTTTCTTTTATGTTTAAGATCAATTCAACCGACTTTTATTATGATTTTATTACAGGTTTTTGGAAACTGAATCTAAGGGCATCTCTACTGGATTTTCCTAATAAGATTTGTCTGAATACGTCATCCCTTGGCTCACGCCACAATACCTAATTAAACACGTTACTATTATTATTATTTATAATAAAGTCATGCTCCACTGGTCAAGTACTTTATTATTTATGAAAAACTTTTCTGCCCATGGAACTGTTATAATATAGTTATATATTCATAAATGCTTTATCCTTAAAGTTGGATTAATTTTATAATTTTAAATTATTATTTTTACACAAATTTTATATGATTTGTATTTCTATTATTTTTATATAATTATTACATATTTATTATGTATTTTTATTTTTTTTATCTAAGATCAATTCCATAGTGTTTGGGTTTGATCTTATATCACATAGAATTGATCCTTAAAGTTCAAAATTTTTAGTATTCACCATTTTCATAAGCTATTATAACTCTACTTGAGTAGCATTTATGTGATTTATTGCTATGCCATAGTTATTTAAAGACATTTAATATATAATTATTCATATTGATTATCATGGAGAAATTAACAGCGTAATTTCAAATCATCTTAAATCATCTTAGGAACACTAAAATCATCTTAGGAACACTAAAACTTAGAGCAATATTTAAAGGAACTATATGAACACTACAACTTAGAGTAATATTTAAAGAGTAATATTTAAAGGAACTATACTCTGCATTAAAATGATGTAGTGTAATTTCATGCTTTAGAGTGATGTCATCAATATTCATTCATACTCATTAATCTAACCTCGGAAAACACACCCTTGTGATCTAGTGATTTGTCCAAGATTTTATGAACACTACAACTTAGAGTAATATTTAAAGGAACTATACTCTGCATTAAAATGATGTAGTGTACTTTCATGCTTTAGAGTGATTTCATCAATATTCATTCATACTCATTAATCTAACCTCGGAAAACACAACCCTTGTGATCTAGTGATTTGTCCAAGATTTTTTTCAATATCACAATACTTCCACAAAGGCAACATAGTTTTCAATAATGCACTATTATTCAAATTGATCTAATGGGTTATAAGATAATTCTACGTGTTGAGTCATTTTCTTAGAGCATGAAATCATTTGTGTGGAACACATATTCAACCCATAAGAAAATGTACAATTAATCAAAACCTAAGACATTTCTCATATTAAGAATCACTTTGATACCATTAGCAAGTGAAATTTGTGATGTTGCATCACTATTTAATCCTTCATGCTAGTTCCTAGAGCTAAATGCCTAATTCATCTCAAAAAAATTCCATGCACTTATATTACAATTATTCTTCCCAACTAGAATATTTAGATCAAGATTAATTGTATGTGATGCCCACCCTAGCATGAGAGAGACTCAAATAAATATGTTGTACTCTCTTAAAAGTTTTCTTGGCTATATCATAAGTACTAATAATTAACAAGAGAGCAACTCTTAAATTAACTATATGATACAATATTAGTATTTTTTTTTTTTTTAAATATGTTAGATTGATGTAGAGGACTTCTCTAACACACTCAAAACGCATGCTCACTTACACCATATGAGTGTTACTCCACCCAACATTCATACATAACATAACAAAGAAAATAAATTAAAAAATTGCAAAAAATAAATTGCCTTCTATTTCTCAAAGAAATAATCTTGACCACATAGGCTTTACAACTTTATAATATGGAGCTACAAGCTATTCTTCTCCACCACTTATTACTCCTCTTTATCTATGAGGAGAATAACTCAACTTTGAATGCCTAAACTCTAGCCCTAACTCTGAATGCCTAAACTCTAACCCTAGCCTCCCTTTTATAGCATCCTTGTGCCTCTTGGAAATCCCACTCCCTCTCTTGATGAACAATACATGGCTATCAATAAAGCAACACATAACCAATATATGATCTTTCAACTTCCCCAAGAGAGCTCCTAAAAAGGCATCTTTCCTAAAAGGCGTCTTTTCATATTTGTTATGTAAGCATTCAATAAATATGGGTGCATAACTCTTCCCCTTCCTTGTTCCCACATCAAGAATAGCATTTTTATGTTTTTGATATTATAAATGATAGAAAATGGTATCCCTTCTTGAAAATTAAGATTGCCCTTACACATAAGCCACAATTATTAAATATTTGCATCCCATAAGCCACAATTATTAAATATTTGCATCCCCCTATGCCCCCTTGATACTTTTCTAGGTAAGCCACAAATATTAAATATTTGCATCCCCCTATGTCCCCTTGATACTTTTCTAGGTACATGGAGACCCATAGATGATTACGTTTATTTTTAACTGTGTAACCATAATAGAAAATAAAAATAACAATATATTTGGAAGATGCAAAATTGCCCTACACCCCTAAATGCCCTTGCATCATATATCATATATGAACTTTTAGTTAATTACTCCCCTTATATAAATTAGGTTTTATTGTTCAAATTGAGTGGACAAGATAACCTAAGAATCTAGCATACCAAAGCGACACTAGCATTGATAGGGTTAAGAGGACATTTCCAACTTTTATTGTTATTAAAAATAATACTATTAGACCCTATAATAGAATAACAACTATATTTTTTTAATTATCTATGAAATCATATTAACAATTTTCCCATGTTACAATTAACCTAGCCTATAAGGAACAATCAAATTAAAAAAATTTAAGCCTTTCAAATGAGTTTACTAGATGTTCTCATCACATTTTGTTAACTTGTATATTTTCGTCCTAACATAAAGATAAGACTCTTCATACCAAATTTTCAATAAATAAGAATATTATGATGCGATTTACACAACTATTTAAGAAGAAGAGGAAGAAGACAATTTTAATGATCCACTAGGCTAAACATAACCTATGGGACAGCCTGCCAATAAAACCTACTTCTGCAAATCAATCCTTTCTCTATGCAAGTTGATGATAAATTCTACAAATCAATCATTTTCCTATGCAATGCAAATCCTTTTCCTATGCAGTGCAAATTGATGATAATTTCTGCAAATCTATCTTTTTCCTATACAAGTTGATGATGGAAAGAGATAAAGTTTTGCCCCCTCCTCACCACTCAAAATAAAAATAAATAAAGAAAATTCTAAAACATCTGAAAGTTAATTAACAATAAAATTTCCAAGAAGCCCTATATTGCGCCAAAGGAGAAAAAAGACTTATGGTTAAGCCACGGTATAATTGTAAGCAAAGGATACAGGGGAAGGGCGGCGGCTGCAAATCGTGAACTCTGCTCTCAGTAAGGAGCAAGGAAGGGATGATGGCGGCCAGGCCATGCTAAAAACTGAAATAATTTTCAATGATTACAATTTCCTTTCGAATGATTCTTTGTTTATATTTTTATGGAGCCCTGTTCCAACCTGCGCTTTTCCTGCAGATGTGATATGGTAAGGGAAAGGGCTTGCAGAGATACTGATAACCCTCAACTCTCCTCGCAGCCCGCGCCTCTTCAAGGCTTACGCAGGCAGAAGTGAAATGGCGACACTAGCAGGTTTAAAAACAAAATGAATATAAAATATTGAGTTTGCAAGCTATTTTTCTTTTAGGGTTATTTCTTTTACAACATTTTCACATTTGACCTAGTTAGCAACGTATTTACTGAAATTGTGTTTACATTTGACCTAGTTAGCAACATATTTACTGAAATTGTGTTTGCTATGAATCTAAAATCTCGTTCTATATGATCCGTTTTTGCAACAGAGTTTTTCTTCCATTAAATTCCAAATTTAACCATAGGGATTCGGTAATGATATTCGATGCGTATAGGTTTGTACCTATATTTTTTAATTTTTTAATGATTGTTATTTTTTTCCTTTTTTTAAAACAGAGAACAGAGCAGAGTAATCACTAACTGTTTCAGACTATTCTCTCCTTTTTCTCGTTATCTATTCCGCCGCTGTAACGTGAAGCATTGTAACCACTATGTTATCTGCCAAAAAAATATAAAACTGTACATTTTGCTTTGAGAGAAAATAAAAAGAGATTTCTTTTCACTTACTCGGGGACTACCATAACATTATAATAATTATTATTGTTTTCCTTTTATCTTATAAACATATATGATTTACAGGAGCAAGGTTTTGTAGATTTACAGTCATAAATAAAAACGATGCAGGCTAATTTATTTATTTAAACATCATAGTCCTGTATCTATTTACAGTGACGATTACAACTGAACTTCAAGAAATCCTACAGTAACTTTTGATTTACAGGAGCAAAGTAGTAAATGTACACACTAAATAAAAACAATGCAGAGTAAGTTATTTATTTAAACATCACAGTCCTGTATCTGTTTATAGTGACGATTACAACTGAACTTTAAGAAATACTACGGTAACCCTTGCAATTAACAAACCAATTTGCTTCTATAACAGTTCATGGGAACAAAATATTTCCTAAATATGAATACATAACTTTCACAGTAATACTGTTTTAATAGTGTGATTGGTCTCTTTTCTTTTACCAAATAAATCAATCCTTGTCCTCTCTTGATGAAAAACTTAGTCTGTACATTTTTCCCAGCTGACAACATAGTGACTGGGATACAATTTTTTTATACAGGCAATGCACAAGATCTCCATACTACTCACAGTTTTGGACTTAGCAATAGACGGAACATAGACCTCAAAACACACAATTCTTGATTTAATAATATTTAACCAAGAAGATCTACACATAAGATTCTGATTTACAGAATCACATTGAGTGGAGAAAGGGACATCAACTCAAGAGGAAATTATTTGTATCATACAGAAAAATTGTTCATAGATTAATCTTCAAATTCTTTCTGAACAATCCTTATCCATAAAAATTTACTCAAAGCAACTTCCCTGGCACAATCCATTAATAATAACTCATCATTGTTTCCATTGCTACTCATACCATATTCCATATTCAATCAGAAAGGAAAGTCTACAAATACCATTATCCAAACTTCCTCTTAAGGACATTTACCATACCCCGTACTTGAAGTGTTCTATCTAATAGATAAACACTTCACCCTACCAGAAAAACAAAAGCAGATTTCTAAAAGTTCTTTTTCTACTTCAATTTAAAACACAATTTTCTTACAAACTTGACACAGGTTTTGCAATGCAACGATTTTCAATTATATAATACTTTCACATAGAATTCTTAGCACAAATTATCCAATACAACTATTTTCATTCTATATAGGATTCACTCAGAAATCTTAGTATTTCCTGATAAATAATTGAAAATTTTCACAGAATTCAAGTGCCATTTTTATGTTTTAAAGAACCTACTTCTAATTTTATTTAGCATCTAAGATTAATAGACTTAATTGCACATATAACTCACTTTCTTCCAACTTTTGCCTTTTGCCTTTCTCTTCCACCTCCTAGCAGGCTCCTAGTTTCTTCTCTCCTCTTTTCTATCCAAAACTATCACCCAAAAATCTAAAAAACCTTCTCCTTACCAGCTGGTATTATCTTATATCCACTATCCTCTACAGGTGACACAAGGTAGTCTTCTTGACAACTTGGGTGTCAAGGTGTCACTCTACAAATCAACTTTTCTCATCTTTTTAACAGCTCCTTAATTCATGCAAAAATATTTTCCTCTTTTATAGTTTTATCACTTCCTTTTGAGCCAGTTTTTAGAATGTTAATTTTGGTGGACCTTCAATTTTCTTTTTGGTTTTTGGTTCTGTAAGGGGCTAAAACTCAAGCAGGATGGTCTTAATATTGTTAAAAGATTAAAAATAAAAATAAAATGATTTTTTAAACTGACAGAAAAATTACTGTCCTTGAAACCACTTCACATTGCAAGATATAATGTGAGAGCATATAAAATTTTATATTAGTGACAGACATTTAATATGAATAAATTTTCACGTTCTAAGACAATTCACATATGCATGTCATCATAACACAAATACCACAAAACCTATAAGCAACAAACAGTTTGAAGTTTGTTAACTTCCTAGAAAACACTTCCCAAAAATCTGTAATATTCAATAGCTAATAATTTATTTCTAGAATCTAATTTTTGAAATAGAATTAATTTCTCATCTTTTAATAAATCTTTTATTTTCTACGGATAAAATAAATATTATATTCTTTATAAAATAACATTAAATAAAATATATTTTTCACATCCTACTATAGAAAATTATATTCTCTAATTCACAAGTAAGATATATATATAATGTATTTTCTAATTTATTAAATTTTACTTGCACACAAGTAAAAATAAAGTAACAAATTAAATAATTTAACTTATTTTTTTAAGATCTAAAATTACTATCCATCAGAAGTTTATATCATAATTAAAAGTGTATTAAAGCTATAGTCCAAATGATTGGCAACCAATCATAATAGGAGATACAAATAGCAAAACACAAATAGAGCAGTTGCTAGGGGAAATTAAGGATGAATTCACACCATTAATCCTTAGGCTATAAAGGTAAAATTTGTAGAAAGGAACTTGAATACATCTAGTTAGAAATATCTTTTGTCATAATTTAGGAGCAACAAATTGTCATTGAGAAAACAGATTAAAGAAAAATGATTATGGTTGGAGTCAAAAAAGGTGTGAAAGGTTAACATAAACTCGATAATGACAAACGAATAAAAATATTAGCAATCGAGAATATAAATATTCTGCCCTAGATGAATAAAATCCATAGAGAAACATGGATTATGTAATTAATGGGAAGGATAACTGGAGAAAACAATAGTAGCCAATTACCACCAAACAAAATGCAATTCTACTTGGGGAACCCTTAAACAAAAAAAATAACAAAAGTGATTACACTATCAGATGAAGAAGTGTTGCACTCAACAACATGCCTTATATACCAGACCTTTTTTATGAAATGGGCTAGACAATGGCCTTCCAAATTTCAATTAAGAAATGGTGTGAAGAAAGTTGGGGTAAAAGCATACAACTCAAAACCCTACTAAAACCCTACTAGGGTTTTTTTAATGAAAATTAAGGGAAGGAAAAGAATAAATAAACATTGGCAATCCATTGCTAATGGATGGTTCAATGAACTTCTTAATGAAATACAAGGAACTAAAATTCAACTCTCTCACATGTTCTCTAACCAAACATCAATTTGGGTAAGAATGTATATTCTACCTACAAAATATTGGGATGCTAAAATGCTCATGTCAAAATAAGAAGAAAATAGAAATATGAAAATTAAAAAAAACTCATGTCAAAATACTTTATTAAAGTAGTGTGTCAGGACAAAGCATAAATAAGAAAAAATAAGAAAAGGAAAAAAAACCTTTAGCACAAATGTCAAAATACAATAGGGAGTGACAAAGATTTTGCATTATAAAACAAGTTTATCTTCTTAGTAAACACCTAGGTAACCCTCTATTCTCTAGCATTGAGAAATCGTCATTGTAAGATCCCCTTCTCGCTAACTTTCAGTAGCAAGATCACTTCTTGGAAGGGTGTTGGTTGCCTTCCATGGGTAAGAGTTTGATGTATAAGGTAGTTATCTTTTCTATTCCTATATTCTTGCTTTCATGTTTAAAAATGCCAAACAAAATCATGGAATCGCTAGGCTGGAAGATGAAGGTTTTTTTTTTGGAAATGCATCTTTGAAGAAAGAAAATTTAAACTCATTACATCATACAAAAAATATAAACCAAAGGAGGTAGTTGGTGTGGGATTGTGATAATGTAACATCCTAAATAAGGAACTAGAAGTAAAAATTATGTGGGGAATACACACAAATCACTTAAAATGGGCTAAGATTTTACAAAATAAGTACCTTGATTCTAATTCTCTAGAGATAATTATTATAACTGAAAATATGATCAGGGGCTCCTCAATATGTAATTTTATTTATAGTTGTAGAGACATAATCAATAAGAACGCCATTAAGGAAATAAGAAATAGGAGAAAGTGATGAATACTAAGAGGGGGGGGGTGAATTAGTATACCAAAAATTGTTGTACTCAAACACTTTATCAGTCTAGCAATAAACCGGTATAACAGTTTAATTAACAAACTGGTTAACACAAATGCAAACCAAACAGCAAGGCATTCACCCACAGAAGCACAATCACCATAACACGAGATTTTGACATGGAAACCCAAATGGGAAAAACCACAGTGAGATGAAACTCACAAGCAACTATCTGCAGAATAGTAACCAGACCGGTTAAGGTCAAACCGGTTAAGGTCATACAATGTTATTTACCAGAACAGATCCTGTTAGGAATCTCAATCTCTGTTAGGAGATAAGTCCGATTAAAGACTACCTTGTGAGAGGATTTTAGATCCACAGATGTGAATCACCTTGTTAGAGGATTTACAAAGGCTTTTCTGGGCCTACCCGGTTAAGGGTTTCTAACTTGTCAAAGATGTGAGTAATCAACAAGTGAATGATCTAGCAAATAGCACAGTCTGCTTGGTTAGATCCATGATAGCTTATTGCTAATGCATTTAAGCATTACTTCAGTCTTCAGTAAATCCACACTCTGTTATAGTACACAAACTTGATCTTTTCTATTAAGATCGCATATTCAAGAACTCATCAACCACTTCAAACCCTAACAACTACACACACATTGAAACCCTAGACATGACGTCCTTAAAAGGAATCTGATTTCATGTCGATCCAATAGGATTACATTGCAAGTTCCTAGGTTCATTGTATCTAGACACATTTGGTAACACGGCACAAAATCACCGTCAAAGTGTCGGTGGATGGTAACTCATCACAAAGATATACCAGTTGGTAACTCATCATAGAGTATTACCAGTTTATACAACTTTACCGATTACCGGTTGGTAACTCAATACCGGTTTGAAACAAATATCGGTTTAGCAGATTACCGGTTGATAGAAATGAAGACTGAGAAAATGATAACTATCGCTTCTAGTTCCTTTGCTCCGTTCCGCTTGAGATCCTCGAACTACTTGAGATCCTCATGCCGCTTGAGATCGGTAACCACTTTTTGCAAGACACCTATAGTCTAAAAACATAAACATAATACCGGTTTGAAACAAATACCGGTTGAGCATAACTCATACATACAAAAAGTGATCTCATAGCAAGTGTGTGTCCATCAATGACAATCACAACATAATCATCAAAAATGCCAACAATCTCCCCTTTTGGCATTGATGGCAACACTTAGGAAAATTTTGACGTCTAAGTGTTTTTACAAAAAAAATATGCCATAATAAAAATTACTCCCCCTCAGCATATACACTATCCCTTTGCAGAAAAGAAAATGTATACTACTTCCTTACAGAGATAAACATGAGTATACATAGCATGCATCAAAATTTTAAATACCAGAATACTTCTCCCCCTTTGCCAACAATGACAAAATACAGTTGACTAACCCTTGTTTCTATTAGCTGAATAAATGTTTATGACAATAAAGAGTGAAACTTGTCAAAAACTGATTTAAAGTCCTGCATAAATTGCTTCATGGATAAGGACCATGACTCAAGTAATGAAGTAGCAACCTCATTCTCTGTTTGCATCTGGGATACCTGTTCCTCCATGGCATCCAAAATACTCATCTCTTGAGTAACCGTCAAGGCATCCAGATTGAGATAGCACTTCTGAAGTATTTGCAGTCTTGGTAGTAGAACAAGTTGTAGTTCCTGCAAATCCTTGGTCTGGTTGTTGATCTCCAAATCAATTCTTGCAGCCTGAAGTTGAAACCGGTGAACGGTTTGCCCATAAGCGGTAAAGGAGTCATATGGGGCCTTGAAGGTGCTTATGAAAGTCTGGAAATTAGTTTGTAGTTTGTCTTTCTGGGCAAGCACATCATCACAGTATAGATGGGGTAGACATATCTTACTGAGCAACAATTTCCCCTCATCCATTGCATCTTTGATGTCCTTCTATGCCTTTTGCAGATCGGACCGAAGCTCATGTAACTTTTTCACCAAGACAGTGTTTAAAGCCTTTTGATGCTCCTTCTTGGCATGTGCTTCAGCAACCTCTTCCAGGCTTTGTACATGGTCCTCCACAACTATGCATAAGAGTTTCAGTTGGGCCAGAGAGGAATCGGTACTGGGGAGGTTGGTACCGGGTATCAAACCGGTAATAGTGTCCACTGTAGCTTGGATCACGTCTTGCTCCTTCTTCCTCCTTATCACCTCTAGGTGTTCTTGAGCAAGCTTAATGCTTTGTAGCAGCTCCGATTCATTAGCAGATTGGAGGTCAATGGGACTGGTAATGTCAGTCGATTTGGCTTGACTATCGGTTGCCTTTGGGGTCTCCAACTATGTGCTTTGTGCCGCTTCCTCCTTCTCTTTAGCTCTTAACTTAGCTTCTTCTGCCTTCTTTTGCTCCTCTGCTTCTTGCTTTCTTTTCTCTTCTTCCTTCTTCTTCTCTTCTTCTTTCCACTCCTTTTCTTCTTCATCCTTCTTCTTCTTCTCCTCTTCCTGCTTTTTCTTCTCCTCTTCCTACTTTTTCTTCTCCTCTTCCTGCTTCCTCTTCTCTTCTGCCTTTCTCGTCTCCTCTTCCTACTTCCTCTTCTCCTCTTCCTTTCTCTTTTCTTCTTCCTGTTGTTTCTCTTCTTCTTTCTTTTCTTCTTCCTTCTTCTTCTTCTTCTCTTCCTCTTGTTTCTTCTTCTCCTCTTCTAGTTTCCTCTTCTCCTCCTCTTCTCTATGGCAATGCGCCACTTGTTATCTAAAGAATTATACAAAGAATCAGGTGTCTCAGATTTAATTTCGGTGCAGATGATGCCAGTTCATTCTTTGTCTTTTTCCTCATTTGCCTAGTCTTCTTAGGCTGTTCTTCAGACATAGTGTCCTCTGAGTCTGGTGTGGTGTCTTTTGTCTTCCACTCTCTCTTAAAGACTTTGGTAGGTGCAGCTTTTGGTTTCTTCTTTGTTGGGGACCGCTTGGTCACTTTGGGACTTGTTGTGGTAACCAGTGCCGATACTGAAGGCACTACCTTTCCCTTCTTTACTGATGGTTCTTCAACTGGTGTAACCCTTTCCAAATAGGTGTCGGTTGTCTTTTCCTTTGGATCAAGGGGCGAGGCGAGTAGGGTAGAGGCATACCCATCTAGCATGTCATACATTACCTCATAGCCCATCGGTTCCACTTCTTCCTGTCTAGGCTGAACCGCCTCCATTATGCACTCATCAACTCCGATGGTGAAGTAGATGTCATCTTCATATTTCTTGACAATATCACCTGATATTCTCACTCTTTGGCTCATTTTGTGTCTAAACTCATCAAAGTATTTGTTCAGAACTTCTGGATAACCGGTTCCAATGGCTTGAAGGCTTTCCTTGATTTGCTTTGTAACCAGTTGGTCGACAGACCACTGAATATCTCCGACTCCTGGGAAGTAACCTTGGAAGTAGAAGAACAACCCAACCAATAGTTGTCCAGACTTAAATCTCAAGGCATTGTCCTGTTTAATCGACTTTAGGTTCAGCAGAAGTTGCCTTTGCATACAAGTGCATAAGTCAAATGATGCATCTTCCATGATCATCCGGTAGGCAGCATTTACCGCTGCAGCAGAGACAGAGTTGATTCTGCTGGCGTGGAACATCTGGTATCCTATCACCATAAACACATATTTAACCAGATCATCCTTGATGGAATTGACAGTCATTCCCCGTGAGTCGCTCACAGAACCGGTGAGCTTGGTCATTTTCGTCTTGCTGATCTTCCTTAGGGCTGACACTTCACCAACGTTACAGAAACTGGTGACGGCATGAATTTCTTCCGGTGTGATGTCATGCGTCCACTCTAAGTACATTTTATCACCGTGCACTCTGCTCAGAATGATGCGGATGTGATCATCTAAAAACTCTTCAAGGAAATAGACTACATTGTGAAGCTTCTTCTTTTCCAAGATGCTAAATTCTAGTTTATTCTTCTTGTCCTTCCCGCAGAACAAACTCAACTGAGAATGGATTACAAGAGATCCTAAGTCTTCAATTTTACAGTCAATGTAATCGGAAATACCTTCCTCCACTATAACACCAGCGGGTATCTGAGATAGGGCATTGTATTTTGCCTTCCGTTGAATAAAGTCTATTGGATCAACGGATGCACTAGGGCTAGAGTGTGATACGAAAGCCATGATAAACAGAGAGATTTTGAGAAATACCTTCGTAATTCAAATTTTAGGGCTTGCAATTTACACTTCGTCACTCACTCCTTCGGTTGCTGAAATACTGCTTTGTGCTCTACACTTGACTGATTAATATTTGTTTCTGTTTCTTCTTCAAGATTTTGAGAATTCTTCGAATCGCAATCCAAATCGTTTTTCGTCACTCAGTGCTTAAAAAAAAACTTCTTCGCTCGAGAACTGATAAGTGAAAAATGACTTGAAAAATCCTTTTAAACAAGTTCTCCACCTACCATAATAAATGCTCCACTATTAGGGCGTAAACCCTAATTTGCCTTTTACCATTTCCAGTCTTCTGCCAATTGACAGGTATCACTTACCGGTTAAGGTCTTTTACCAATTTAAACCGGGGGTTCAAGATATTTCACCATTTGCTCCCCCTAAGCTTTTTTGATGCTTAGTTTGCCGGTTCAATGACTTCCACATTAGGTGCAGAAACCGGTTCTTCTTGAATCACTTCTTCTGGCTTCTTCTTCCAGGTTTTCTTCATATTCGTTTGAACAGTTTCAACATCTATCTTTCCTTCCGGAGTTACCGGTATATCATCCGATATATTCTTTCTCGTTCTGCAGAATATTGTTGTATGACCCGGTTTGTTGCAATGATAGAAAATCATTCCAGGTGCTCTCCAAGGTCCATTGTTCATGTTTTCATTCTTCCTTCTGCATGTTGCAATAGTGTGACCATTACCATGACATATCAAACAGGTTGCTTTCCATCCAATTGCCGCTTGATAGCCACTGCTTCCTGACTGATAATTATAGGTATTCAACCAGTTTGGGTTTCGGTTCCCAAAGAGTTCAGAAAAAGCTCCTTTACTCCTTTGAGGATACTTTCCGGTGTTGTGCATGACAGACCTGCATTCAAATGCTCTATGCCCAAACTTGTTGCATGAATAACAATTACCATTGAATCTATTGGGTCTAGGCTTATTGTTTAGAAAATAAGAAAAGTTATTGTAAGCCTTACTTCTACATACATTAGCAGTGTGTCCTTCCTTGAGACAATTAAAGCAAATAGGTTTGAACTTTTGCTTACCTTTATCCTTTAGTGTCTGTTGTTTCTTTGATGCTCCATCTTTTGTTTCAGAGGTCTCACCTTCCTCATATTCGGAGAAACCAAGTCCATTGGTATTCTTACCCGGTTTAGCTGACTCAAGCTTCTGCTCTAGCTTGACAATGCTCTTATTGAATTTGGCAAGTATTTCCTTTGACTCAATAAGTTCTTTGGTGATAGCAACATTGGATTCCTTCAAGGTTGCATTCTCAAAAACAGTCACGTGTAGTTCACCTTGCATTTCTTCCTTTTCCATTTTATTTTCATGAAGATGAGTGTTAAGTGCACTAATCTCTTGCTTCATCTTGGAGATCTCATGATCTTTGTCTTTTACCAGATCTTCAGCTTTCCTCCGGTTCTCAAGTTCTTGACACATTCTGATAGTTAGTCCTTCATGTTCCCTTCTTAGGTTGGCATTGGACTCATTCATTTTTTCAACTTCTTGAACTAGGGCTTCCATGTCCGCTTCATCAGAAGAACCATTTTCAATTAGCTCCATCAGTTTTTCAGCATGCTCTCTTCTTTTTGTCTAAGAGGCCTTATATTTGACTTTAAGTTCATCATAGGCTCGCTCAGTCTGAGTGAGCCGATGAGTAAGTTCCCTCATAGTGTATTCCCCCATATCTCTTTCCAAGTGGTTAGACTTATAGAAAGGTTGGCTTTGATACCAATTGATGAATACTAAGAGGGGGGGGTGAATTAGTATACCAAAAATTACTGTACTCAAACACTTTATCAGTCTAGCAGTAAACCAGTATGATAGTTTAATTAACAAACCGGTTAACACAAATGCAAACCAAACAACAAGGCATTCACCCACAGAAGCACAATCACCATAACATAAGAGATTTTGACGTGGAAACCCAAATGGGAAAAACCATGGTGAGATGAAACTCACAAGTAACTATATGCAGAATAGTAACTAGACCAATTAAGGTCAAACCGGTTAAGGTCATACAATGTTCTTTACCAGAACAGATCCTGTTAGGAATCTCAATCTCTGTTAGGAGATAAGTCCAATTAAAGACTACCTTGCGAGAGGATTTTAGATCCACAGATGTGAATCACCTTGTTAGAGGATTTACAAAGTCTTTTCTGGGCCTACCCGGTTAAGGGTTTCTAACTTGTCAAAGATGTGAGTAATCAACAAGTGAATGATCTAGCAAATAGCACAGTTTGCTTGGTTAGATCCATGATAGCTTATTGCTAATGCATTTAAGCATTACTTCAGTCTTCAGTAAATCCACACTCTATTACAGTACACAAACTTGATTTTTCTATTAAGATTGCATATTCAAGAACTCATCAACCACTTCAAACCCTAACAGCTACACACACACATTGAAACCCTAGACATGACGTCCTTAAAAGGAATCTGATTGCATGTCGGTCCAATAAGATTACATTGCAAGTTCCTAGGTTCATTGTATCTAGACACATTTGGTAACATGGCACAAAATCATTGTCAAAGTGTCAGTGGATGGTAACTCATCACAAAGATATACCAGTTGGTAACTCATCACAGAGTATTACCAGTTTATACAACTTTACCGATTACCGGTTGGTAACTCAATGCCGGTTTGAAACAAATACTGGTTAAGCAGATTACTGGTTGACAGAAATGAAGACTGAGAAAATGATAACTGTCGCTTCTAGTTCCTTTGCTCTGTTCCGCTTGAGATCCTCGAACCGCTTGAGGTCCTCATGCCGCTTGAGATCCTCATGCCGCTTGAGATCGGTAAACACTTTCTGCAAGACACCGATAGTCTAAAGACTATAACATAATACCAGTTTGAAACAAATACCGGTTGAGCATAACTCATACATACAAAAAGTGATCTCATAGCAAGTGTGTGTCCATCAATGACAATCACAACATAATCATCAAAAATGCCAACGGAAAGGATCTCTACTTGGGGACTCCTAGAATGATTATGGTGCATTGAAAAATATCCCAAATATAGATGAAGCCACACATATTTTAGAAAATAGCTAGGGAAAATTTGTTAGGGAATGTCTCATATGTGTGGATTGTGGTGGATAAAATGAGTGGAAAAGGAAAAGATTATCATATCAAAACATTTAGGGAAATGAAAAAACTCATCTTAGAGGAGGCTTTATGTAGGAGAAAAATCATAAATGAAGAAGAAGACTATATTAGGTAGTGTGACTCTAAATCTATGAAATATGAAGTAAAGTTAGGTTATAAGTTACTAGAGGCTATTGGAAACAAAGAAACTAGCCAACATTTTTTGTTGGAATAAAAATTGTCTTCCTAAAGTTGGGTTGTTTGCATGGGAAACCATACAAAAGAGAATTCTAACTATAGAAAGACTAAGGAAGATGATATTCTCGGGCTATTCAAAAGCGTCATGTGTAAAAATGAAGAAACAGTTGGTCACTCATTACTAAATTGTCAATAGGTCATTGAATGTTGGTAATTATTATAGAAGAGAGTTAATTGGCACAGTCTCTAAGCACAAGATTTACTAAATCTTTTTAAAATTCATAGTTTTTTGTCCATAACAAGGCTATATTCTCTACAGTTTGGATAATTTATCCTTCAAGCATTGTATGGGATATATGGAAGGAAAGGAATAGGAGGATATTTCATGAAAAATAAATTTCAATTGGATGTTTCAAAACAAAACTAAATAAGTGTAATAAAAGGAGTGTTTAATAACAATATTATAAATTGAAGCATGAAACATATGGCTTTTGTCTCATGGGATAATGATTTTATGACAAATATTTGGGCTTGAGATCCTCCCTTCATGGAGATAATCAATTTCATACCTCACAAAATCCAAGGAAAGATATAAGATGAGTTGCCCTCTTAGTAGGATAGAGAAAACTAAACTACGACGGGGCATATAGGGGCAACTTGAGTATCTTTAGGGCTAGCTATATTTTTACAAATCATGAAGTACATTTGATTGACACCACATTAAAGAGCTACTAATAGGCTTACAAATAAGCTCCCACATTGGTATAAAAAATATATAGATAGAAGGTGACATCCACATCATCATAAATGCAATAAGGAAAAATGCAACTCGTAACTAAAAAATCAATATAATTCTAAAACAAATTTTGCCCTTGCTTGATAACCTTGACACCTACACTTTTGGACATGTTTATAGAGAGTAAAACTATCACGAAAATGTGTTAGTTAACTATACCATTGATTGTTTCAAATGTGAAGTTGATGGTATGTTAGTATGGTTATCATTGATGTCAATATATTGATTCTATGATTCATTGATTGGTTTGTGCTCCGCATTTCTGATAAGTTACAACTGTTGTCATGAGATTTTGGTATGTTGTTGGAAGTTGCCTTGGGATTTCATGCTTATGATTTTGTGCTCCAGAAGTTGTGCTCCAGAGATTTTGGATTTGTGCTACTAATGTCTTTATCTTTGATATTCTAATTTGGAATGTAATGATGAGCTCTGAAGTCCTGGTTGTTGATATGTTCATTCTGAGTCTAATTGACCTTGAATGATTCTATTTTTGCTCTAGCATTTGTGGTGTATGGATAACATGTTGTGCATTGTGGTGTGGTCCACTTCTCATTCCTTTCCACCGCGAGAATGTTTAGTGTACACCTATTTCAATTTCTATTTCAATGAATTATTTTTTTGGCTGACTTGGAGAGATTCTTAATTCAAAATATCAGTATAAATAGAAGTTTATTATAATGTGAAAGATGAATGGAAAGAAGTATGTGGATTGAAAAGGAAGATTTATTTTTATGCAAATGTTTGCAAGGTTGTGTAAAGTTGTGGTTGAACAGGGAGATTGTGTGTTGTTGTTGTTTGGTACTAGAGGCAGAGAGCCAAAGGTTTCTTTCGATGTTGCAGCGTTGTGGTAGTTGTGCTTCAATGATGGATTCTTTATTTTTCTTTCTTCTTCTTCCAAGTAGTGAGCCCTTCTTTTTCAAGCACTTGTAGCTGAGCAGTGAACCCACCTACAGTAAGCATTCTAGCAGTGAGTCATCCTTTGTAAAGATCACCTTAATCGATGTCACCCTAGTAGGTGTTTCATAATTGAGAATTAGCATTCTCCATGATTCTTCCCTCCTTGGGTTTTTCACGAATATCTGGTGTTCTTGTGTATGTTTTATGTGTGTGCTCTTTCATGCTTATATATGCTTATGGTTAAATAGTCATAAGTTTATTTCTCAGATTTGTTTCTATGGAAAAAAGTAAAAGATTTCAATTGGTACAACTAATTCACCCCCCCCCCTCTCAATTGTCTAGGATATTCAAAAATTGGTATCAGAGCTTTGGTTCCTAGAAAGTGAGACTAACCACTTGAGGAAGATCCGATGGCACATAAATTGACTATTCCTACCTTTGAAGGATCTGACTATAGTTTCCGGAGAGTGAAGATGAGAGGATACTTGATTTCTCTAAGTTACAAGACAAAAATCTATGGAGACAAAGTATGTGATGTCGACAAATGGTCCTACTACCTTGGATGAGATTGAAACCTATGAAGAGAATGAACAAGCAAGGTTATATGCTATATTTAGTGCCCTATCTAAAACTGAATTGGTGAAGGTTGTTGCATTGGATACTGCTTATAAAGTTTGGGAAAGATTGAAAAACATCTAAGAATGGAATGACAAAGTTAAGCTAGCTAAGATGCAAATTGATAAAGGCGGATATGAGAACTTGAAGATGGAAGAAGGTGAAGACATAATGAGTTATTTTTAGAAGGTTGATAGTGCAGTGAATGAAATCAAAGATCTTGGCGGTACCTTGGATGATAAGGATGTGATAGAGAAGATCATGAGGAATTTACCCAAATGTTACAATTATAAGATTTCATCTATTGAAGAAACTTATGATCTGTCCAAATTCACCAGAGAAAAAATGTATGGCACCTTGACTACATTTGAGATGAGGAAGTTTGGTAAAGACAAAGCAATAACTAAGACAACATTTAAAGCATCAAAAGCTTTGAATCAAGATTTAGATGATGAGATCCTGGATGAGATGGAAGCTAACTTTGTGAGAAAGTTGAAGAGAGGAACCAACAAGTATAAAGGTATGTTACCTTTGAAGTGTTTTAAGTGGAGAAAAATTGGTCATTATGCATCTAGATGTCTAGAGAGAGGAACAAAACAAAATTTTAAGGAAGACAAACGAAAGTTCAATAAGAAAGCCTACTATGTTAAAGATGGTGCTAGTATTTTGGATGATAAGTCAAATTATGAATATGGTGATTGTTTGTTCTTGGTTGAAAAAGATGAATCTAAACCTATCAATAATAAGGAGATGTCTAAGGTAGTTGAAACTATTGCATCAATATTTCATGTTAAAAGAGATAGAAATGAATGATTGATTGATAGTGGATGTTCAAATCATATGACCGGTGACAAAAGTAAGTTTGTAAAAATTGAAAGGTATGATGGTGATTCCATTAGATTTGGAGATGATCAAATTACTCAAATTGTTGGAATATGTTCTATTACTTTTGATGGGAAGTATAACACTAACAATGTATACTATGTGAAAGGATTACATCATAATCTCTTAAGTGTTGGAAAGATGTGCAAATAGTGATAACTTTAAGAAACCCCCTCTCAAAAAATTGTATAAAATCTTGGTGAATATTTTTTATTTTTTAATAAAAAAATGAAAATTTATTGGCGAATCTTTCCTTTTTATAAAGAAAAATATTAATTGGCAATTATTTTTATATCAATTTTTTTTATAGAAATATTGGTGAATCTTGGAAAATAATAAGAGTATGCATTAATTACTATTGCAAATCCTTTCATTTAAAAAAATAGTTTTTTATAGAAAAGTAGAGGCCTAAAGGTGTAAATCATTAATGAGTTTAAGGGGTAGACTCTACTTTATTTAGTTTCCATCATTAATTTAAAATAATCTAATAGCCCTCTTTGTATTTTGTGAGATAAAATGTACCAACAATTTGTAATACTCATAGTGCCAAAAGTTGCTTTTAGACCATTGATTTTCATTGAGGTCAACAATTCAAAAGCAATTTCAACTTTCATGAGCATTACAACTTGTAGGTAAAATTTACCTCATGGAATACAATGAAGGCCATTAGATTATATTTTAAATCAATGGTGGCAACTAAAGATTATTGATATAACCCTAAAGTAACTAATAATTATGAGATATTATTGGCAAATTAATTTAGATTTCCACAATAAATTATAAAATTTTGGTGAATCTGATCCAATCATGTATTGAATATCGTGACAAATCTTTGAGTTTAAAAAAGTAATAAAATAAATTCTCTAGAAATTTAAATAACACCAAAATAAAAATTTGTAAAAGTGTGGCGATTCAGGTCACATTAAAAGTTGAACTTATTAGCCAAATTTTGATTCCCGATTTTCAAAAAATAGCCAATTGACGAATATTAGCCACTAAAAAAATCATTGTGCGGAAATGGTTATAACATTATTTTTAGGATGGTGGTTGTGAGATCTGGAAGAGATTCAGAACTATTATTGCTACAGGAAAGATGACAAATGAAAACATGTATCAATTGGAAATTGCTACATAACATTGCTTATTATCTCAGATCAATGAAAGTTGGCTATGGCATCAAAGGATGTGTCACATCAATTTCGACAATGTGAAGATTAGTTTGACAAGAGTTGTGAGAGATTTACTGAGACTGACTAAACTAGATTACAATGTTTGCAAAGAATGTCAAGGGAGAAAACAGGAAAATGAAACATTCAGAGGAAAGGAACAATCTTCTACCAGATTGTTGGATTTGGTACGCATAGACTTATGCAGTCTGACTAGAACAAGGAGTTTACAAGGTGAGAGGTACATCATTCTCTTAATTGATGATCATTCTAGATTGACTTGTATTGCATTTATAAGAGAAAAGTTAGAGGCATTAGAAAAGTTTAGGGCCAAAGCACAAAGGTGTGTCACACCTGGGGCCAACTCGGGCATGTTCGGCCGAAAAGTCCGACTGGACTCCTTGGGCGTCGTGTAGCGCCCACGTGGCACCGTGTGGTCTCTTTTGTTTGGTCGAACTTAGTTTGGCTGAACAAAAGTCTTTATCAACCCAAAATTCAACCAACCCCCCTCATTTGCATTGTGAGCTGCTTGGGAGTTCGGACGAACACAAGAAGAGCTTAACTTCAGCCCCCTTCTTGCCAAGTAGGTTTTTTTTTTGTTTTTGTTTTTGTTTTGTAGTTATAATTTAAAAAATTTATTTATTTATTGTTTTAAAAAATATATATTTGTAGATATTGTAATACCCTAAAAATGGTCATCTAAACCATGGGCCCCTAATCTCGACAACATCACCAAGGTCCTAACCAAAGGCATTTAAATAAATCTTGAGCACACAATTAATTCTTTAATCATCAAATGTCAAATGGCAAATTAATAACTCAATATTAATTAAATATTTATTTAATTAATTAAATCATTCCAGCTAAATCATTTTAAACAATTATCTTATTTATTTTATTAAATATCCTAGCATATTTAATTAAATAAATCAATTTGCCATCAAATCTTCAAAAAAGGAAATAAATCAAAAAAAGAATTAATTGACCAAGAAAGAATTAAAATTTGAGAAAAGAAATCAATTGGAGATAATCTTTAAAAACAAATTAAAAATTGATAAATAATCTCAGAGAAAGCAATTAAAACAATTAAATATTAAAATTGAATGAAATAGAGAATAAATCAATTTTTTCTTGATTTTATCTTAATTTTAGTTCAATTTCCTTTAAAACTGAGAAAAGCATCCAATCACATCAATTCACCTGGATTGTGCTTCCTCTTGGAAAATCTTGACCCCTCATCATCATTTGATCTCAGCCTTTGGTTTCTTTCTAAATTTTCTATAAATTCAGGCTCTCATCTCTCATTAAAAAAATCCTGGAGAATATATTGTTATTATGTCATTTTTGCTCTAGGTTCATTGAGATATTGCATATTATTTATTTCATATTGTTTAAATCACTTAGCTCATTCATTGCTTAAATCATGTTAGATTAATCTTGCATTCATCTAGCTTAAATCCATGCTCATATAGATAAAAATCCTTCGTTTAGGTGTTGTCTAGTCACTGGATAGCTTAGCAATCTGAGAGCAATCTAAACTCGCATCTACTAGAAGGCAATGGGTCGATTTGTTATGGTTTTATTATTCATTGATTATATCTGTCTAACCATGCATGTAATGACTTAATTGAAGTGTTGTGTATTCCAGATACAGATACAGGTCCACTTTTCACACTCATTTTTTGGCACCCACCATGGGGCAGGAAACTACTTTTTCGGCCTCAAAATCATTCTTTTTATCCTGCAGGTTTCGTCTATACGGTCTCTGCGAAATATTGTACGAGCAGTTTCACTTCATCGTATGACATTATATTGAAGCCTGTAGTTTATCATACGACACAATATTATATCCTATAAATTGTCGTACGAATCAGAATATAAATTTGTACGACATATTGTTTCTGTTATCCTCTGTCATTCAGTGTTAATTTATGACTCGTACGATAAAAGTTTATTGTCGTTCCATTTTATGAGAATTGTCATACGATTCGATTTTCTGTTAGATTAAAAGCAAGTTTCACTTTTCGGGGTTTTTCTTGAATTAAATTTTGATTACGCTAACGCTAACCCTGAATTGTCTTCTGTCTGCTTGGTATTTTCACAGCCTAACCAGTTTCTTGCAGGACGCTTGTCAAAGAATTTATCAATCAAATATACGCCTGTCAAAGAATAAAAACAATATGACTACTGATGCGTTGTTTTTGCAGGTTGCCTAAAGAGAGATCAATCAAACATCGTGTATTCTTTTATTTTTTTTAAGGCACCTAACTTGCTATCTGGTTAATGAACAAATCTGTCTTTTGTGTTTTTAGAAAATTCTAAGAGGTAGGAGAGTATGCTCTTGTCTTTTTAAGACAATCAGAAATCTAGACCCTTGAGGCTTTTTCTTTGTTTGAGATTTGTACATCTTTAGCAAGCCTGCCCTCCCGAGGGGTTGAAAAACTCTTAAAGTCGTTACGGCTAGTGTGAGGGGAACAACTTAAGTGGGAACGGCTAAATGCCAAGTAATCCAACCCACTATAAAATAAACGTGATTTGATGAAAATCAAGTCAACGGTAGTGCTCGGGAATAGCTCTCCTTAGTACCTTCGGGTATATTGAACCTTGGTTTTCAAGGCTGGGAGACCTTTTAATTGAGTTTATACCTCGATGCGCCAAATGGAACCCTTACTAGATACAATTAAAAGTAGAAGCTACCCGATTCACCTCTAAAACGTTGATAATCTTTGTGCAAGAGAGATAGTAACTCTCCCAAGACACTTGCCATATCATGCCCCCATTAGCATTTGAAGTCAGCTAATACGGCGTTGAGAATCCATTGCGTGAGATTTAGCGGCCGTATTTTGATTAGCTATTGGGTGTGTACCTAAGTCAGCAAGCAAAGTTTTTCTTCTCTAAGCCAACTTCCATAAGGTTTGCATGTTGTGACTAGAGTTACTATTCATACTGCGTGTTTTCTGTGTTTTCATCCCTGAAACTAAAACTGGAATACTAAAACTGGAGAAAACAAATCAAACAAATCAACAACTCAGTGATAAACTATCTGTGTCGAAGCTAGTCTATCCTGGTCAGAAATCAGTCCACCTCAGAATTGGTCATACTCAGTTGTCATACTCAACAATCGAATTCTTATCTCTATCCTGTTAACAGTCGTACGAGCCTGATCATTTGTCATCCTACACAATATCCTGTGTCATACGAGTCTGCTAATTTGATGTCTAAAGCTCAATCCTCTACCATACGAGACCCAATAATCTATCGTTTAAGCTAAATCTTGTGTCGTACGAAATAGAATTGCATTGAATCTTTTGTCATTCGGGGCCTACCCATTTGTCGTACGGTACTAGGCAGCAAATCGTACGAAACATAACTGTTGTCGTCCTTAAACTGTTATACTGTCATATGGTCTCAAAAATTCTGTCGTACGGGTCTCTGATTTTGCTAGTCCAGAACAGTCAAACCTGTCTAAAACAGTTTACAGCAAGCCTAAAACTAGTTATCATCCTCTGGAGCATAAACAACCTTGATAGTGTACCTCTGCCATTGTGTTGCACGATTTTGTCGATCATCTTTAAGTTAGTTCAAACAAATATCTTATCAAACCTAAGTCAACTTAGATAACGTCTTACACAGGATAGATCATTCTTGAAACAAGACCAGATCTTAGTTACTTCACTCAATCACTACGTTAAAACGAACTACTAGCTACAATTTGATCTTGACTTCTACAACACATCTAGCTCTTGGTCCCGTTGGTTGTAAATGCATGTTCAAACCATAAGCTCTTCTAAATTTTTTGACAAAAGTAAGAATCTCATGGCTACCTTAGCTCACATTCCCATGGATACCTTGGCTCAAATGCTTCAAGATATCAAGAAAGAAATATATGACATGGAAATCCAACAAAATAAATCAATGACTCCATTTGAAAAACAAATGCATGATATCAAGAGTGAGAAACTTCAAGGAATGCTAAAACAATTATATGATTTGACAATTAAATACCAACAAATAATTGATGACCAAAAGCCAAATCTCATACAAGATCACAAAACACCTTCACCAAGACAAAAAGACATATATTCCCTAGATAGAAAGTTTACACCTTTGGGGCAATCTATTGAGTCGGCTTTGGAAGAGCTTCTTAAGAACAATCTTATCATAATGCCTAAAAAGACCACATGGGGATGTGCAGTTTTGAGTAGTTACTATGTATATCATAGGCATAACAAACATAAGACTTCAATGTGTATGTAATTAAAACATAAGATTCAAGATCTCCTTGATGATGGTGTCATTGAAATTGAAGATCCTAATGACTCACTTAAAGAAAAAGAAGGAACTACTTCTAAGCATGATTAAAATCATGAACCTATATCTAGCAAGGCTCCATATGTGGCCTCCATCCCTTCCATGATGCCTTCATCTCCTAAAACATCTCAACAACAATCCATACCATCTCCTTCAAATAGTGAAACTTCCCATGTTTACCTTCAAGGGCTATCTCCTATGGAAATCCAAGTTATTGGAAATATTGATACAAGATCCTATAAAGATTTAAAAATCCTAGATCCTATGCCATCATGCACTCCAATTCCAAATGTACCCACTCTAGAGAGTCCCACTCAAAATGCTTCCCCATCATACCAAAATATGAACACCTTCCAAGAATCCTCCATGCATATCAAAAACACTACCTCTTCCTTAGAAATGGCTTCATGTCAAGAGGATAATATAAAAAATGAAGAAACAAGTCCTATCATAAATCAAGATCAAGACACCAAAACTCCTCAATCCCATCTAATTATTGAAAAAGATCCTATTTCACTAGAATCCCATGATGATCCCCTTATACCTTTTCATTTCTTCCAAGATGACCCCCTTCCATCTCAAGAGTGAACCATCCTTCCAAATCCCATTCCTAGTCTACTTCCTAAGCAAGATCATGATGCCTCTTCCACCTTTTCAAACGATCCTATTCAAAATGAAGAGTCAAACACCCTTCCTACTCTATCCAATGGTCCTCTTCCATGTCAAGATCAAAGTATCCCTTCATCTCCTTGTCATAATCCTCCATGTTCACTTCATGAGCCTATCATTCCCTACATTCCACCTCCACCTCATAATGGACTTGCGCCTTCTTTCCAAAGCAAAGTGTATCCTACAAGCCAAAATATTTATAAAGGCAAAGGGGTAGATCACCACAAGAAAGAACCCCTCCATATTAAAGAAAATGCTAAAGGTCATGGCCTCAGGGACATTTCTCAACATGTTGGTATCTCTCATAAATCCTACATTTCTCCAGTTAAATCCAAATATCCGCTTTCCCCATCATCGCTTCCATCCATTCTAGGTCCCTATATCCCTCCATCCCTTATGCAGGATCAACAAAGGCACACATATTTGAGTACCTTCCATCCATATAAAATACCTCCCTATCATTCCCATCTATCCACGCATCTCCCTCCAAGCAATTTGGATGCCAAGCATAAAAGTCATAAGTCAAGTAATCCACATGTATTCAAGGATCAACATGTCCCATCTAATCGACATGTCAAAACAAAGCAAAATATGATCTAAAAAGAAAAAGAAAAATACAAAATGCCACAAAGGCCCACAAAGAAAGAAGAAAAGTCAAAAGTTATATGGGTTCCTAAAGCACTTGTACAAGCAATGCGCTCTAAGGAACTACAAAAGCATGAAAAATCAAAAACCATGTGGATCCCTAAGCGGTTGCTTGAAGCACAACAGTCTAAAGAAAAATCAAAATTGGCATCCAAAATTGTTGTTCCTCCATCCAAACCTTCTGATTCTATCCTCCATCACCTCCTTCATCCATTTTGGTTTCTTATGCCCCAAAATTTGTAACCTTTCCTCCATCCAAATCTCAAAATTTGAGATTCACTTCTCTTCCATATGTCCACCATCCCTCAAGGTGTGTGCCAATGTTGATCTTTCCAGCATTTCCATCTAGCCATACACAATTCTCCCAACATCCCATCCATTATCCAACACCTCTTTTTCACCCTTCCATCCCTCTTATCCAATCCGTTGCATAAATCCTTGCCCTAGTTTTATTTCATTATCTTGCCAACATCTTTGAGCATACCTTCATAGCCATGGTCTATTGCAACTCATATTCTAAGGGTACCGTCCAAAGCAGCGAGATGTTGGGGTCCTTCTTCAATCCCCTATCATGCCTCCAATATCTTTTAAAAATAAAAGAAAAGAAAAGAAAAAAAATGATGAAAAAGTGAAAAAAAAGAAAGAGAAATAATTTCGTCCACGAGTGAAAACCACTTCCTGTGGCGCCTTGGGCAAGTACCATGATGAAAACCTGGCAAATAGGTGTCATGTGTAATCCATTATCCTTTTGCACTTTACACTAGGGGCAAGTTTCATCCATTTACATCCATCTATTATCCTTCATCCTCCATTATCCCTCATTCGCTCTATCTACATTCATATCCCTTTTCCACCTTTGATCTTGACAAGGTTAAGGATCTTTGTAGGCTTCATGTGTCCTATCTATTACACTTGATCTAGAACCTTTAGCTCCTATCTATTGCTCGCTTACATCCTTCATTACTCCCTTTTGATCTTGCTTATCATATCTACCTCCTATCCAAATCTATCCCTTTATCTTGATCAACAATATGGACAAAATGCAAAAACATGTTTTCCACAAACCTCTTGACATGGCCACTTCTTTGGACCATATGGCTTCGTTATGCTATATCCTTGCTTCTATGCACTATATCCTTGCTTTACATCGCTAAAATCTTTGCTTTACATCACTAAAATCCTTGGTTTATATTGCTATATCTAGACCCTGTGCTTGGATTAACGTTGTGAGATAGTCCTTGAAAGCATCCACCATCATTCACTTATCCATTCATGTACTCAAAATCCCTTTTGCCTTGCTAGACACTGGGATCAAACATCAAAATCCTAAAAAAAAAATCATAAAAAGTCCTGAACAAAAATTCTAAAAATCAGAAAAACTCCTAAAGAAATCCTAAAAATCAGAAAAAGTCCTGAAAAAATCCTAAAAATCAGAAAATGTCCTAAAGACATTCAAAAAAAAAGGAAAAAAGAGAGAAAATGCCTTGGTGAAAACCTGGTAAACAGGCACCTTGAAAAAAAAATAAAAATGAATCTCTACCAAGCAGGTGAAAACCTAGCAAGCAGGCGCCTCTTGTACTCAAGCGCTCCATCTATCAACGCAACATTGACATTCTCGCTTTCATGCAATTCTTTGATTTCATTTGTACATAAATTTTAGTCACTTTTGTGACATCCTTGTTCTTTTAAAACCCTTATGGGTTGAAACCAATCACTGACCTAGTCTTAGGGTAATCGACTAATCAATTTACATGTCCTAAGCAGTATCAACCAAGTCAACCTTACGTCAGTGAAACCTAGTCGTCCACTCCGAGTCATTTACCTGTCTCCTGACTACTGAAGAGTTTTATCACTAAGTTAACAAGCAAAACAACATAACGGAAAACAATCACTAAACAGTTTGAGCTATGAATGAAAAAAAAAATTATGTGTTGTCTTTTATATTGGTTTTCGATTATTATCCCTCTGAGTAACTCAAAGAAGTCTATCTTGACTAAGAGGAGGAAGGATTGGGGGCATAATATATTCTTTTTTTTCTGCTTGAAGGAATGATCCTAATGATCTAGAAACATCTAAATTAGTTGGTTGTCTATGATAAGAGCCTTCACATCAAGGTGAAATCGCCTCACATACCTCAACTCCGCTTATTTGAATGCTACAGGGAGGTTCCCATAATTTCTTTATCTGTTTTGAGGGAATTTCTTTATTGTGCAATCCAGGTCCCTGCGAAATCTGTCCAAGGATATGAATGAAAAAAGGGTCATTGCGGACAAGATAATTAATATTGCACATGAAAAGCAAGGAACTCTAATCTGCCTACTATAATTGTAAAACACTCAATGATGAAAATTAAGCTTCTCAAAGTCCAGTGACTAGGTTTAGGATTGCATCTCATTTTGCATTTTATTCTGCATCTTGTGAATTTAGAGTGATTTTGGTATGGTAACAAAGATCTCCTTATTTTCTAAATGAGCGCTGGAAGCTTCATCATTTCTTCGCTAAGTGGTCTCTTCCTCATCAATTCTCCAATAGAGTACTTGTGTATTGAGATGTTTAGGTGCATACATGAGCATCTTATATATATCCATACATTTCATTTTATACTCATCTGCATTCATCTTATCGCATAGAAAAATGAAAAAATTGCATTACTCATTGCTCATTCACATTCATTTATTTGCATATAAAAAGAAACAAAAATAAACACCCATATTCCATTTGCATTCATTCATCTATACTGAAAAGATATGCATATATATAGAATAAAGCATATAGAACAACATCTCATAATCAATCAACACAAGTACGATGAAATCAAATCAAGAACTCATAAATCGGCTGTCCTGAGTCCATTTTCGGGATCGAAATCAAAATCTGACGTCAATTCTCCCATCGAAATTTCACGACATGGACCACTTAGTGCTTTTCATCAAAGGCTCATTCTCTCTTCTAATTGCACTCAATTTCTCGTGAATCAATGCTGAATCTCAACTTAATTTCTACAAATCAACTTTGCGCTCAATTTCTTATCAATCAACGCAAAATTTTCAAAAATTTCTCTGAATCATTTGTGCTCAAAACAACTTATCATCGCTAAAAATTGCCTATAACCATTATGTACCCTCGCTATCTTTCGATTTCGCTATCTTGATCAATCAAGTTCACATACACACATACACACATACACAGACACATACATAAACATATACACATACACATACATAGATATACATTCACACACACACACATACACGCATACACACCCATACATGCACAATACATACACACACATACATACACATGTATACATGCACTCACACATGCACACATACGTACATACACACATACATGCACACATGAACGAACACATACATACACACATACATTACACATATACACACACATACATACATATATATACATACATACATATATACACATGTACACATAGATGCACATACACACACATACACATAGATACATACACATACATAAATACACACACATACACATAGATACATACACATACATACATACACACACATACACATAGATGCATATGCAAACAACACACACACACACACACACACATACAAAAACAAATTAAAAATTGATAAATAATCTCAAAGAAAGCAATTAAAACAATTAAATATTAAAATTGAATGAAATAGAGAATAAATCAGTTTTTTCTTGATTTTATCTTAATTTTAGTTCAATTTCCTTTAAAACTGAGAAAAGCATCCAATCACATCAATTCACCTGGATTGTGCTTCCTCTTGAAAAATCTTGACCGCTCATCATCATTTGATCTCAACCTTTGGTTTCTTTCTGAATTTTCTATATATCCAAGCTCTCATCTCTCATTAAAAAAATCTTGGAGAATATATTGTTATTATGCCATTTTTGCTCTAGGTTGATTGAGAATTTGCATTGAGATATTGCATATTATTTATTTCATATTGTTTAAATCACTTAGCTCATTTATTCCTTAAATCATGTTAGATTAATCTTGCATTCATCTAGCTTAAATCCATGCTCATATAGATAAAAATCCTTTGTTTAGGTGTTGTCTAGTCACTGGATAGCTTAGCAATCTGAGAGCAATCTAAACTCGCATCGACTAGAAGGCAATGGGTCGATTTGTTATTGTTTTATTATTCATTGATTATATCTGTCTAACCATGCATGTAATGACTTAATTGAAGTGTTGTGTATTCCAGATACAGATACAAGTCCACTTTTCACACACACAGATATAATTTAAAATATTAATTTATTTATTATTTTTATTTTTTTGTTAGTGTAATTATAATTAAATAAAAATTATTGTTTTTAGTTTTTTTGTAGTTATAATTAAAAATTTAATTTATTTAGTTTTAAAACATTAGGAAAATTAAACTTACCGAAATTTAAAAACATACACACCGAAATCAAACTTACCAAAATTAAACATACACACATACCCTAGAAACCCTAAACATAAACACATACACACATATGCACATATGCCCATACACACACACACACCCATACACACATATGCATGCACCCATAAACCCTAAACCCTACACACATACGCACACCCTACACCCTAAACCATACACACACGTGCACCCATACACACATACACATGCATGCATACGTACATGTATGTGTATGTGTATGTGTATGTGTATATGTATGTGTATGTGTACGCACATACACCCATACACACATACAAATGCACCCATAAACCCTAAACCCTACACACACATGTACACCCATACACCCATACACACATACACACACCCTACACCCTAAACCATACACACACATGCACCCATACACACACATGCATACACACCCATACACCCATGCACATATACACATGCATGTGTGTGTATGTGTATGTGTATGTGTATGTGTATGTGTATGTGTATGTGTATGTGTATGTGTACATGTCTATGCATGTATGTATGTATGTATTTAATTTTAATGTTGTTTTAAATTGAATATTTGAAAATAGTGTGTATGTTGCTTTAATTTTAATGTGTATTTGAATTATTTAAAAATAGTTAAATTGAATAATTAATATTTACTTTTATTACAGATGTACAGAGATTTTTCCACAAGGATGATCATATGTCAGATGGTAGTGTTCACCCCGAGGGTGCCGACCACACATCTGGACAATCTGGTCCAATGCCCTCTACTGATTCACAACGTAGGTCTCGGCTTTATGTTGAGACCATTCTTTCCTTGCAAAGGTCCATAGACACCCTTGATACCACCATACTTGCCGCCCCTACCCATCCTACTAAAGAAATGGCAAAGGCTATTAGGGATCAGCTACTTTCCATGATTGAGACCATTAGGACATACAATCCTTATGTTGAGATCTCTACTGATTCCTTCTATGCATCTCTTTCTAGGAGTGTGACTGGCACGGTGAAATGGGACACCGTGAATAGGAGTGTTTCTATTACACAGGTCCATACCATGTTCCCTGACTATCAAACACATACAAGGAGGATTAGGGGTTATTTAGTCACCAGATACATTGATTCGATGGTGGCCCCTTTCATTTATCCTAGATGGTTGGCAGCTCATGGTAGGTGGCCACAGAAGGATGAGTTGCCACTCTATTTCTGCAAACAATTGTTTGCAGAATTTCATATGGCCCTGGATTTGGATTATACTAGTATACCAGGCAATGCAAGACAAGGTAGGGGGAGGCTTTGTGATAGGTACAGACGACCAGAGGCATCAGTGCTTGTTAATAAATTAGCATTAGTTGGTCCAAACCTTTTGGTTCTACCAAAACGTTTGGAGTTAGCACAGGCAGCCGATGCAACAATAAATGATACTAGATGAGATATTTACTCCAGCATCGAATAGATTTCCACACAGGTCAGTCAAATTACATCTGATCGTATTGGGAGATATCTATTATGGTCCCAGACTACCATTCTGCGGGATACAGAGGTGATGTCCAGCAGTGGCACCAATCCTTATGCCCATTTGGACATACCATCTCCTGTTGATGTCATTCGATTAATAGAGGTTGATCGTTTATAGCCGATGAGTGCATTGTTGTCTAGTGACCTATTGGATGCATATACATCTCTTGTGATGGTTCTTAGGATCCCACTCGAGGATGCATCGAGAGAGGTGAGACACCTTATACACGGAGATGCTGGTGGTGGAGCGTGTCAAGGTGATATGGGGAGAGATGAGGGAGTTCCAGTGTACCCTACAGCTCCTCCACCACATACTCATGTTGATCCTACACCTCCTCAGCCTACACCATTTGATCCGACACCTAGGCCCATACAACCTACACCACTGCAGCCTGTGACTTTCACACCTCCTGTTGGAGCTCATGGTGGCTTTACCAGTCTTCTTCCTCACGGTTTAGAGGATGCAGCGCTGGATCTAAATGTTGACGAGGTGTCCTTCCATACATCTAAGATCAGCAGGACTGGGAGAGCCTTGGAGTCTCGTGAGGTATACATTATTTTATCTGTAAGGTCATATCATTTATTTGATTTTAAATAGTGGATTTCAACTTTGAAACTGTTAACACATTTTGAATTTGGGATTATTTACAGCGTGGTGCTCCATTGGATATGTTAGGAGCTTATTTACATGCACATTTGAGTTCTTCATCTCAGACACCTGTGGCCCATGCACACTCTACTCATTCATCAAGTGGATCACGTCAGGTAAAATTTGCACATGTGCTTATGTTGAAGTAAAATTTCCATACAAGTAATAGTTAGATAATAATTTCATTTGTTTATATATATATACGTGTGCTAAATGTGTACATGTACTTTCTTGTGCAGGGAGAGCATTCAGATCATGGATCAATGGAGGGCCCACCGAGCTAGTTTAGGGACCACTGATCATTGTTTGATGATATTATATGTAGCTCATGCATGTAATCTTTTTTATACTTATATGTATCTGACACTTGTTTGACGATATTATATGTATTTGACACTTGTTTGATGATATTTTTATACATATATTTGTTTATGTACCTGACACTTGTTTGATGAGATTTCTTGTTTGTTATTTACACGTGTCTATGAGCTCATATAATTATGTTTTTATAATTAGTTCAAGTTACATATATAGAATTGATCATGTTATTGTAGATGATAAATCTTGATATTTGTTAGTTGAGTTACATTAATTATTGATTTGATTTAGTTACTTGAATAAATTAATTAAATCAATTAATCGATTAATTAGTTAGTTGAATTACATTAATTATTGATTTGATTTAGTTACTTGAATTAATTAATTAAATCAATTAATTAACTCTATTCAAATCAATTAATCCACTCAATTAATCAACTCAATTCAAATCATTTAATCCACTTAATTAATCAACTCAATTCAAATCAATTAATCAACTCAATTCAAATCAATTAATCCACTCAATTAATCAACTCAATTCAAATCATTTAATCAACTCAATTCAAATCAATTAATCCGCTCAATTAATCAACTCAATTCAAATCATTTAATCCACTTAATTAATCAACTCAATTCTTGAAATCAATTAATCAACTCAATTCAAATCAATTAATCCACTGAGACAAATTAAATGAAAGTGTACAAATTAACTCAAATGTATTTATGTATACATGTATGTATATGTATAGCAATCTAAAAAATAGCTTGAATGTGCATATGTACTTATGTACGATGATCCAAAAAAATGCTTGAATGTACATACGTACATATGTATGACGAACCAAAAAATAGCTCAAAAAAATGTGTGCGTTCACTTGTTCTAGAATAAATCAAGTGAGCTCATGGTACATAAAATCTGGATCCTCTTTGTCTTTTACTATCTCTGTTATCCTTTCATGATCTTCGATAAGCAACCTCCACTTTTGGGGGCCACGACCTCTTTTTTGTAAAGTTTCAAATTGTAGTCTTGTTGCTATAACTAAGTGACTATAATGAAAAACTTTTTGGTCGAGCATGTATTCAATAAATGTAACACTATTGTTATCTATCTTCGTTTGTTGATAATAAATACCTTCAACAATAACTAATCCAATGGGGTATTGTTGCCCATCACCATCTTCCACTAATTCTAACAATTTACTTTTTCGTCTTGTGCATCGTAGTAGGTAATAGTCAACCCCTTTTGCATTGTCAGAATCTGCAACCACAACAAAAATATCACTTGTACGCCAAAAATTACAAACAATTAAATTATAAAGTGTATGGCTGAATGTATAGACATGAATTTGAATTAAATTAAAATTTAAAACGTACCTGGCACAACTAAATCAGAAACACGTTTGTAATCTACTGAATATAGAGGATCATGAATATCTACAATGTCACTATCTTCATAAGGAGGCATTGCCACTAATTGTTTCATCTCCCATTCAGAAACAAATTCATCTCCAATGTTCTGACATTGTTGAATATTTGTGTTGTTTTCAATGTAGTCAACACAAAAACATGAATTTCCCCTTGCCTGAATCACAATAGGTTTGTTAAGTTCTGTAGACATGACTTAATTTCAATGTAGTCAACACAAAAACACGTTCTATGTTATCTTACCTGAATCACAAGAGGTTTTCTATGTCCTAACAACACACACACACACACACACACACACACACACACACACACACACACACACACACACACACACACACACACACACACACACACACACACACATGACCCCATAGAACACAATAAGACCCCTAACAACATTATATGGTGTCCTAAGGGGTCATATTGTGTCCTAAGGACACACACATACATGTAGACACACACACATATGACCCCTTAAAACGCAATAAGACCCCTAACGACATAATATGGTGTCCTGAGGGGTCATATTGTGTCCTAAGGACACATACATACATACACGCACATACATGTAGACACACACACACACATATATATGACCCCTTAGAACGCAATAAGACCCCTAACGACATCATAT